>NC_069392.1:32797092-33112240 GCF_027475565.1 Acinonyx jubatus | reverse complement strand
TATTTTTATTCCTTTGTTAAGGCTTATAAAAAATAAATTCCTAAGTCAAAAGTGGTGTTTTTTTTTTTAAGCATGTTTTTGATTCCTTTGTCAGGCCGTATTTTTGGTTTATAAAATACAGTCGCCATAGCCACATTCTTCTCAAAAAGAGTAGTTGGTTGTGGCTTTGGAGTTCCCTGTCCTCTTCGCCTGCCAATATCATTAACTCGCTAAACCTGAATTTCTGCTTGACTCAAGATCTTTAATTACTCCCCGAGTCTCTCAACCCCTTCATTATTACAAGCAATTAAATTGCAGAAGTAACATCATCTTTTTGACATCTGGAAGATATTACTACTCATCTCTTTTCTCTCCAACCAAGTCCCCCTCCAAGGCTGAGCAGGAAACCCCCGCAAATGTCCATGAGGGGACGATGCCCAGGCAGGGGTCAACACAGTGAGCTGGCCAGCCTGGATCCGCCAGGTCACACGACTGAGGATGGCCACCCAGGCTCAGGGCCTGAAGCCCTTACCCGTGAAATGGGAGATGCTGCTGTATCTGTATTTCTGAGTCCCAGAAATTCAACCTTGGAGGCATGTGAAGACACAAAGGAATACGTCGAATATTCTTCCTGGAAAGTCATTATTTGATGGAAACAGAAAAACATTATTATTTCATTAAAGCAGTCAGATTTACAAAAGAACAGAATATCACATTTACAAAAGTATTAAAGCTGACATATGAGTTCTCAAAAAAAAAAAAAAGTGTCTTACATTCAGCAGAATCTTCTGGTTAAATGCAGAGCCTCCTGGCACCCAGGGCCCCTGGGTGGATGGCTGGGAGAGCAGTGATGGCTTGAGTTCTGTTCAGCTCTAAAGCCCGAAGATTCCATAAAAAAAGCATAAGCCTTGTCCAAAGGTGCTAAACAAGGTCTTCATTTCATTACAGAACAACCCACCCCAGAGAGCCTAACACGCATTAGTAGCCCTTTTATTAAAATGAAGGCTGGGTTTCCATCCAAGGGAGAAGCCCCTCCAGGCCAAGGGTGAACACCACCTCCCTGACCCCAGGCCCCTCTCCCGTCCTGCAACTTTGGGCTCCAGGGTCCTCTGTTCCCAGCTGTGCCTCCTCACAAGCAGAGTCTCCAGGAGGCTGGAGGGCCCTGGAGAGGCCTGGGGGACACCGTGGGCACCCGCGCCTGGGCATTCCCTTGGGCCCGTGGCTCTGGGCTTGAGTTGCACGGTGTGGGCGGTCGGCCAGGGGCCGCTGAAGTGGACACAGGGGGAGTTCTATCAGAGGGAAGAGCAGAGCTGCAGCCACAGCGGACCCCGCCAACCTCAAAGCTGGCTGTTGTCTGTTGTCGGAGGGAGGGTGATGGAGAAAATCCGGAAAGGTGAGAGAGGACCCGGAGGGAAGTGGGGAATTAGGGAAAAGTGTGGAGAGCAGGCCCCGCCCCCTGGCACCCTAGCCAGTCCACGGTGGGGGGGGGGGGGGGGGAGGGAGAAGATGAAGGTGTGACCACATCCCACATCTGCGAGGATGCCTCCAAGGGGAGGTGTCAAAGCCCGCCTCTGCCCTGGACCACTGCCTGGTGCCCGTAAATCCCGGGAGCGCCTGCGAGGTCCCGCTCCAACCTCTTCCTCTCATATTTGCTTTTATCCTTCAATTTTGCGGTTCAGTGCTGTGTGCGGTTTGTTTGCTTTGAACCTCTGCGGTGAGAATAGTGTAGGTCATTGTTCCCTTTTTCTTCATGAGCCTTTTTGAATATCGACGGCGAGTGTCCTGTGAATAGTATTTTCAGTCACCGCATCATGTGCTGTCACGGGTTGGGAGATTTTTTTTTTTTTTTTTTGAAGATATTCGCAACAATTTCTCTTGGGCTTCTTTGCAGTGAGACTTTTTCAACGGGGGGGGGGGGTGTCTTTTTTTCTTTTTCCCTATTTCCTTTGAATTTGGACTGTCTTGTGAGGTGCCCAGTGAAAAGAATGTGGTGGATGTGATGTTGTAAGTCCCCCGGGGCTGGGCCTCAAGATGCCCTATAATTTCTGTCCACTTCTCCCCCTTGGCAGGTCCTGAGAGGGTGGCATGGGGAGGTTGAGCCTCCTGAGGGTGACAGCAGAGGTACCCCACCCAGAAGCGAGTCCTGACTGCCAGGCATTTGAGGGGGGTTGCCTTGGACCTTCCAGCTCATCTAACCCTCCAGCTGAATAGATCCCACACCCCACGCAATGGTGAGAAATCCTGAATAGCTGTTGTTTTAAGCTACCAGTTTTGGGGTGCTTTGGAGTGCAGAAAAGGCTAATTGAACCTAATGTGGGAATTGTGAATTTGACCAATTTTTACCTTTATGTTTTTAATGTTTATTTTATTTTGAGAGAGAGAGAGAGAGAGAGGGAGAAAGTGTGCAAGTGGGACAGGGGCAGAGAGAGGGGCGGGGGACAGAGGATCTGAAGCGAGCTCCATGCTGTTGGCAGAGAACCCGACGCAGGGCTCAAACTCGTGAACTGTGAGATCAGGACCTCAGCTGAAAGCGGAGGCTTAACCAACTGAGTCACCCCAAATTCAAGGCACCCCTCGAATTTGACCAATTTCTAACCCCACCCTCCCAAACCCTAGGAAGCATTTGCCTCTAATGTTCAGCTGAGCCCAGGGATTAGTCTGATCATGGCCAATGGGTGACAGGGCTTAGCAGGGAGAGAAGACTGAGAGATGAGCTCTCATGGTAGAGACAGAACATGATTGCCTCATTGCAAAATGGGGAATCTGACACTCGCACCTGTTAAACGATATAGGTAATGTTCAAGAGCATACGCATTGCCATCAGGCAGACATGACTTCGACTCCTCCCTTGTCACTTATTTAGCTAGCTAGGTGACGTCTTCATCTCTCAATTTGCTTGTGTGTAAGATAGAGACAACACTATCAAACTCTAGTGTTGTTTTGAGGGTTAAATGCAGGAGTATGTATGAAATACCTCACCTGGTTCCTGGCACATAACAGTCACTCTATAAATGGCAGCTGCTAAGCACCCTGCCAGGTCATGTGGTACAAAGTGGGGAACTGGCATCACCCAATCTGACTCCGAAGTTCGTGCTCTTTCTACCGTATTTCACTTTTTATCCCTGACATTCCTCCCCAGAATCCGTGACGAACAGATTTTATTTCAGGTGTCAGCTCATATCCATTGATCTGCCAGATTTTAATTGAGGGCCTACTATGCTCCAGGTATCAAGCTCTGCTCTAGGGCAATGAGACAAGGCAATGTGTCAGGAAGGTCTGTTGGGGGAGGCAGATGATAACAACACAGATGAATCTGTGACTGTAAAGCATGGAAAATGCTGGGAAGGACAAGACTGTGTCCCATGAAGGAGAGGAGCAGGGAGCTTTGATCTGGAGTAGGCACAGGGCTGCTCTAGGGAAGCTTCCTGAAGAAGCAACATCTGAGCTGAGGTATCAAGAGTCAAGGGCAGTTCATGAGGTAAAGAGGGTGTGTTGGGACCAGAAAAGACTGCTCTCATCAGAGGGACAGCAAGTTTGAAGAACCTAAAGCCAAAAGGAAGATAGGACTTTGTGGGGGGTTAGAGGACAGAGGGCAAATGTGAGGCTGGTCCCAGGGGAGGAGTCGAGAGGACACAGGGGCACGTCACGTAGGGCTGTGGGGGCCACGTTATAGACTTTGATCTTCAATTAGAGTGAGGAAATCCATGAAGCATTCTAAGTAGGGAAGTGACATAAAAAAAAAACCAGACAGCATCTGGGATGGCTGCCTACATCTTGGTTCTTCAAGAAACAGCAGAGCGATCTCTTAGCAATGTGGGCCAAGATCTCGGGAGGCGATGTCGTTTGGTTCCACCACGTAGTAGGCACGGAGTAAGAACCAGCTGAACAAATGTGGGGCGCCTGGGTGGCTCAGTCAGTTAAGCGTCTGACTCTTGATTTGAGCTCACTTTGTGAGTTCGAGCCCCACGTTGGGCTCTGCGCTGACCTTGTGGAGCCTGCTTGGGATTCTCTCCCTCTCTGCCCCTCCTCCACTTGCTTTCTCTCAAACATAAATAAACATTAGAAAAAAAAAAAAAAGAACCCGCTGATCAAATGAAGGAGCACGTGAATAATTTACAGAAGGCTCGATGTGTCAGAGGCAGTAAGAAAAACAGCTGTATCTTGTGGCCAGAATCCCCTAGACGCTACAAAGATGCAGGGGAACTCTTCTTTAAAAAAAGAAAAAAGAAAAAAAAATCTCTGCCTTCCTCTAGTCTCCCTATTTTGTAAACTGTATGTTAAGACTTCTTTGAACATATGTTTATAAGGTGCTTAGAAATTCTGTGAGGAAAATCATCTCGGAGACTCCATAAGCTGTTGCTTCTCCCCTTTGTTTGATGTGCTCTCTTGCATTTTCTGTCCAGCCATTGCCCAATCATCTCTAGTGGGGATCACTGTCATTTAAAAGAGCCACTTACTGCTTGAAAAATAGAGTCGCACCATCTTGTATTGGTGCCAGTTCTGCTCAATGGAAGTCACTGCTGGAAATTAGGGAAGAGAAAGTTTGCAAACATCTTTTGCAGGTTCTCCTTCGGGAAGCCCACTCTTCCTCGCTTCCCAGATGTGATCAAGGGTACAAGGAGGGAGACATGCAGATAGACATTATGGGGAGAAACCCACTAAAAATAAACACAGCCCGGTCTAGTATATATTTTTAAAGATTCATCCATGTAATTCAAGATCAGTCATTTAGAAGCAGCCCCACTCAATGCCACATAGCATTAAAACCCAGCCACTATGAAGTGAGTCATCCTATAAGAGCAGGTTGGACTGAAGGCTGTGTCACAAGACATTTACATTCCTTCTCTGAAATCCATTCTTTTGATAATGAAAGGGGTGAAGAGTTTAAAGTCACCACTTACGATGTTCTGGAATGTTTTCTTAAAAGAGAAAAGACCCTCCGGAAATGCACCCAGGGGTTCAAAGACATAAGTGTGGGTTCAGGAGGACTAAGGAATTGCCTCTTCTAGGATAGCAAGGAGCTGAGCACATTCTCCTTCACTTGGTAACTCAACCTAAAAGGAAAAAAAAATAGGAAAAAAAAAAGCTTTATTTCAGCGTTAGGCATATGGTTGGCATTCGCCAAGTGTTTATTAATAATAATGACTTAAGGATGCCAAACCCCTTCTAGAGAAAATTGTCCCAGATCCAAATTCCACAACGCGCCAAAGGATTTCAGTGTCCTGGCAGGAGGCTTGAAGGATTGGAACAATTCACACATAGCACAACTCCTGCTCACACCACAATGCATTTTCTCCTGCCCACTTCCCACGTCGACTCCCCCCACATCAGTGGGGTGGCCCATGGGATACCCTCCACCACATGTCTCTAGTTAATCAAGACTTGTTTCTTTTTCTCACCTATACCAGGCTTCCCACATTTCCTTCACAAGATAAGCAGGTTCAAACTTAGTTCTTCCTCCCGAGAGGGTGAACAAAGACAGCCTTCGTGAAAGGGAAAGACCCAGAAGTGATGGAACCAGTGGCAAGACGGTGATAGGCATGCTATGCTACTTCTCTGCATCCATTCACCTCTGCAAGGGCACCCAGGATCCCCTCATCAGGTCATTACCCATTGTTCTTCTCTGAAACAAACATAAAATTCACCTGCGTCCAGCCCTGATTATCTTGGTAAGTGTCCAGCACTTTGGGATAACCTGGCCGCCCATTTTTCCAAGTTTGTAGATGAGCAAACCAAGGCCACAGGTTGCTCTGCCTTTCTGTCTCTCAAAGATAAATACAAGATAATGAGCACCTGGCTTGGTAAGGATGAGCCATATTCACCACGGCTAGAACTTCGTACTGAGTTTGTTCGAGCTCAAACTCCTCCCCACTCTTCCCCTGAACGGCAAGACTCATCTTCTCATCCAAAAGGAGCGGAATAAGATTCTTATCGTCACTTGGCTTGCCAGACAATAATGGATTGTGCCAACCTCGGTGCGTTTTCTTCCCCAAACACATCTGCCCTCACGAATACACACAGCTAGCTATTCACACGGTCCTGACTCTAAGCCATTTTAGTTGCCCACAGTTGCCAGAGTGGGAGGGGCCATGACAGTTTTGTTCATAGGTACAATAGAGAGAATGAGTTTGTGTTGTTTTTGAATTTACTTTCACTTGTAATAATTTCATTGCGCTCTGTTGCATATTAGCATACATGGGAGAAATATATTAGTAACAGCCAAAGAGAAAGGAATTTCGTTTTTTACAGATACGATTCAACTTCTTTCCAATAAGAGCATGGCTCCATCTCCTTAATATAAGTTACAAAACTTATTTCATACATTATGTCCCTTACTTGGGTCAGGCACTCTGCCGTAACTCTGGAGACACAAAAATGAGCAAGAGAGATGTGCCCTGTCCTCACTGAGCTCACCATCAGCTTAACAGCAGAGAGAGACGAGTAAAATATGATTCAAATGTAGCTTCAGTGTTCTGTTTCTTGATCTGGGCGTTGGCGACACAAATGTGTTCAATTGGTGAGAATTCAATGAATTGCACACTTTTCTCTCTGTGTGTGTGCATGTATATGTGTATAAATATATGTACCTTCATCAAAAAGCTAAAAAAAAAAACCCCTTTAAGAATCTATTGGCTATATCCAACATATGACTGTATACAAGGGAAACGGCAGCTTTTCCATGTTCTGAAAACATTCCCCTAATACAAGCTGCCATCTTGGGTGGGACCTGCTGAACAAACAGAAAAGAGAAAATGGACAAGATCAGGAGCCTGATGTAGAAAACCACGAAGGCTGAGATTTCCTATGTCATGTTTTCAGGTGCTTCAGAAATTCTAGTCACTTGAATGGCCTTAAAAGGAGTGTGTCTGGACCCCATCCATTCTGGACCAGCAGAGTTCCGCCCACCAAGAGAAAAGGTTGGGGGCCTTTTAATCTGGTGCAGAGCTGGCCTGGACCAGGTGAGCCCAAGCAAGGCACCAGGAATCCTGCCACGATTCAGGGAAGGATCAGAGACCCAGGGTTCGGGCAAAGGCCCAAACAGTCTGGTGATAAGTTCTCGAGTGGGTCAGGAAATGGGTGCTACAGTGTTGTTGGCAAGAGGGCTTCAGGTTAAGCAGGTTAAGGTTAAGAGGTTTCAGGGTAAGCAGGAATGTCTGGCTGCCCAGGACCAGGGACAGAAAGGAGTGATGGGGGATACAAAAATCTAAGTCAAGGGGCTGAGGAAGGGAGAGAGGGGGGTGGAGGCAAAGCAAACAGGCAGTTCAGGAATGGTGTTCAACCCAAAAACTCACTCTGGGAAGCTGAGATTTCTACTAGCCAAGATCGGGTAGCAGGGCTGGGATCTATACTCCCACCAAAAAAAAAAAAAAAAAAAAAAAGCTAAAACATTGGGCAAAAGATTTGAAATGACGGTGTTCAGACTGAGAAGTGAAAGGTGAAATATACAAACAGACCATGGCCAGACTACATCTAAAAATAGCGGTCTGACCATAGCCTGTGGCACTCAGCCTGCGAGGGTGACCCACTCTGCAGGAACCAGCCCAGGAGGGTGACCCACACTCTGCAGGAAGTCAGACAATGAGCCCTGTGACAATCAGCCCCCCAATCAGGACTTGATTAACAACTGATAGCTTACCTAATTTTGGCCTCTATCTCCAACTTAGGACCAACTGCAGAAGGGCAAATATGTATCCTTAACCAATCAGACAGAATGCCTGCATTCTAGTTAGCCCGCCTACAGCTTTCCACACCCGCAGCCTCCAGGCAGGGGCATTTGCTTGTCCTCACTTGAGTGGTCTTCATTTGTTTCCACTAAGGGGAACAATGCTGTGAGTACCATGGCCACTGCCCAGGCCACAGCACAAGGAGGGCACCCGAGTGGTACCAGGAGGTGTCCCAGAGCGGGGCAGGCGAAGTGAGAGTCTGGTGGGGGGGCAGGCTGGCTGGAGGTAACGAAGCAGAATCTTGCTGAGCAGAGATGTACGGAGACCAAGCTCGGGTGCAGGATCAGCCAGGGAGCCCTGGGGGCAAGTGGAGCTCAGTCCCCTGGGGATCTTCGGGGGATGGGGGGTGTAGAGCATACCTCAGAGGTACCCTGGCCAGAAAGGGGAGGAAGCTCAAGAATTTATCCTTCCTCTCCCCCTCCACGAGGCCGGGGGGGGGGGGGGGGGGGGGGGGGCGGCTGCAAAGAAGCCAGAGGGAGAGTCACAGTTGAGATGTGTGTGAGGCACTGACGATGGCTACATCACCTTTCGATTCCTGGTTCGTTAAGAGTTACTATTTTTTTTTTCTCATGAACTGCCAATGAACTTTATAAAATGTGTTTCACACATCTTTCGGTGTGATCACAACTCTCCTCTTTTTTTTGGATGATGTCATGAATTACACCGATTTATTTTCAAATGTTGAACAAGCGCTGCTTCACTGAATAAGCCCGACCTGTTTCTGATAGAGGATCATTTTTCTATATTACTGACACTCACTGTAGACTTCAAAGTGTACTATATTCCAGAAAGTATACATGATGTAAAGTGTTCACTAACACCTTATTCAGGGCTTTACATCTCTGCTGATGATGGTGACTGGTCTGGTGTGTTTCTTTCTACTGTCCTTATCAGGTTTTGTGGTTAGTTATTCTGGACCCATAAAATGATCTAGGCAGTAGCCCCTTCCTTTTTATTTTCTGGAAAAGTTTACGTATGATTGGTAAAAAGAATCTGCCAGCAAATTCTTCTGGGCCTGGAGATTGGGGAATGTGTTTAATTACAAATTTGATTTCTTTACTAAAAATAGTGCTCTGGTTTTCTACTTCTAGACTCTGCTTTTAGCAAGTTGTATTTTTCAAGTAATTTTATATAAATTGAAAAATACGTGTAGAGTGAAGGCTGGCAGAGTATCAAAGATAACTGAATTTAATCATTACTGCATATGGCCGAGGGAAATGTTGATGGCTGGTGATGTTTGGGAGAGCAAAACAGTAAAGATCCATGTAATTAATAACTTGTTATATCTTTATTTGTGAAATTTATTTTCTTCCTTTCAATAGTTGTGCTTTCATAATTCAAATTTTTACAGGATTGATATTCTGTTGTCACTACTGTTGAACGAAGTGAGCTTTCTTGAGTCCTTGTAGTTATCACATTGAATTTAATTCATTTGAATTTGGAGAAACTATTCTGCCAAGGGAATACCAACTGGAATGTCACCAAAACTATTAAAAGAATTCTTGTTTTCGGAAAGAAATTACAAATTTGACACATCATGACGCATATATCATAATGGGTTATTTGTGGTAAACAATTTTCATCACAGAAAATCTTATGAAACATTTTCATTTTATCATATAAACTTAATCCTATATGTTTATAATCATAAATTTAAATTTAGCGTATCACTGATACTGTGATTTTCACCATCTGTATCCACACACTATTCCTGTTTTTCTTCTTCCAAATCTGTAAATTTGCGGTTATTATAAAAATAGTGGGAGGTAGCAGTTACATCACGCAATTTATTTAAATCTCTCTCTTTTTGCTTTTGTCTATATATTTTTATTATTTTTTGTTACTTTCTTCTAATATGTTTTTCATTGCTTTTTGTGGAAATCACTTCTCTTTTTCATTTTTTTTTATTAATTTTTAAAAATCCCAGTTCGTTAACGTACTGTGTGATATTAGTTAGAGGTGTACAACATAGTGATTCAACACTTCTGGATAACACCCGGGGTCCATCATGACAAGTGCACTCCTCAATGCCCATCTCCTGTTTCACCCATCCCCCCCTCCCCTCCCGTCTGGTAACCATCAGTTTGTTCTCTGTAGTTAAGAGACTGTCTCTTGATTTTCCTCTCTCTCCTTGGTTCTTTTGTTTTATTTCTTAAATTCAACCCATGGGTGAAATCATACGGCGTTTGTCTTTTTCTGACTGGCTTATTTTGCTTAGCATTACACCCTCTAGCTCCGTCTCTGGTGCTGCAAATGGCAAGATTTCATTCTTTTTTATGGCTGAGTAGTATTCCATTGTATATCTATACCACACATTCTTTATCCATTCATCTATCGATGGACACTTGGGCTGCTTCCATTATTTGGAAATTTTATTTGTAAATAATGCTGCAATAAACATAGGATTGCATGTGTCCCTTTGAATTAATGTTTTTGTATTTCGGGGATAAATACCCAGTAGCACAATTACTGGACCATAAGGTAGTTTCATTTTTAACTTTTTGAGAAAACTCCAAAAGGTGATACCAGTTTGCTGAGTGGCTGTACCAGTCTGCATTCCCACCAACAGTGCATGAGGGCCCCTATTTCTCCACACCCTCCTCAACACTTGTTTTTTCCTGTGTTTTTTATTTTACCCATTCTGACAGGTGTGAGGTGATACCTCATTATAGATTGGATTTGCATTTCCCTGATGATGTGTGATGTTGGGCATCTTTTCATGTGTCTGTTGGCCATCTGGATGTCTTCTTTTTATTAAGATTATATCGTAGCTGGGTCTTTAATGACCCAACACTAGTCTCTGCGTAGAAATGAGTTTTGGGATCCTTTACATATGAATCTTTTCCTTTATATATGAGTCTGTTCCTCACATGAACATTTTCATTTAAAAACTCTCTGTTGGTTTATTGGAATGTTACTTCTTGTAAATTTCACATGCAGTTTCTTTTTTGTCACCAACATGTTATCACAAATATTTTCAGAGCCAGCAAATTTGAAAGATGTTTCAGTTGTCACCTACATACCCACCACTAATTTCTACCTTTAGCATTTTACTACGGGTGTTTTATCACCTATCTATCTATTCATTCATCACCTTACTCATCCACCAATTTGTCTTATTTTGAGATGCCTTATAAAGTAAATTGCAGATATTAAAATACTTCTGCTCAACTCTTTGTACCATGAAATGTTCTTTGATTTTAAGAACATATTTTCTCCACAGATTAATAGTTTTCACTTCTTTAAGTTTATTTTTATTTATTGTGTGAGAGAGAGAGAGAGTGTGTGTGAGTTGGGGAGGGGCAGAGAGAGGGAGAAAGAGAATTCCAAGTAGGCTCTGTGCCGTCAGAGCAGAGCCTGACATAGGGCTTGATCCCGTGAACTGTGAGATCATGACCTGAGATGAAATCAAAAGTCAGATGCTTCGGGGTGCCTGGGTGGCTCAGTCGGTTAAGGGCCCGACTTCAGTTCAGGTCATGATCTCGTGGTCCGTGGGTTTGAGCCCCGCGTCGGGCTCTGGGCTGACAGCTCAGAGCCTGGAGCCTGCTTCCAATTCTGTGTCTCCCTCTGTCTCTGCCCCTCCCCCGTTCATGCTCTGTCTCTCTCTGTCTCAAAAATAAAAATAAACGTCAAAAAAAAAAATTTAAAAAAAAAGTCAGATGCTTAACCGACTGAGCCCCCCGGGCACCCTGGTATTTTGTAACCTAAAAAAGGTTTTAATACTTTTGAAAGCAAAACAACTAAAGTTAAATCTGTTAAGATAATATTACATTAATTGTAAATCAAAGGTTCGAGCTCATTGTAATTGTGAATAGAACAATTTTAAGTTAAATTTATTTTACTTAAAGGCCACAATAGAGCTTTGTATTTCATGATATTCTATTGTTTTTCTTCATTCTTTTGGTGCATGTTGTATCTTTTCTAAATTAAACTCAATTTTTAAAGCATTTCATTGGCTTTCCCATCATGTATTCAATATGACCATAAGGCCATATTTTCTGTGTTTCATAGAGATGTTCCTTTGGGGCAAATGCCAAGAAATATCACAAGTAATCACTGAGAGGTTCTGAAAAATGCCGTCGACACCCACATATCTCTTTGTTAATTAATTCAAACTAGACATTGTATATCACGCAAGAATACTTTCAGATTTCTAGCCAAAATTCTGGCAGCAACTTCTTCTTTGCTAACCTGTGGCTCTATACATTCACAGCTCCCCTAGAAAGACTTTCGAATCAGTTCTTCATGCTAAAATTTACTTTTGCAGTTCTTGATGTAAGTCACACCTGTGTTTATAACAGGTGTAAGACCGGGAGCTACTCATAAATCCCAGCTTCCTTGTTTTTGTTCTGCTTGTAGTTCAACATATGTAATAAATATTAGTTGTTCAACATGACTTTTTTTCCCTGCTATAATCTAGTTAAAATAAATACTACTTAAATTTTTAAATGTTATGCATGATTTTTCTTTCCCTTTATCGCTCCTTAAAATATTAATCTTGAGTTCTCCATCCTAGAGATTAGTATTTGCTATATTTATTTTATCTGGCTTTTGTGTTTACCATTCTAGAATCAAATTATGAAATTATTTCTAGTAAACTTATAAATGCTCCATTATATTCTTTAAATTAAAAAAAAATTTAATGTATGTTTATTTTTGAAAGAGAGACCCAGAGTGTGAGTTGGGGAGGGGCAGATAGGGAGATACACAAAGAATCTGAAGCAGGCTCCAGGTCTGAGCTGTCAGTACAGAGCCTGGCAAGAGGCTGGAACCCATGGACCGGGAGATCACGACCTGAGCCGAAGTTGGATGCTTAACCAGCTGGGCCACCCAGGCACCCTTCCATTATATTCTTTAAATCTTGTGCTGTTGATGCCTTAAAAAGCAATGTTATGCTTAGTGAAATACTGGACACATTACTTCATAAGAATATCACGCTAATGTTTTCTATTAGCATTTACTTGTCACTGTTGAACACCATCTGTTGTTTACTCTTTAATCGGCTTTATTTAAAAATTATACGTACAGCATATGCAACTTCTTGGGTTATACAAATGACATATCATGCTATTTTAATCAAGAAAATAAGCTTTTCCAGTTACAAATGGGATCATTAACCTGAAAACACATTGTAAAACATTTTCACAAGAGTAACAAAATGCTTTCTTTGAACCTAGCATACAAAAGGTACATTTTTCTCCCTCCATTTAAAAGATTTTAGTATAAAATAAAATCTCAAAATTTCAACTAATGGAAGACTATATTAAATTTTAATGCATTGTGTTTTGCCGGAAACATTCTCACACTGTCACATGGATGCGATGGCCACTTCCCGGGGTCATCATTCAATGAACATCACTCAGATTTAATTTTTCCATTGTAACTTGCCAATTTTATCCCCCATGGAGAGGTTAGAGTTGTAATTAGAGTATTCAGGTCGACTTTTTCTATCATTTTCAAAATCAGTAATCCAATCTTCATTTAGTAAAGATGATGAAATTTTAGGGATTTGTTATGACCTTATCAACTTGTGAATTTGATGAAGATAATTTACTGCTCATATTTTTTCTTCTAATAAAGGATTAAATATTTATAAATAAAGTGTCTAATATTTTGTTTATATTTTGTAAGTCATCTTTAACTAAAATCTGCTTAATTTTTTTTCAGTTTTTAAACATTTAAGAAGACCATATTTTGGAAAATGTTGTTGATTCTTTTTTTTCCAAGGTCTACTTTCGCATTTTTATTTCATTTTGACCTTTATTTGTATTCCTTTTCTTTTACCTAATATAAAGTGTTAAAATCTAATTATTTTAAATATGGGTATATCTTCCTCAATCTACGTGTACCCATAAATTAAGGTAAATGAAAAACAAGACATTTAAGATTATTGCATGTTTTCCAAAAATTATTTTTTTCTAAAGTACTTAAGATTATCCATTAAAATCCAAAAGCAAAGTACAAATCGCAATTAATTGTAATTAATAATATTAACATTCTAAATAAAAATGTATTGTTCTAATTAATTTAAATGGTTTTATAAATCTAGCATTTAACATTATCTACGTGCTAACCTTGTGTTTAGATCAACATATTTCTAAGGTTAAGAGCAATGTCAATAATTTTTATATTACAAAATGTGCTTTGATTTTTACCAACATATACTCATTTGTGATAACCTCTGGAACTACAAATTAGAAAACCAAGAGCGTCAAACAAAAATAATTGACCCTCCACACTGCTGGGTAATGCTATTTCATCATGCGAGTGTCTATTGCCCTCTGCTCTCTGAGAGGAAAGATTTGACAGAACTAATCCTTTTTTGTTTTTTCTTACCTACGTTCTTCCACTGTTGAAATCCTTCCCAGCACTCCAAAGCAATGTCCTTCTCCAAGGTCAGCAGCAACACAAGCCACAAGCCTTCAATGACATTTTGAAATAGTTGCCTTTGACATCAAGGGCCTAATGCAAGAGACACGGACAAGTATTCTCCTGAGGCCTGAACAGAGTTAATCATGAGTGAAGGCTGGGGTTGGTAATGTCACTTTTGTGCGTTTGTGACACACAGGGGCCTCAAATGTTTGGGCTCTAGGATAGAGAATCCTTTGAAAGGTCTGATGGTTGTACTGGTCAGGAAAATACTACTTAATGATACAGTTGAAATAGATAGAGTACCAACCAACAGGACCAAAGCAGGAAATACATAGCTCAACTCTTGCAATTGGAGTTGTTGATACATTTCATTTAGATCAAGTAGATTAAGTATCGTAAAAGATACAGAAAATATGAATAATACAGTTAATAATTTCAACCCAATAGCTATATATCAAACTTGATCCTGACCAATAAAATACACATTTATTTTTGAGCACACGTGGAACATCTCCCAACATAATTCATAACATAGGCCACAATATGCTACATTATCCAGATTATACTTTCTGAAAATAATGTAATGAAAACAGAACTCAGCAATGACAGGCTGGCTAATACGATCCTGTATAATGACTAAAAAGTAAATTTAAAAAGTTACTAGATAATCCAGGTTAAAAGGGAAACTATAAGAGTTATAAAATAGCCAAAATCTGTGGGATCAGCTGAGAAATTAATAGTTATGAATATGTATGTCTGAAACCAAGAAAAATTCAAAATAAATGAGCTAAGGAGTCAACTCAAGTTACTGTAAAAAAAATAACAGAGTACACCCAAAGAAACCTTAATGGAAGAAATATAGCAGCAGAAATTTATAAAACCAAGAATAACAACAACAACAACAACAGCAAAAACACAGGGTAAAGTAACAAAATCTGGTTCTTTGAAAAGCTAATAAGTTAGATCTCTGGAAAACAATGATCACAAAGAAAAAGAAAAAAACACAAATAAGCCAAATTAAAAAGGACTGTGGGGAAATAAGCTTAGATATAAACAAATGGTTTTTTAAATTATGAATGAATATTATAAACAAACATATTCCAATATATCTGAAAACCTAGATAAAACGAATTTCCGGAAAAATGCAAGAAGGGAAATAGAAACCCCAAGTAGGTCAATAACCATTAAATTAATTAAAATGGTGAACAAACATCTGTTTAACCTTATCTAAATAAATAAAATTCAAGAAGTGCCTGATATTGGCTTTACAAATAAAGTCTATCAAACATTCAAGGAGTTGACGTTCCCCATGCAAACCTAAAAGATGCTGCTCCTGAAGATAGGAAATTAATTTTACAAAGTATGTACTACAATCCAACAAGGACCACAAATAAAAGAAAATTAGAGGCTAACTTTATTTATGAACCTAGATGAAATAATCACCAGTGAAATATAATGGAACAGTTCAAATTGCACATAATCCCTGAGCATCAGGCAGATTGAATGAGAAAAGGCATACACCTTGGCATATCATACTCTGAGGAAAAATGGAAAATATGACGACTTTCAGATATAAGGAAAAATTTATGTATAAAGCAAAAAGAATCAGAAGTGCAACAGAGATTTTCTTGTATAGCACCAGAATCCTGGAAAATGGTGGAATACTATCTATAGACTAGAAAGAAGAAGTATTGCAACTGAAGAATTCTATATTATAAATATCTCATTCATTTGTCAGGTTGAAAGAAAACATCTGAAAATATTAAAAGATTCAGAGACTGTACCACCCTTGTATACCGATTAGGAAAATAATTTTTAAAGAGCTCTAAACAAAGAACAAGTGAATCAAAAAGGGAAAGGTGAAAAGGAGAAGAGAAATAACGAGCAATGAAACTTGAAATAAGTGACTAGATAGATATATATAGATAATCCAACAGTTAAAGATAACCTTCCTAAGAATATGCAATATAAATTCAACATAAGAATACTTAAAACATGGGGCACCTGGATGGCTCAGTCAGTTAAGTGTCCAATTTCAGCTCAGGTCATGATCTCGTAGTTCACGAGTTTGAGCCCCACATCGGACTCTGTGCTGACAGCTCAATGCCTGGAGTCTGCTTCACATTCTGTGTCTCCCTCTCTCTCTGCCCGTCACCCACTCATGCCCTCTCTCTCTCAAAAATAAGTAAACATTTAAAAACATTAAAAAAAAACCAGACAACAACTACAAGTGGGTTTTGATACATTGAGTGCAATATATATCTCAGCAAAACCTAGATGTTGAGGTGGGGGGATAAAGAAGAAAGAAAGGAAATGAAAAAAGACCTAACATCTTGTCTGGGAATGAGTGAGGAGTTGAGAGAGAATACTGGGGCCCTGAAAGTATCTAAAGCTCATGAACATCAGGGAAGACAAAAAAACCTTTAAGAGAAGGAAAAGGGACAGTAAATGAAACCTGATCATACAAACAAAAATGAGAAAAAGACGAAGTAGGTAGGAGAAATAATATTCATAAATTAACATAAAAGGAATAAAAATTATTACAATAAACATGAAGAAGGCTGTTTTCCTATTGCAAACGAGACCTTTTCAGATTGTACTAAGACAAAAAAGTCCAGCTAAATACTGAAGGTTAGAAAGTCACTTAAAGTAACAAGACGGATTTAAAATAAAAATATAAGCAAGGAGATAATGTGAATACAAAGAAAATGAGAGCAGTGGTGGCACTATTCCTTGTAGGGTCTTGAACAACTTAATAAGTACTGTTTTAAAGTCCTGTTTGCTAATTTCATGTTAGTGTATCCTGAAGTCTGTATTTATTGATTTTTTTCTCTTGGCTAGGGTCACTTGTGTTATTTCTTAGTATGTCTAGTAAATTTTTATTGTATCATGAATATTGTGAATGATACGTGTAGAGACTCTGGATTTAGTTATGTTCCTCTGAGAAGTGTCAAGTTCTATTCAGGCAGGTCTCCAAATAGTATCTCCTGTGGTGTTCAGCAGGTGAAATCTCTCAGTTCTTTTAGCTCCCAGCTGCTTTGTTTGCCAGGCCTCTTGAAGTCTCCCAAGTACACCCTTGGTTCAATAGCTAGAAGATTTTATTATTCAGGAAGAGTTTATATGCAGAGTTATGGGCTCGTTCTCTCTGTAGTTTCTTTCCTTATGGAATTCTCTTAATCTTCCAGTTATCCTGTCAGACGTGAAGTCTCACTTCTGATTCCTTAAACTTGTTTAAGACTGTCGAGGCTTGCAGTGCAAATTGGGAGAGTGCCATCGAGCATTTAAATTTCACTGTGGTAGGTAGAGTTCTGAGGTGGTCCCCAGGATTTCCACCACTAGTGGACATGCCTTGGATAATCTCCTCCCCTAGGTGTGGGGGAGAGTTGTGAATAGGATGGGATTTCACTCATGTGATTAGGTTAACTATGTGGAATTAATTAGACATAATTAAAGTTTCCAATCAGTTGACAGTGAATTAACCAAAGGGAAGATTATCCTAGGTGGGCCTGACCTAAATCATGTGAACCCTTAAAAGAAAGAGAGCCAAGAGCAGCAGATGCTATCCTATTGACCTTAAAGAGGCAACCTCCATATACTGGGGAAGACCATATGGCAGGGCACAGTGAGCAACCTCTAGGACCCGAACACTTCAGTTCCACAGCAGAAAGCAACTGACTTCTTCCAACAATGTGTGAGCTGCAAAAGACTCCACAATTTAGACAAAACTGCAGCCCTAGCTGTCCCCTTGATTGCGGTCCGGTAAGACCCTGACGGAGGATCCCTCTGAAATGTCCCCAGATGTCTCACCTACAGAAACTACGAGAAAATACATGTGTATTGTTTCAAGCCACTAAATTTGCAGTGATTCATCGTTGCGGCAATAGAAAACTCATACATTTTTTCCCAGTTTAGTTTTCATCGTTCAAGGCCAACTTTCCTTCAGTTTCTGCTTGCTTTTGGGAGCTGTCTAGTGCTACTTGTGTGTGTGTGTGTGTGTGTGTGTGTGTGTGTGTGTGTATTTTGTGCATTTATAAATGCAATCTGGTGGCGCAATTCTGGCGGCCAAACTTCTAGTCATTACTAGAAGACAAAACCCTCTGACTTTCAATGAGTTCATATTTACCTGGTCTCCAGAATGAATTTCTTTTTCAATAGATAAAGAACAGTCCTCACTGAAAATAAAGTAAACTGAAGGGTTTGCTTTTAAACTTACTGACCTTGCCTGTATAAGAGAATTAGGGCTCCAAGTGGCATACCTCAGAAAAGAACAGAGAGATGAGTCCCAGAGAAGTTGACCCACATCCCAATTCTTCTGCCTGAAGGCCGACCCTGGAAATTTGATTTTGCCCCAAGATTACAAACAGTTAACTTTGGTGTGAGCTGCAATCCACTCAGCTAAGACTTCCCTCCCTACCATTTTTCTCCTGCTTCCCATAAACGCTCCCCTCAGAACCATTTCGCAGGGACGTCCCACAGAGTGTTCTATGAGATGGCAGCAGCTTGGTTACTGAAGCACGGAGGAAATTGGGTTCCCCAACAACCTGTTAGGAATAAACAAGCCCAACGTAATTTTTATCTGTGCTATCCCATTGTTCTGCAGGCGAGAAATCATACTTTGCCCATGTTTTAACTGGTTAAAAGAACACATAAGACTATGGCACACAGATCGGCCCTCAGGGGTTTTCTGGGCACACACAGGCACCATATGGCAAGATACTGGAGCGAATGTGCAGCGGGAGGAGAGTCCGTAGGAAGCAGGCGGAAGATTCCCGAAGACTTGTTGGTGTTTGGCTTCGTGTTATGATGCGTGCAGTAGTACTGCTCCCTGGCATCTGCTTCTCCCTCAGTCTCTTCCAATTGTGCAGAATTGAATGAGTTTTCAAAGGGAAAATGACTTCCATTTCGGCATGTGGAGCATTTGTTTACAGCTGGGTTTGCAAAAAAGAATCTGGAATTCTTTATTGGTAATTTGCACGTTACTAAATAACAGATGGTCTGCAAAAGTGGTTGGATTTCAAAATGCCTAATGTGGAAGGAGCCCCATGTTTTATAAAAAGTTCAAGGGACACCAAACGGCCAAGGCCAGCCAAATACCTTGAGGAGTGCAAAGAGCTATCTGAAAACCCAAGACCCTCTCTCGGAGACCGGGGGTGCTCCCCTCCTTGCGCATTGCTGCTTGTGGGCCGGCCTGTGCCAGCCTCCCGGCTGTCAGGTAAGCCCAGGGCCGCGCTGGCGAGGCCCTCAGGCTGGCACTCATCACTGCGTTCCTGCAAAACACCCGAATAACAATAATCATAACAGTTACGTTTTAATTCTGCGGATGTGCTGCACCTAGAGTCCTAACACACCAGAAGGAGAAGGGACGGTGGGGGAGAGAAAGGGAAGGGGGAAGAAGAGGGAGCGGAAGAGAAGAGAACAAAACAAAACAGAACGGAACAGGCCGACCCTGTTTTGTTTTCCCTGAATAGCTCCCTAAACTCTCCCGTGGAAGTGTTACTTCCGACATGGTTTATGTGCAGATGTTGTTTGATGTAGCAGTGCTCGCTCAGGAAGCCCGGATGTGCTGTAGGGGCATCTGCCTCCTCCCTTAGGAGGAAGCACGAGGGTATGGGGATTCCAGGCCACAGGCCATTTGCACCTGTGCCCCTGGAGCACGGGGCTCTGAGAGGGGGTTACTGAGAAGATTGCAGACCAACTGGAGGAGGTGCCTCAACACTAGCGGGGTACCCGGGAGATAGAGGAGGGGTGCTGCCTACAGCACCTCCACTGGCCTGAGACGCGGCCAGAGGCCCTCTGTTTCTCCAGCCAGGAGCACGTTCTCTGCCTCAGCAGCTGTGGGGAGTGGGCAGTGCTGTGTGAAAGACTTTCCTATCCACTGTTTCATTGTATTTACATCATTTCATCTTTTAAAATTTTTTCCAGAACACATTTATAAAATTATTACCAAATGGAAAAGGGTTGAAAAGCACCAGAATATCAATAGGGGAATGCTGGAAGTTTCTTCCAGAGTCACTTCCAAAAAGAAAAAAAAAAAAAAAAAAAACCAGAGGGAGGGAAGAAGGAAGGAAGGAAAGAAAGGAAGGGACTTCCAAAAAGAGAAGAAAAAAGAAAAGAAAAAAAATGGAGGGGGAGGGAAGAAGGAAAGGAAGGGAGGAGAAAGAAAGAAAGAAGAAAATCCTTAAGATGTATTCTCAGAGTTTGTTCATTAAATAGAAAGGACAAGTTGCTCTAGTCCGCATCAGCCGTGTGAGCTGAAGAGAGACGGCTAATTTTATTCCCATTTTACAGATGAAGCAAAAGAAACAGAGCAGAAAACAGTGCCATATCTGAGGTCACCAAGCTCCTTAGTGACACAGCTGGGCCACAGCCCAGACCCGCAGACCTGGAGCTCTTTTGGAAAGTGCCCCCAGGCGAAATGACCTGAGAAGATCAGAAAAGGCAAGTGAAGTCATCTTACAAGGGGGTTGACCGGGGAAAGGGCATCTTGGGACCGGGGCCCTGAGAGGCTCCATGTCTGGAAACGTGAAGAAAGCCATTCGCTGCTGTGAGTGGAATTGGGGCTATGGTTTCAGACTCCGTGAAGATGCAGTGACACGTCCAGTAGACTTTTAGTCGGGGGCTGGCTATGTCATTGCCAATCCTGTGGTTTTATAACCTACTGGGTGTCCAAGAGGGGAAGGGCAGGAGAGAGTTCTGCCTCAACACTACGCTGCTCCTGGATCGTTCATGTTCTCAGCTTCTTCCCCCTTCTTTGCTGTCATTCATGCCTTGCTTAGTGGCTCCTGACTGGATTGGGCTCCACTGGTCGGTCCCATCTCACAATTAGGATAGCTAGAGCACCCCCCCCCCCGATGAGGCCCCTCACTGCCCTGCTGGCTGTGCTCCATACCTGCCCCCCCAGCACAGCTGGCTTCGGGCAACTCCTCCTCAGGCTACCCTGTGGCCAGTGCCGCTGCGGGTGGGGACAGGCAGTCCTCTTTCTTTGCCCTCCCCCCACCCCGAGGTGGGGCTCAGGCAGATGCGCCCACATTAAGGATTACCTCAGCCCATTCCCTGCTTCCATCCACACGCAGGGGAAGGAGGTTAAAATGAGATTGGTTTATTTTGTCCCTCATTATCAAGTCTGGTAAACAAAGAAAGGCTTGACTTGGCATCGAAGGAATTTAAACTATTAGCTCAAATGGAGGTTTGGGGATTATCTGTGGATTTCCTTTATTTGTTCTCTTTCCTCTTTTGCCATGGCTAATCCAAATTTGATGGGAAGCGAGGCATAAGCTATTCCAGAAACCTCCCAGAACCCTTTGTGATGTGGGATCCCAGCCTGCTCACAGGTTTATTTTTGTCACTTCTTGCCTTCGCATCTCGAGCCCGGGCCCCCGCGTCTCTGCGTGTCATGCTGTGTACTGTTTCTTGAAGCCAACAGCCTCGGCCTCAGAGTGTGCCTCCCGGGCCTCCGGGAGCAGGACGTAGGTGCTACCCTGATTCCAGGTGTGTACCCTTTTGTGTGCGGGTGAGCTCCGGGGGTAAAGCCTGTTCGTTCGACAGACCTCTGCTGCTCACCCACTCACGTTTCTGTTGGTCCCCGAGGAAGGAAAAGTAATTCCAGGGTTCACGTCCTCTCGCTGGGATGGAGGCCTGCCATCATGGGGAGTGGGGGATCTTGTCCACCAGCAGTCCTGGGGCGCCCCGTAACGCGCTGCGCCGTGCCCTGCATGAGACAGCCACAAAATCTTTACAAGTCCAGTTGAAAGCCACAGCAACCTTAGAAAAATGTTTGCGTGGTAGCAAAAGATAAAGCCCACTTACGTATTTTTCTTAAACTGCTAAAATCCTGAAGGTTGGTCTGACTGTTTTGAGCATGATTCCGACAAGGCTTTGATCAGGAGTGAATATCAAATTATTTGCAGCAAGGACTTTTCCTTTGGAATGGGTCTTAGAGTCCTTTAGGCTCCAGGCGGACTGTTACTATTTATGAGATTTGAATTTTTCTTTAAATTAGCAGGGTGTCAAAGGCAAGCTTTAATAAAGATATTTTATTAGAAATTAGAAAGTTGGAGCTGTGTCTTTAAGAATAAAACTCTGTGCCTGCACTAATCCCATGATATATTTGAGGGCTGATTTCATTGAGTTAGCCAAAGAAAGACAGGTGAAAAAGAACGATTCCTGCCCTAATACATGAAAATCAGCTGTGGATAAAATAAGCCTGACAATCAGTTAAAACTCTAGAATTCTCTGGTTCAGGCATGAGGGAGAGAAGGCACTGAGCCCGTGGTGTGTCCCTCCCCAAGCGAGGAAGGATCTAGGCTCCAGGCAACTTAAAAAACTTGGGGGCTCTCAAATTCTAAGAACGAAAGTTCAGTTACACGATTGACATTTGAAACTAACTCTTCAGAACTTAAACAAAAAAAAAGTGTTAAGGAAAGTCGTGAGATTTTTCAATTCCAGTTATGAACTTGTCCTCAAACATTTGCGATTCAAGATCCCATTCATGGATTGGTAACAATTTCAGCCTGTGTGAGTATGCCTGTGATGTATATGAGATACAACGAATACAGGCACGTCAGATCTGTAGTTCACTCCGTTCCCTTCAGAAATAAATACACTTTAAGTGATCTTTCAGTACATAGCTTTTCTTTATTTTTGGAGCAATAAGGAGTAAAGTTATCTGAGAAATAGTTTAGGCAGCCGCAAAGATTCTAGCAGCCAGTGAAGAATTTGCAGTAAAATATCATCATAACATGTTGCTTACTCCAGGTTATGAACTCACCTCCCCCGTGCTGAAATGGTTCTTAACCTGCTGGCTGTGCATGTTGAGTTCAACACCTTGGCTAATTCCCACTCATCCTGAAGAGACCATTTTAAGCCATTTAAAGAAGGAGCATGAATAGATTTTAAATCCTGACCGAACAAGGTGCATCAGCATGGCACGTAAACGGACCTTTCGAGGATTTTGTTCATGCGACACTTTGCGCTGATCGCCAGTGGTGTTTGGACAGGGGATGCTTTACGTGTCATAGCTAAGTCCCAACTTCTTCATACAAGACCCCAAGGAAGGACCCAGCACACTTTCCGTAACTTGTAGAAACAAATGAAATCACCGCTTATTACTTCCTGCCTCCTTTCCCGCAAATGCCAGGACACGGGGCCATTTAATTCAGCACTAGGAAAGCTATTGCATTGCTTGAGGGGATGGCACTGGACCACATAGTTAAAGAGGAAATCCAGTTCATTGCCATTCCTCTGAATGGAAAATGAGAACTGGCATCGAGATTTTGGCCAACATTAGCAGTCATTTGGAGCTGAGTCTGGTTCCTAGACCTGATCGATCCTGGTTTCACATATGCTACCCCAATTTTAACTGCCCTCCAATTTGGCAGAAAGCAAAATAGAAATGCATTCTCAGGGGCGCCTGGGTGGCTCAGTCGGTTAAGCGGCCGACTTCCGGCTCAGGTCATGATCTCGCGGTCCGTGAGTTCAAGCCCCGCGTCGGGCTCTGTGCTGACAGCTCAGAGCCCGGAGCCTGTTTCAGATTCTGTCTCTCCCTCTCTCTGCCCCTCCCCCGTTCATGCTCTGTCTCTCTCTGTCTCAAAAATAAATAAACGTTAAAAAAAAAAAAAAAAGAATGCATTCTCAATAATGTTAAACTGGAACATAATTTGGCTAGGAAAGGAAGATGGTTATTAGGAATTTGGGGGGACAGAGATATCTAGAACTTTCATCTTAAGTTTCTTTCTTGGCCTTGTGTATCAGCCACCACCCATCGTAGCCTTAGAGAATCTCAGAGTGAACAAGAACACAGAGACAATTTATTCTCAAGTGAAACTAAAGTCACAAAGCTTCAGTTGCCTTCTGGATAGCAAATTGCAACAGACACGTTTTGGTCCTTACTTTTTAACAATCTTCTACAGTATTTGACACTCCTGGGCATCCTTAATTTGACAGTCCGATTTCCCTGGACGCCCAGGGAACTGCTCTTGCTTGAGTCCTGTTCGTTCCTGCTTGCAGCTCCCCAGCCCCCTTCCTATGTCCACATCGTAAATGTTAGAATTCATTATGGCTTCCTCTGCCGCCTTATTTTCACACGCCACCCCATCCCCCTAGGGGATTCCGTTCAACTCCATGGCTTCCGCAACCACCTGAGAGCTGGTACTCTGTCTGACGTGCACTATCCAGTGTTTACTGGATGCCTGTTCCTGGATGTCTCCAGAGCTCTTCAAACCAACATGTCAAAAATTGAACACACCCTCTTCCTCCACAAATGGCTTCCCATTCATTTTCCCTCCTATGGATACCATCACTGCATTCCCCCATTTACCTAATCTTGACCTGGGAGTTTTCTCTCTCTTTTGCCCTCTTCATCGAACTGATCTGTAAGTGCCATCAACTGGTTTTCCCTAAGTGACCATAAAATCAACTCCCCCTTCTCCAGTTCCGCTGTCTTGGTTTAAACAGTCATCTTTCTTCTGCTGGATTATTTAAGTAACTTTCTAACCGATCTTCCTGACTTGATCATTCCCCTCAAACCATCACTAGTCCACTGCCTGATTAATCTTTCTAAGATGCAAAGAAATGAACAACCCCGGGCATTAAGCCTACCAACAACCCATCATGACTTATTTTTTTTTTAATGTTTATTTATTTTCTGAGAGAGAGAGAGACAGAGTGCAAGCAGGGGAGGGGCAGAGAGGGAGGGAGACACAGAATCCAAAGGAGGCTTCCGGCTCCGAGCTGTCAGTACAGAGCCCGACGTGGGGCTCGAACCCACAAACTGTGAGATCATGACCTGAGCCAAAGTCTGGCGCTTTAACCAACTGAGCCACCCAGGAGCCCCAACCCTTCATGACTTTTAAGATCATTTCTGAGGGTAAGATTTTTCAGTATCCGATCACATCCCATTTGACCAGTCTTGACACCTTGACCAGCACGTTGAGAAGATTCCATCAGTAATGCTTCTCTTTTGTATCTAGCATTGTGCTATAGATGCTGTGTAGGATGCATAAACGTCATAGGTCAATAGTGTGGCTGCCAGAACCTAAAGAGAAAAAAAGATCCAATAGGAAAGATAAACATGGGGGTGCCTGGGTGGCTCAATCGGTTACGCGCCTAACCCTTGATCTCGGCTCAGGTCATGATCTCGTGGTTTGCGGGCTCCAGCCCCGCATCGGACCTGGCTGCTGACAGCGCAGAGACTGCTTGGGGTTTCTGGTCTCTCTGCCCCTCCCCCGCTTGCCCTCTCTCTGTCTCTCTCAAAAATAAGTAAGTAAACTTAAAAAAAAGAGAAAAGGTAAACCCGCATGTCGTTATTGCTTTATTGGTTGAGATGAAATCATACCTGTTTTATGATAAGGAAACATTTTTGAAAGACACGGAGCGAACATGCATGATTTCTTGCATCTCGTTTGTTGATTGCACATCGTATTTTAAAACTCTCCCTGCTTTTTGCTTTCAGTAGGTTAGGAAGAGTCAGTAACGTAGAATCCGATTGTGAAGAGATGGTGGCTGCAGATATTAAAATGTCCGTGTATCAGCGTTGAAAGATTTGGATAACAAAATGATTGAGAGCAGCGGTGTGTCTGTAGGGGATGCTGGGACCCTAGCAGGGATGCTGCTGGGCTGGTGGACGTTCCTATCCCAGAACTGGAGGGCCAGCCCAGCGAGCTTTGTAACTTTCCTGCGATCAGATGCAGTAAATGCCTCCCTGACTGATGAGTGCTGTTGTAATCTGAGCTACTGACCCTCTGTGGGCAAAATGTAATTTTTGCTTATCTACCAGTGGGCCTTCGGAGTTTTTAAAATGCTCTCACAATAGTGATTACTAATACTCATGCTACGGAGCAGGGGGTCAAGTCTCAGAAATTGAAATGTCTTGTCCAAATTCACAAGGCCAACAAACCGATGCATGGGGAAATGGAGACCAGGGTTTCCAAATCCTACTTTATATAACACGTGCAGGGGTCCACTGTCACTGTGTAACATGGGAGAGAAGAATCTAGAAAATGAACAGTATTTAAGTATTAAGTATTAAGTAATGGAGGCCACGCGACCTAAGAAACATCCACATTCCTCCACAAAGACTTTCTGGCTTCCCAACCAGTTGCCGAATTTTATAGCTTTGCATCTAAACCCTGACATTTCCACCAGGGGTTGGTGAGCTCTGGCCCTATTTGGTGGCTGCCTATTTTTGTATAGCTCGTGAGCTAAGAATGGTTTTTACCATGGCCGAAGGAAAAAAAAAAAAAAATCAGAAGAATATCGTTTGTCACGTGGGAAAATTGCATGGGCTTCAGTTTCACATTCATAACCCCATGTGTGCTGGTGCCCACTCATTCTTCTGTGGGTCGTCTTCCGGCCGCTTTCACGCTGCGACTGCAGAGCTGAGTTGTGACAGAGGGTACCCTCGGCCCACAAAATCTGGACTGTTCGCTGCCTGCCGACAGGTTACTTGAACTCTCTATGTCTCAGTCTTCTCATCTGTGGGGTGGGGAAGATGATTCCCAACTCACAGGACCGTGGAAGGATTGGATGCGGTAATGAGTAAGGGGCAGCACAGTCACTGACTCACGGTAGCCACGAAATGAACCTTGGTCCCTCCTTCCACCCCCTCTAATGAAGACAGGGCATCACAGACCCATATTTGGGGGAGAACATACCAGTCTTCCCCCACCGTGAAGGGCAGGCTGACTGTGGCGTTATGATCACGTTTACGTGTTCTGCTGTCTTCTGGTGGCCCAAAGGCAGAGGCAGGCCCCTGTGTTTGTAATTGTGAGAGATACAAACTTGGCCTTGGTACTTCTCAGTCTTCTCTATCCTGGGCCCTTTCTTCTCCAGCGTATCAGCTACCCATCATCACAACAACACCACACAACAAAAAACCCCAGCATGTGGATGGCACACAACAATATACATTTATTTAGTCTCTGAGCCTAAGGCCTTCCACTGATCTGGGTCGTTCCCTCGCACAGGCCCCTTGGGACTTGACTGGCTTTTGGCTGCCCTAGGGTGACCTCAGCTGGTGCCCTGCGGCTTTGATGCCAGTGTCTTTGAACTTCCCCCAGGCTAACTCAGGCAGTTCTCAGGACAACACAAATGTGTAAGAGCCATCAAGCCCAATCACCCAAGCGCCTTCCAAGCCTTTCATCTATCCCATTGGCCAAGACGAGACCTGAGGCCAAGCTCAGAGTCCATTTTTACAAATATACGCTCCCTCGCTATGGGAGAAGCTCCAGAATCACATGGGAAGGAGCCGGCACGTGAAAAAAGGCTGTTGCGTGACCATCACCCTTGAGAGCTCCTTAACCAGGGCATTTCTGCTCTCCTCCCTTTCCCCAGTCCGTCCCTGTTTTCAAAACAGGTGCTAAAGCCCATTCAGAAGCAGAAATCAATTTGAAAGGAGTAACAAACGTTTAAGATCCTGACTTTGTTGGTAGTATTTATATTTTAACTGGTTGCAAACTGTGACTTAGGGCATGTCACTAGGCGGAATTTCAGGGAACAAGAGACAGCAGTTGGTAGGCAAACTATGGAAGAGAACCTGCTTCCCCATTTCTTTGGGGGGCATGCAACCTAGGTGGTCCCCCACTTGGCCAGCTGGCAGCCAGAGTGGAAATGGGAGCTATTGACTCAGGGAACTCTGACCACACGACTATTAAAATCCCTTGGAAACCCTGACAGCGCTCCGCTCGCTACCATTAAAATGGCTCAGGCTCCCTTGCCAGCTGGTGGGCCGGGGAGTGAACCTCTTTTCCTACCTCTTCCCACTGCAGAATTCTGCCAAAAAATACATTTGTTCTCCAATTGTCATAGACGTCACTGAACTTAGAAGACTCTCCAGACATTCAATTCACCCACTCTTTCAAAGCCAATCTCTTTGTGTGGCTGAACCGGCATTCAAGCTAAAACTCGTTTATCCGTAACATCTCTTTCTCTGTGTATGTTCCGTATCCCTTTGGGTAATATTGCCACTTTTTTGCACATTCACGTCCAGTAGTGGGAATGGCAATCATTGGTTATAGGAACTCTGTGCATATGACCGGGAAATCATGTGCACATTGTTAAATAATTTTTCTTACTCGCGTGGCAGAGAATAGTTCCCCTGGAACTATTCGTGTGCGTTTTCGATCCCACCCTGAGCATTCACTCATTTGCTTTTTTGTTCATTAAAATTAAACTCACTTTATTGTGCAACTAGCATGGTTGGCCTGTTCTGCGCTGTTGATCCAGGGGCAGAGCAAGGCACGGATTTGTTTTCTAGAACATTTAGCCCACTGAGCACAGCCCACAGAAGAGAAGTTTTTAGACCACCTTTTTCCCTACGTGGCCCATAGCTCTCCACCTTTCTGGTGTTGGGAGACGCTTACTCAAGCGAAACCATAGCCTTGGCTCAGTTAAGACCATAAGAAAACCAGCAAGGTGATCCATTTCTTTTCCTCTCTTCCTGGGGAAAATGGAGGCTTTTGACTGTCACAGACCGCTCCCCCCCTCCCCCACCCCCATAAATCTCTCTCTCCTTGTCCATCTAGTTCTCTTCGCGGCTTCTTTGACAGCATTAAAAACCACTCCTATGTCCAAACTCAGCCAGAGTGCAGCCTCCATCCAGCAAGTGAATGCTCACTGAACGAGGTGCTGGGTCCAGATGCACAAGACACGGCCTTCATTGTCACAAAGATCAGAATGCAAGGGGGAGATCTGGTGTCCTTCAGTAAGTTCAGTGCTACATATGTGCATAAAGTCCCGTGTAAGAACATAGATGCGGCAGGGATCGGCGCAGGTGAATTAAGAACTTTGCAAAGTTCCACAAAGCCTTTGGAGCCAGCTCTGATTGTTTCCTTTAGTGAAATTCCCTCAAACATGCAAGCATTTATATAAACATCAGTGTTTCTCTCTGCGATTCTGTGGGATTTCTGAAATGTGCATCTATTTAGTCTAAGATGAAATGCTCGTTATAAGATGAAAAAAATTAAACATGCATTCCTCAGTGCTTGGACCTCAACCGCAAACTGAACTCCCAAAAAGAGTCATTAAATCACAATGTGTGCTTAAAATAACAAATTTGAAAGAAAAATGTTCCAAGACATTAAACTTCAAAATGATCTCTGACTGCAATTCCTTCTGCTTGTGAGTCTGGACATTATTTAGGCCCGCTTAAAACATCAAGGGAGAGATGTTTTAAGGCAGGGGGTCCTGGGAGGGAACACAGGATGGCCGTGCTGAGTGGGAGCATAAGTAGTTGGGTGCCTGGTGTTCCCATGGGACGCAGCATTCCTAACAGTTTGTGAGTGGACATCGGGGTCCGGAATCAGCTTCAAAATCCACAGAAAACTTTTTCTTTCCCTGAAAATTCTGAGAAAGTGTTTCAGTGGATATAAGTGGGTTATATAAGTGGGTCAGTCGGCCAGTGAGAAGGATTCCTCCGTGGAACCCCTGAGGGACAAATCAGGTGCCTTTCCTCCAAGGGCGGAATAGTCCTTGGGTCAGGAGTCCTCAAAGCCGGAAAGGGACATGTGCATATTGAGGTCACCTGGCAGCCTCCTGTGAACGTCTTCTCGCCTCCATATCCCCCTGAAGAAATGGGCTTTCTGGCTTTCCTTCACCTCACGTCACTTCACCTCAGCCCTAGGCGAATGCCAGCTGAGCCCATCCACACTACCTTTGCAGGAGAAGGAGAAGCAATAGCAACTAAATCATGTAGGATTTCAGAACATACATCTCTACCAACTATTGATTGATCAGAGCGAGAAGATCAGATCAGATACATCTTCATAACCTGCTAGTGATAATATTAGGTTCAAAAGCAATTATTTCCTGACTCTAATCAGTGGCTAGGTACTTGCAACCTAGAAGGAACTCAAGGTGAAGGGGTGCCCTTGACTCTGGACCGGGCCAACCCCAAGGGCTTCCCCCGGATTGTGCAAGAACTAGGAAGCATGTCTTAGAAAAAAAATATGTAAAGAACTAAATGTTTACTGGAGACAAAACACAAAGGGCCGATGGCAGAGCTTCCTTCGAATGTTTGAAGTACTATTGTCTGGAGGAGGAAAAAACTTTGTTTTGGTTGTGGCTCCAGATGATGGAATTGGAACAGATAGGAAGAGGTTATAAGGATCCAGGCTTTGCATCAATGTGAAAAGAACATTCTAGCAGAATTGTTTAGAAAAGCAACGCCCTTCTCTGAGGAGGAAGGGATTCCGTCTTTGAACTTGTTCAGGAAGAGCTAAATAAGCACCTGTCAAGGATGCTGGAAGAGACACCTCCGATTTGGGATGGCCAGGGCTCCTGGTAAGAGGCAAATTCAACGTTTACAAATTTCCCCCACAGAGCCACTTTCCATGCTAATACACAGGGGGAGGGTAAGAGAAGTTTGATTCATCTGTTTGTCTGCAGGGTAAGTCCTTTCTGAGTTGGCAAATGGGGATGCTGTAAACATTTTCCTATTCTGTTCCATGTTTGTACAAACAAATGTGTTTTTACTGAAACTAATGTAAGTATGTGCTTACTAATGAAGGCACTCGCCCCAAGCATTGACTAACCAAACAGACCTCTTTGTTCAACCCAAATATCTAGGCCCAGTTGTTTTAAACATTAACCAATTAAAAAAACAGAGTCCAGATTTGTCTTAATTCTTTAGCTATGGAAATTGCTGTTAACAAATGCAAAGCCATAGAACCTTCCAGGTGAGCCGGAAGGTGGATATCGGCAGAAGAGTAAAGATGTCTCGTGAACATACAATAAAAACAAAGTCCAGCTTTAATGGAGAACTCCCACTGGCACAGTCCCACAGCATAAACTTGGATGGCTCAGCCCTAAAGCACAGAAATGCTCAAAGGTCTAGGTCATTGTTAATCCTCTAGGTACACCAGTCACCAGGGAGCCCGAAGTGTCATAAAGGTCATTTTTACCAAATGACACCTCCGTCCCCAGAAGAAAACAGAGACCATTTACTCAATAGCGTAAACACCAGAAACATCCACACGCTAGAACCATTCTATGAGAATTAAAAAAACGAACAGCTGTTAAAAATTTGCACTACCATTGGGGCACCTGGGTGGCTCAGTCAGCTGAGCGTTCAACTTAGGCTCGGGTTTTGATCTCACGGTTCATGGGTTCAAGCCCCACATCAGCCTTTGAGTGGACAGCACAGCTTTGGATTCTCTGTCTCCCTCTCTCTCTGCCCCTTTTCCATTCGTGCTCTCTCTCTCTCTCTCAAAAATAAATATGCATTTATAAAAAAAAAAAAAAGATTTGCACTACCACAGTGACGGTAGGGTGCCAAGGTTTGTGACCCATAGTGAATGGCATAATCCGTATGTTGCAAATGACTGGTCACTGACGCCTGGATAAATCTGTCTAAGCACGGTAAGAGAGACCTGGTAAGGTGCCTCACAACGGACCAAAAGGGACCCATCAAAGACAGCTTCACGTGCTGAGAATTTCATGCACTGCACCCAGCAATGATCATTTCCTACTGAGCAGACAAGACTCTGAATTCATATAGGGAAATAGAAATTTGAAATGGGAAGTTGTAGCAAAGCAAGCAGATGAATCGGCAGGTCTTTTCTAAAAAGAACTTTGACCATTTCCCACAACCATTTCATAACAGCTCCCGCTGTTAAGTGATTTGCCAAATCCTTCCCTGCTCCTCACAAAGACAGCCCAGTAAATGATATTTCCATGCCTCTTTTGTTATTGCGTGATGTTTTAGGGCCCCTTTTCAGGAAATAAGCGAGGGTTGCGAATTTTGATTTGCAGCATAGAAAGCCACAAATCAACCTTGTTTGTTGACTTGGCATGAGAGAAAGTGTGGACGCCAGTCTAGAAAGTACTCTGGACTGGAAGGTTATCAACGTGGGTTCAAGTTTAGGTTCCCCAATGTAGCCTCGTCAAATTCCTCACCTGTTAAGAGGAGAGTAACATCTCACCTGCCTACATCTGCAGAGTTGCATGAAACAGTACTGCGTGTTAACATGAAAGCACACATGAGAAATAGGGAATATGAAATCAAAGTGCTGAGCAAAATGGAACCACAATGACCCAGGCTGGAATCCTGCCGCTCACCACTTACTCACTCCTGGTACTCTTTAATGAGCTCTAGGATTGCAGTTTGAAACACGAAGATTATAATCTCTAACTCTTTGGGTGGTTACGAGTGCATTAAATAAGGTAATTTTTAGCTGCTCCCAGCAGGGTGACTTGAAAATGGAGGGTCCGGAACACCAACGGTACGTTAGCTAACACTGATTAAGTGCTTAATATATTCCAAGTACTATGCTAAGTGCTTTTCACATTCGGTCATTTAAGCTTCAACCTTGTGAGTAGGTAATATTAGTAACTCCACCTCATATACGAAGACATTGGGTATAAGAATAGCTTTACAGCTCATTAAATGTTATTTCCCTTTTTAAGGAAACACACCAGGAGTTCTCCAGCTGAGGATAGCTACCTTAGGAGTCGGTGAAGGTATTTTAATAGGTTACCTCTGTTCTTCTTTGGGGAATATCATTAATGCTGGGATATTAACAACACACCCACAGATCTGTCTTACAACTTTATACTTATTTCTTTCTTATTTTGTTTTTGTTTTTTGCCAAAAAATATTATCACTCAGATATTCCCCTTACCTTTATCACCTAGACCCTGCTCAAAATGATTTTATTTTGGGGGCGCCTGGGTGCCTCAGTTAGTTAAGTGTCTGACTCTTGATTTTGGCCCAGGCCATGATCCCAGGGTCATGGAATCAAGCCCCACCACAAGCTCTGTGCTGAGCGTGGAGCCTGCTTAAGATTCTCTCTCTCTCTCTCTCTCTCTCTCTCTCTCTCTCTCTCTCTCTCTCTCCCTTTGCCTGTCTCCCTCACTTGTGCACTCTCTCTCTCTCTCTCTAAAAAAAAGAAAAAAAAGATTTTATTTTATACCACAGATCTAGACACCAGAAAGAAAGGTTTGTCATCACTTTAGGTATTCGGCAGAACCTACTTCAGGGTCTAAAGATTTCTCGACAAGTTTTGAGCAATGGAAACATGACTAGAGTAAGGATTAAGGTGATTTTGGTTCCAAAAATCTGATTTATTTTCTTACTATCACACATTAAAATTTTCAGCATTGGGGCCTCCTGTTTTCTCTGCACGATGCTCTCAGTGACTCCTCCTTCCTCTGGGGACTGGGCGTCTTGTCTCCCCTTCCATTTGTGGCTCTTGGCAGGAATCATTTCAAACCCTGACGTGAAGCTTTCGACCCGAGCAGGATGGGCGTTCTTGAGTTAACCAGTGCACTTGCCCTAGTCTGTTCCACTGCTTGGTCACTTTCTCTTAGATTCCTATTGGTTGGTGTTCATATTTCCCTTCGGGGTGTCTATTCTCAGCCATCCTAAATTTCAGTATTGCTTCCACGTGCTTATACCCCCTTAGACACTCGCTTATTATTTTATTCACCTATTTCCACTGTCAATCTCTTATCATTTCAATTTTGAGTCACACAGGCCACCTCATCATAATTCCAAGGGAGAGCAAATATTTAGCTTCAAGGAAACTCACTCCTGAAGTTAGCTATAACTGTCTTCATTTGTCCAGCTGGAGGCTTGAGTCTCAGACAGGTTAAGTGATCACCCCGGGGTCACACAGCTTCTAATTGCAGAATCAGAGTAAACCGCTTCCAAGGCCTGAGGAAGAGCCCTAGAAATTTGGTAGTCATCGTTTTGTATTCTTCTCCGTTCGCAAGTCTCCCAGACTTGGAATGCGCCTTCAGCAGATGCTCGTCTGTTTTCCTTTATTTCTACCCGGAGCTGAGTACTTCCAGCCGCCCAGGACGTGTGCAAATTCATCACACGCTGCAGAGCTAGGATGCGTCCATACACCACAGTTGCACCTCCTCTTTGCACGGGGGTTTTGCTTCGCAAAACTCTTTTGGTAGCATTGCCTCATTTCGTCCTCTCACCAATTCTGCAAAGTAGATGTAACAGACGTCAGAATCACAGGAGAGTTGTAGGGGAGACCAAGCGGTTCACTGTTGAAGAGCCAGGCTTGGAATTATTGAGACAACTGTGGGTGCCTCATCTTGCTTGACCTCCCTTCCATCTCTGAGCCTTACTATTTTTGTGAAGAAAATAGAGATGTCAGTGGCACTGAGTGCAGGGTTTGTGTGGATTCATCGAGATAGCTGTCCAGAGAGGCAGAGAGGCAGAGTAAATTTTGGGGGGCATCCAGCTGATGACTGGCAATTCTTTTTTTTTTCTTAATGTTTATTTATTTTTTGAGAGAGAGAGAGAGAGAGAGAGAGAGAGAGAGAGCAAGCAGGGGAGGGGCAGAGAGAGAGAGAGAAAGAGAGAGAGAATCCCAAGCAGGGTCCACGCCGTCAGGGCAGAGCCTGACATGGGGCTTGAACCCATGAACTGTGAGATCATGACCTGAGCCCAAATCAAGAGTTGGACACCTGACCAACTGAGCCACCCGGGCACCCCGACTGGCAATTCTTTTGGCTAAGAGCTGGTGCCCTGCCACAGCGTCCTGTTCTCTCTTCTGGCATGCCTACTTCTTTTAGGGATGAGGAAGTGAAGGAAGATACAGGCGGAGGAAGTAACTTGCTCAGGTCACAAGCAGGCATGGAGACATATGCCCCAACACCCACACATGAGAGGTGGCATTAAGTGGTGATGTCCTGCACAGCTTCCTCATATGGGTACAATAAAAAGACTCACCCCACAGGATTATTAGGAGCATTAAGTGAGTTATGGCTCGTTTAGGACAACTTTGAGAGGACAATTACAACAGTATCTGGCATAGAGCACCCGGTCCATGTTAGCTATTAGTGCTGATCACGGTTTCACCTACGCCTGGGGCCACTGTCTACTGACTCTATGGGATGGCTCTTACTACCCAAGGACCCAAGTTCTGCCCACAAAGAGCTTTTATCTGAATCTGCCTCCATGCCACCCTTTTTATTTTTTTTAATGGCAACCACTTTAGGATCCTCCAGGATCTCGGGGACAGAAAGTCAGGAGACCCAACACCCAGTGTCTTTGGAAGAAAAGACTGACACACAGACCCACCTTCCCTGACTCACCTTTCATGTTCTTGGACACTCTTTTCTAATACATCTTTTTAGATTTGTTCCCCCTTTTCTCTCCAAGGAACCCTCCATCTATAATCATCACTTTCTGAAGTATCCAAATAATTAGCCTCCTGTGCAATTTCTTTGGTCTCTCTCCATTTCATCTGTGTTGTCTGAAGTACAACAATCTGAAACCCATATTGTAATTAGGCCATTCCTAGGAACTGTTCTACTCCTGAGTTACTCATCAGGGGTCAGGACCCTTGTCCTTTTTAAAACGTTTTCATTTAAATTCTGGTTAGTTAACATACAGTGCAATATTGGTTTCAGTAGAATGCAGTAATTCATCACTTACATACAACACCTAGTGCTCATCGTAACAACTGCCCTGCTTAATACCCATCACCCATCTAGCCCATCCCCCACCCACCTCCCTCTATCAGCCCTCAGTTCATTCTCCATTGTTAAGTGTCACTCTCTCTCTTTCTTCCCTCTTCCCATATGTCCATCTGTTTTGTTTCTTAAATTCCATATATGAGTGAAGTCATATGGTTTTGGGGGGCGTCTAGGTGGCCCCGTTGGTTGAGCATCCAACAGTTGATTTTGGCTCAGATCATGATCTCATGGTTTGTGAGTTTGAGCCCCATCTTGGGCTCTGTGCTGACAGTGCAGAGCCTGCTTAGGATTCTCTCTCTCCCTCTCTCTCTGCCCCTCCCCTACTCTCTCTCTCTCTCTCTTTTAAAATAAATAAATAAGCTTTAAAAATTATGTGGTATTTGTCTTTCTCTGATTTATTTCACTTAACATAATACACTCCAGCTCTATCCATGTTGTTGCAAATGGCAAAATTTCATTCTTTCTGATGGCTGAGTAATATTCCATTACACACACACACACACACACACACACCACATCTTATCCATTCATTAGTTGATGGACATCTAGGCTCTTTCTATAGTTTGCCTATTGTTGATAATGTTGTTATAAACATCAGGGTGCACATACCCCTTCAAATCTGTATTTTTTTATCCTTTGGGTAAATACTCAGTAGTACAATTGCTGGATCATAGAGTAGTTCTATTTTTAATTTCTTGGGGAACCTACATACTGTTTTCCACAGTGGCTGTACCAGTTTGCATTCCCATCAGCAGCGCAAGAGGGTTCCCCTTTCTCCACATCTTCACCAACACTTGTTGTTTCTTGTTAATTTTAGCCATCTGACAGGTGTGAGGTGATATCTCATTGCGGTTTTGATCTGTATTTCCCTGATGATGTGATGTTGAGCATCTTTTCATGTGTCTGTTAGCCATCTGAATGTTTTCTTTAGAAAAGTGTCTATTCATGTCTTCTGTCCATGTCTTCACTGGATTATTTGTATTTTGGGGGTTGAGTTTGATATGTTCTTTATGGATTTTGGATACTAACCCTTTATCAGATATGTGATTTGCAAATATCTTCTCCCATTCTGTAGGCTGCCTTTTAGTTTTGTTGATTATTTCCTTTGCTGTGCAGAAGCTTTTTATCTTCATGAAGTCCCAATTTTTGCTTTTGTTTTTCTTGCCTCCAGCAACACATCTAGTAAGAAGTTGCTCAGGCTGAGGTTAAAGAGGTTGCTGCCTATGTTCTCCTTTAGGATGTTGATGGTTTTCTATCTCTTCACCAAACTGTGTTGGGAAAACCGGACAGCTACATGCAGAAGAATGAAACTGGACCACTTTCTTATACCATACACAAAAATAAGTTGAAAATGGATGGAAGAGCTAAATGTGAGACAGAACCACTGTCTTTTGTAATGGCATGACTAAAAATTTCCAGCCAGCAGGTTTCAACCAATGAGCTCTTCCAAAGCAAATCATAATTGGCTCATTGCTAAACATTCGAAGTCACACTATAATCCTTAACACCTGAATCATGGCATAAATACCCACCATGTAATATCCAATATCTGTAACTGTGGCTCTCCCCAGGTAATCTCCTATAAGGTGTAGCTGAGGTCCCTTCTGAATCTGAGCCTGATGAGCTTTATACCAGGTGACCAGAGCTGATTGTCAAATATTAAGAAATTTTGCAAGTTGGTTGTTAATTGTTGGTAGTTTGAAATTGGCTGTGGTGGGAGTATTGATAGCTTGGGAACCAGCAAATGCTATAAAAGTGGGCCTTTTTTCCCTTTGTTTTGCCAGTATAGCACTGGAGTCATCTACTTAATCACTCTTTCTCCTGTGATCCATACTGCTACCTTATCATATAGTCAGTTCCCAGGTATAGAGGGATCTGAGTGCTCTATGCCATTTTATCAGCCTTTTATTTTTTCTTGACCAGAGCCACACTGATTTTAGTACTGTGTCTTTGAAGCATATGTTAATAGCTTGTAGAGCAAGATCCCACTTCTGTGCTCCTCTTTTTCAAAGTTGACTTAAGTCTTCATACACCATTAAATATTAGAATATTATGCCACGTATATTTTAGAATAAGTTTACCATATGCCTTAAATATATATATCTGGCATTTGAACGAGGTAGTTTTGATATTACAGAACACTGTTGGGAGAATTAATATCCTCAAAAAATTAGTCATTCCAAGACCATGATTAATTGTCCATATATTCAGATTATATTTCTTTCACAAAATTTAATTAAATTGTAACATTTTCTAAACAGCTTTTTTTTCATGATTTGTTATTTTCTAATGCTTTACCAATATTGTTACATGGTTGAATTTCTTTTTTTCTATTATTTTCTAGTTGATTGTCGATCAGCTTGAAAAATGGTATTGATTTTTGAAATGTAACCTTACTGAACTCTCTTATTGTTTTTATTGGGTCCATTGCATTTTTTATGATCATAATGTCTGAAATAATGATAGGTTTATTTCTTCCTTTTCAATTATCAGGCTGCTTTTTCCCCTTTCCTTTCTTTTTAATTTTTTTTAACATTTATTTATTTTTGAGATAGAGACAGAGCATGAACAGGGGAGGGGCAGACAGAGAGGGAGACACAGAATCTGAAACAGGCTCCAGGCTCTGAGCGGTCAGCACAGAGCCTGACGCGGGGCTCGAACTCACGGACCGCGAGATCATGACCTGAGCCGAAGTCGGACGCTTAACCCACCGAGCCACCCAGGTGCCCCTCCCCTTTCCTTTCTTGATAATGATAGCCCGCACCTACAGTACCAGATTAAGCAGTAGCAAGGATAACAAGCAGTCAACCGAACTTGACCCCAAAATGACTGAGATATGGGAACTATAGGGAAGATGTTAAGTATTTAAATAAATATTTAGGGGCGCCTGGGTGGTTTAGTCGTTTGAGCACCGACTTCAGCTCAGGTCATGATCTCACAGTTTGTGAGTTCAAGTCCCACAAGGGGTTCTGTGCTGACAGCTCAGAGCCTGGAGCCTGCTTCGGATTCTGTGTCTCTCTCTCTGTCCTTTCCCCTGCTCGCATGCTGTCTCTCTTGCTCTCTCAAAAATACATAAACATTTAAAAATTGTAAATAAATAAATATTTAATTAAATAAATATTTAAATAAGGATTTTAAATATGTTGCTAAATCTAGTACAGTAGGTGAACAACATGCATGAACAGATGGGGATTTGGGCACAGAGATATAAACCAAAAACAGAGTCAAATGGAAATGTTAGTAATAAGACACACGATACCAGAGATGAAGAAATCCTTCAATGGGCTTATCAGAAAACTGGACATAGCAGGATTAAAAAAAAAAAAAGAACTTTGAAAACATATAGGTAAATAGAAATTAAAGCAAACACACACACACACACACACACACACACACAAACAAAAAATAAAAAGAATAAAACATATAAATTGTGTAGGACAATATCAAATACATAGCAGACAGAGAGTGAATGGGCAGAAGAAATATTTGAAGAGATGAAGGCTGAGAACTATTTAAACTATTTAAACTTACTATTTAGTAAGTCAGTATATAAAAATCTCAGGAAACTGAAGCAAGATTTAAAAAAGAAAACAAAAACAGAACAGGAATGCCTGGGTGGCTCAGTCATGAACTTCTGACTCTTGATGTCAGCTCAGATCATGATCTCATAGTTTGTGGGTTGGAACCCCGCAAGGGGCTCTGCATTGACAGCATGGAGACTGCTTGGGATTCTCTCTCCTTCTCTCTCTGCCCCTCCCCTGGTTTAAAAAAAAAAAACAACTAAGTGCATCACGATCAAACTGTAGAAATATAGATAAAAGAGAAAATCTTGAAGGCAGCCTGAGAAAAAGAAAACTTACACAGTGGGGAGGGGGGGGACTAAAAGTTAGAGTCAATTTCTCATCAGAAATTTATCAAGCCTAAAGAAGATTGAGAGACATTTTAAAGTGTTGAAAGAAAAATCAATCAACCCAGCATTCTGTGTCCAGAGAAAATATCTTACAGAAATAAGGCAGAACAAAGACTTTTTAGACAAACAAAAGCTGAAATAATTCACTGCCAACCAATACTGAAGAAAGTTTTTCAGGAAGAAAAAGTAGGAGAGCAGATAAAAATTTGGATGTACACAAAGAAAAGAAGGGTGATGGATATAATAAAAATGATATTAAATGTAACAGACACATTTCTTTTAATATCTTTAAAAATAACTGAATATCTAATGCAAAAATATTAACAATGTGGGACTTACATGTATAAATAAACTGAATGACAACAATAACATCACACATAGACACGTGCACGTGCACACACACACACACACACACGTTTGCTATAACAGAAGGCTTAAATAAGATCCAGAATCTTATAATACCCAAAATATCCAGGATATAGTTGAAAAGCACTCATCATACCATGAACACAGAAAATCTCAATTTGTATAAGAAAAGATAATTAACAGAGGCCAACACTGAGGTGACACAGATGTTGAAATTATTCAAGGATTTTATAGCAGCCATCATAAAAATGCTTCATTGGGCAATTATGAACATATCTGAAACAAATAAAAAACACAGTTTCAGCAAAGAAATAGAAGAAATACCAAGAAGTAAAAAGGAAACAAACGGAAATTTTAGAACTTAAGTATAGAGTAACTGGAATTAAAAAGTCTATGGATAGGTTCAGCAGAAGAATAGAGAGGACAAATAAAGCAATCAATGACCTTAAAGATAGAACAATGCAAATTATCCTATTCTAACAAAAGACAAAAACCTTTTGTTTTGAAAACACAAAATAAACAGGGCTTCAGGGATTTGTGGTACAGTGACAAAAAACCGAATACTTGTGTCATGAAAGTCTCAGAAGAAGAGAATAAAGAGAGTAGGACTGAAAGGCACTCAAAGAAATAATTGCTAAAATTTTCCAAATTTGGCAAAAGACATGAACCTAAAGATTCGAGAAGCAGAGTGAACTCCAAACAATAAAAATACAAAGAAATGCATGCAAGACACAATATAATCAAATTTCTAAAACACTAAAAACCAAGAGAATATTTTGAAAGCAGTAAAAGAGAAATAACACGTTAGTTATAAGGAAAACAAATTGAATGACAATGGATTTCTTATCAGAAGCTGTGGAGGCCAGAAGCAAGTGTCACAAGATTTCTGAAGTGCTGAAAGAAAAGACTATCAACCCAGAATCCCGTATTCAGCAAAAATATCCTTTAGGAATGAAGGGGAAACCACCACATTTTCAAATAAAGGAAAACTAAGAGAATTTGTCACCATTAGACCTATCTGAAGTAATGGCTAATGAAAGTGGGAAATGATAAAAAAAAAGGAATCTGAGGAAAGATGAAAAGCAAAAAAATTTAGATAATAGACTTTCCTTTTCCTTGAGTTTTCTAAATTATGTTTGATTTTGAAGCAGAAATTGTAACATTTTCTGTCATGGTTCTCAACATATGTAGAAGAAATATTTAAGCCAATTCTATTATAATAGAAGATGGTAAAAGAAGTTCAAGGGAGTAAGATTTCTACATGTCACTCAAATTGATAAAATGTCAACATCAATAGACTGCAATAAGTTATACATGTATAATACTTAGAAGAACCACTAAAAATCTATACAAAGAGATACACTTAAAAACATATAGACAAGTCAATGGACTTTTTTAAAAGTTCAAGTAACAAACAGGTAGACAAGAAAAAGAAAAAAGGAAAAAAAAAACCACAGGAAACAATGAAAAAACAAAATAGAAAATAGCAGACCTAAACCTTAACAAATCAATAATTACACTAAATTTAAATGGTTTAGACATACCAATTACCATACAGAGATTGACAAAGTAGATTAAAAAAAAAAAAAAAAAGAACCATGTCCCAACTATACATACATAAACACACACACACACATTATCTAAAAGAATTCTCTTCAAATACAGTATAGGTAGGTTAAAAATAAAAGCATGGATCACCTATCTCAACTACTGCTAGAACACCTAGACAGAAAAATCAGAAAAGATATAGAATACTCAGCAATGCCATTAATCAACAGGATATAATCAACATTTATAGAATACTTCACCCAAAGACAGCAGAAGACATATTCTTTTCAAGTGTTCACAAAGCATTTACCAAGACAAATCGTATCCTGGCTTATAAAACAAACCTCAACAAATATTAAAGAACTGAAACCACAGAGAGTGTGTTCTCTGACCACAAAGGGATCAAGGTAGAAACCAATAATAGAAAAACAGGAAAATCTTGAAACACTTGGAAACTAGACCACATACTTCTAAATAACCCATGGGTCAAGAAAGAAGACTCAAGGAAAATACTTTTAAAAATACATTGAGCTGAATAAAAATAAAAATAAAACATACCAAAAGTGTGGGACACAACTAAAGCAGTGCTGAGAGGGAAACTAACAGCACTAAAGGTTTATATCAGAAAATAACAATTAATCAATAAATAGTTCTAGGAAAATCTTCCAAAAATGAGCACATGTTGATATTTCAAGCTTGTGCAATTCTCATTCTTCCAAGCCCCACACATTCAAGATATATTATTGTATCAAATGATCCTGCTCAATAATTTCTTTGTTTAGAGAGTGTTTTCTCTTGGGATTTATCAAAGTTGACCAAGCAATAGGTTGGCCTTACCAGAATGATCTGGATCATAAGCAAACAAAGATAGAATGATTTGCTATGATTTGGTTTCTACTTGATGATTTGTTTAGACATTTAACGAGTAATCAGCTCAGAGTATCATCTCCACTATTGCACTGTGCCATTGATAAGAATGTGAAGTGATTAATTCAAGAAGAATTTATCACAGTAACAGGACGAGCATGAACTGAGAGTGAGACATCTTTATCATGGTGTCTCTATTCTCCGAGGGATGACAGTTTTAAGGGCATTCACAGTCTCATAGGCCAGAGATTCTCATTGTGGTCGTATATTTGTTTTTATTTTCCATCTAAACTGAGAAGGAGGAAATGAGAAATCTCACTTGAGATGACACACTCTTAGCCCAGCTGAGAAGGTTGACTCTCAGCCTGAGAATCTCTGACTTTTGCTCTATTTTGCAGTTGTTTCAGAAGCTGGTGTTTACCAAGGTATAGCAGTCTCAGAGCATCTGGGTGGCTCAGTCACTTGAGTGTCCAACTTTGGCTCAGGTCATGATCTCACAGTTTGTGGGTTCTAGCCCCTCGTTGGGCTCTGTGCTGACAGCTCAGAGACTGGAGCCTGCTAATGAAAGACTCCTTCATTATGTCTCCTTCTCCCTCTGCCCTTCCCCCGCTCATGCTCTCTGTCTCTCAAAAATAAATAAACATTAAAAAAAAATTTAGGGGCACCTGGGTAACTCAGTTGGTTGAGCGTCTGACTCTCAGTTTTAGCTCAGGTCATGATCTTACGTTTTGTGAGTTCAAGCCCCACGTCAGGGCTCTGAGCTGACACCACGGAGTCTGCTTGGATTTCTCTCTCCTTCTCTCTCTGCCCCTCCCCCGCTTGGGCTGTCTCTGTGTCTCTCAAAATAAGTAAGTAAATTTTTTAAAATTTTGTAAAAATGTTTTAATATGGTAGTCTCTCAATCAATAACAGCTATTTTAATAATACTGCTATGATTAATGGTGTTATCAAAGATGATCGGGATGTGGGAAAAACGTCTGGCCATATAACTGCCAACTGGATGAGGAAAATAAGGGAGGGAGGGAGAAACTTGCCCAGAATCACACATGAGTTGGGGTTTCAAGATGATGGTAAAAATATGCCTAGAATAGTTGCTGCAAGGATGAAATGAAAATATGCATAGGGACGCACTTTAAAAATTTTTTTAATTCCAGCATAGTTAACGTACCTGTGTTATATTAGTTTCAGTATAGTGACTCAACAATTCTACACATTACTTAGTGATCATCATAAGTGCGTTCTTAATCCCCATAACCTATTTCACCCAACCCCATCCACCTCCCCTCCAGTAACCATCAGTTTGTTCTCTATAATTAAGAGTCTGTTTTTTTTGGTTTGTCTCTTTTTTCCTTTGTTCATTTGGTTTTTTTTTTCTTCTTAAGTTCCACATATGAGTGAAATCATATGGTATTTGTCTTTCTCTGACTGACCTATTTCATTTAACATTATACCCTCTAGATCCATCCATGTTTGTTTCAAATGTCAAGATTTATTCTTGTTTATGGTTGGGTAATATTCCATTATATATTCTTTATCCATTCACTATCTATGGCCCCTTGGGCTGCTTCATAATTTAGCTATTGTCAATAATGTTGCTATAAACATGGGGGTACATATATCTTTTGAATTAGTGTTTTCATATTCTTTGGGTAAATGCTGAGTAGTGGAATTACTGGGTCATATGGTAGTTCGATTAGCAATGTTGAGCATCTTTTCATGGGGTGCACTTTTAATTAATTTATGGCTTTAAACAAATGTAATGAATAAAAGTTAGAACATATCTCAGCAAAAGCATGGTGAATGGAAAACATACATACAATTGCAGAAGTAAGTACAAATGTACCCAGTAATCACAGGAACTATAACTTAATTTAACTCACATGTTAAAATACAGAGGATTGAATTTTAAAATTCAGCAACATGCTGATTACGTAAATGAAAATAGAGTTCAAAAACGTGATGTTGAGTTTAAATAATTAAATTGTTTTCTAAGATGATACCGCTTATGTATAATTATAAAACACAGAGAAGAGTACTACATATTGTTTATGAGGATATATGTAATTAAGATATAGACGATAGAGAGGCACATGGGTGGCTCAGTTAGTTAAACATCCTACGCTTGATCTCAGCTCAGGTCTTGATCTCAGGGTCATGAGTCCAAGCCCTGCATTGGACTCCATGCTGGGCGTGAAGCCTATTTAAGAAAAATCTAAGAGATGGAAACTAGGGGAACACTCACCAAATTTGTGGCAGGTTCTCTGAGGAGGAGGTAAGCAGGTTTGTACCTGGGTGTCAAAGCCAGATGTAACTTTATCATTTTCTATACATTCCATTTTAATAAAATCCAGAGCAAAAAACAATGACTAAATGTTAACATTTGTTGTCTTTTAAAGTGAGTAGTCGGCAAGTATGGATCCCTCTATTTCTCTGCCATGTTGGCCCCTCCAATAGCACTGCTAGGAATTTACCCCAGGGATACAGGTGTGCGGATGTAGAGGGGCACGTGTACCCCAACGTTTACAGCAGCACTTTCAACAATCACCAAATTATGGAAAAACCCTAAATGTCCATCAACTGACGAATGGATAAAGAAGATGTGGTTTATATATACAATGGAATACTACTTGGCAATGAGAAAGAATGAAATCTGGCCATTTGCAGCAACGTGGTTGGAACTGGAGGGTATTACGCTAAGTGAAATAAGTCAGTCAAAGAAAGACAGATACCGTATGTTTCCACTCATATGTGGATCTTGAGAAACTTAACGGAAGACCGTGGGGGAAGGGAAGGGGGAAAAAAAATTTACAGAGAGGGAGGGATGCAAACCATAAGAGACTCTTAAATACAGAGAACAAACTGAGGGTTGATGGGGGTGGGGGAGAGGGGAAAATGGGCGATGGGCACTGAGGAGGGCACTCGTTGGGATGAGCACTGGGTGTTGTACGGAAACCAATTTGACAATAAATTATATTTTTAAAAAAACAAACATGACCAACAAAAATAAAAATAATTTTGTTGCAGAGAACAAATAAATGAATAAAGTGAGTATTTGGGTGTTTGCGTATTCTGCTTTAAAAAAAATCAACAGGGGAGGAAGAAGACCTCAAGCAGGCAGGTCCTTGTGTACTGCCGGCAGACATGTGTCCCCTCCAATGGGACAGTGATCTCAGTAATGCTGAGAATTGGGAAGATGGCCTTCTAGAATCTCACCTACAAGATGGGCATAAGTTTGGCCTTGTAGTGCTCCAGACATTGATACAACTGTGTACCGCGTACAAAAGAGCACTGTGCTCCCTAGGAATAAAATTTATGCCAGAAAAATGGACAGTCAGGGTCCTGTGTAGTTTAAGATTTCATATCAAGGTATAACCCACACATTGCAGTAAAGATCCTGTGATTCAGACAAAAGGCCCTCACCACTGTGGAACCTTGGGAAACTCAGGAACCATTCCAAGACAGTTTCACCATCTGAAAAACAGTTACCTCAATAGTTTGGAGGGTTATGTGAGGATCGGGCGACATATTTGCAGGGTTTTCTTCATTTTCGAAATTAACTTCTGTGTCAGTTGGCAGTCAGACGCTGATTACTAAGGGTTAAGGAGAACACGGTGATGGAATCGCCAATTCCCTGATTTCACTGATTTTACTCTGGGCTGATAATTTGAGATTACGACCTTGAAGAAAGTTATAAAGCGTAGGAAGACTGGTATTCGTTTGGTTGGTAAGGAGTATCATTTATTAATAAGGGAATCGTTTTTAATTCAATTACTGAGCAGAGCAAGCCACTGGTATTTCTGTGTTCCTGAGAAAATCAGTTGGAAAACCATATGTAAATGAGAACTCAAGGAAAACTGCTTCTCACATCGGAGCCAACTTTTCCTGGTTGAACGACTTTTTAGAATCACATTAAAGCCTATTCATTATTTTGATATTGAAGGCCAACCTCTCACAGACTTCGTCCACCCTGGGAGTCCTCCCCATCAGCTGCGAGAGCTGGAAGGACCGGGAGGTATGAGAATTGCTGAGAGTTGATATAATTATCTCTGGCAAAGCATGAGGGTGGACGCCATCTGTCTCTTTAGGGCACGAAATGTAACGAGGAATGCCAAGTGAGGATGCATCCTGAGATGACAGAGGAACTGAGCGGCCAGCTTCTGCTCTGTGGCTCTCCAGACACACATTCGCACACTCACACACACTCACGCCCACACCTGCTCACGCACTTCAGAATGTCCAAGTGTGAGGCAGAATCGTCCAGATTGTCGTGTGTGTCTGTGCTTGCACATTTGTTCTAATAATTGGGCTAAATAACAGCAGCTTCTATGACCCTAGACTCTTAATAAATGCAACCCATTCATTTTCACAAACAGGTTTGAATGTCACAAAGCCTGTATTTTACACGAAAAAGTCAAGCTCCTAAGATATCTTCACACACATCCTCTGAAACAGGGACCAGAGGTCTCTTCCCCTCTGTTGGAGGCACAATGAATGAATGTGCGGGCTTCAGAAGGGATTAAAGGACCTCCTCCCATCCCCCCTGCCCTGTGCACGGGAAGAAGTCAGTGTGCCTTTCTCATCTCGGGCTGGTCACGCTAGTAAGGAACACACAACATAAAAATCATTCAGAGAAGGAGCCAAGTCAAAAACAATTTACATTTAGGTATGACATAAAAGGATATTCATCCCATTTCTTAGTGACATGCTCTGTGTATCTATGGAAACAGGATAGATCAATGGCTGCTGGACTTCAACTTTGTAAGAATGTTCAGGAAATGAAAATCTTGAGATCTGCAAAGGCCTCGCTTTTCTCGGCTTCACTTGACCTAATTTCTCTTTCTCCTCTCCTTATCCACTAACCTGGTGAATCTGTTCTAGGAAGAATGTGCCTTAGGGTCAACCTCTCCACCCTCTGACTGCTGCCACGGTGGGGTGGGGGCGGTTTCCGTCTCCCCTTCCCAGTCTCAATTCCCAATAGCGTTATCTCTGAGACTGTATTGGAATTGGAGGTAGCATCTCTGACACAGGATCAAAGCCAATGCCTCGGAGGGCTGCTAAGATAACCAGATACTGGACGACAACACTCTGAGCTACTGTAAATCGCCCACAATCTGTGACTCTCCAGGATTTTCTGCGACTTATGTTATTTTTAGTGACTGAATTTTTAATATGTTCTGCTTGATAATATAAATTTGTATGTTATGTCTGGGACAAATCAGTGAACATCGCATTAGCGGTTAGGGGCAACCGAGATACTGATTTTTGTTCAGTAACTTGTTGTTGTTACGCAAGCACCAAAACTCCTTGCCCTGGCATTCAAGGCCCTCCATAATCTGGCTCCATCCTGGCTGTCTAGTACCATGTGCCGCTTCACGGGACCTGTGGTCCTATCCTATGGACATGATCCATTTCCAAACAGGGCATGGACCAGCAACGTTCTGTGTCTTTGCTTGGCCGTTCCTTCAGCTGAAAATGCCATTCCCTCCCTGTGTCTATGGGACTCATGCTCACTCGTGACCCACACTACTAAGTACTCCAGTCTTGGGAACAACAGGAGAGATGCATGTACCCCTAATGTCAACTTGGGACCCCCCCCAAAATCCTCCTTCTCTTGAGCAGTACATTACCCATCATTCTAATGAGTTAAAAAGGCGGCGGTAGGGCATAGCAAGGAATTAAAAATGCATCTTAAACATAGGAAGAAACACTCAATCTCACTCATAGAAAGAGAAATGTTAAACAAAACCCTATTAAGATGCCATTTCTAACCTAGCAGTTGGCAAAAATGAAGTTTGATAGAACAACTACGTTAAGGCTGTGGCATAAAGGGCATTTTCACGTAGAGTTGCGGGTATAAAAATATGCACAATGACCAGGAATGGCTATTTGAAAATATCTGGTAAATGACACATACATCCATTCTTGACCCCGAAATTTCACTTCCAGGAATGTATCCTACATATATGCTGTTGGTACACGTGTGTGTGTGTGTGTGTGTGTATACATGCATATATTGTGTGTGTGTGTGAGTGTGTGTGTGTGTGTGTGTATATAGTCTGTATACACACACACACACACACACACACACACATGAAGTTATGTGATACACCATTGTAACTGCAAAAGAAACCGGATGTCCATTAGTAGGGGGTGGGTGCATTCACCAATTATATCAAATATATTACGGTACATATGTTCAATGCAAAGAATAAGGGAGCTCTATATGTGTTGGTAGGGAAAAGCCTGTGAGATATATTGTTATATTAGGTACAGATAATAGGGCACATTTCAAAAGGGGTGAAGAAAATCTCTAAGAGGATATACAAGAAGCCAATAATTATGGTTACTTGGTGCTTTGTTCTGATTTGGTAAAGGAGAAAACTGGGTAGATGCGGAATGTGCTGGGAAGAAGGTGTTGGCCATACTTTTTAATATTTTCTGATTGTAAAACATGTGAATGTATTACCTAATCAAAAATTTAAAAAACAAATCTTCAATTATGAAAGTGGATTAGCCACTTTAGAGGCTAACTCCAAACACTGGAAAGAGCTGTCTGAAGGGAGGGGAGGAGAGGGCAGGGGAGGGAAGAGAGGGTAAAGTAGGGGAGGTGAAAGAAGGTAGGAGAGGCGAGGAAACAGGATGGGAGGGGATGAGGGGAGGAGGGGAGGAGACATAGCATTTGCTTTCCTGATAAAGGCTTCTTATAGGCTGAAATGGCTCTTGGAATAATAAATTAGATAAATTTATTACCATCAGTTTTTCCTTTTATCTCAACAAAACTGACCCATTTCTTAGGATACAATGCTATTACTTAATCATACTGTTCTATCATTTGAGAAACGAATACCCATCAATCGGTTTAATTCACAGTTGTAATAACAAAACCAATAAACCGAAGGAAGAATGCTGGATTCGAATTCTGGCACAACTCTGGCAAGCGTCTGTCGTGTTGGAAGTCACTTAAACCATCTGAGTCTTCAGTCTTTTATGAAAAATGAAGTCAAGCCATGTCGATCTCGTTCTTCCTCCCAGGATGTTGTCAGATTCCAGTGAAGAGCAGCCGGTCAAGAACACCGTAACCTTGGTCCCCCCCACCCCCTGCAAACCAGAAATGCCTTCCATGCCCTGGCATGGACCTGCCCTCCTCCTTTCCTCAGGACCCCTCTGGTGTGGTACCCAGACCTGTGCGTGCCTCAGACAGACGCAGTCCTCACAAGGGGCGCTGTTCCCAGCTTCATGTTCTTCCGGACCGTGGTCAGCTTTCAGTCTGTCTTCCTTAGGACAGCAGAACAATGGGGCGATGACTTTCAGAAGCACATCTACAGTCATTTGTAAGGCCAGGAGCTCAGAGCTTAGAAGGAAACTATTCCCCAAAGGCATCCCTGTAGACTTTGCACACAAAGACGCATTGGCCCTGTCCTCTGGGTTTTAGGGGTGGCCCTTAGATCAGCCTTGGTCTTTCCAGCAGACATATGCTCATAAGTAGGAGCAGCCATTACACAGCCTTTAAAACCAAACTTCTAAACACCCATGACCTGACACATGAGTTTTGTACACCCTTGTTGTGTTACTTCACGGGGATGGTGGTCTTAGGGACTTCACGGGTGACAAAGCACAAACAAGAGGTGCGTCCTTGCATCCCGATCACTAAGAGGCATAGACATTAAAGCAAGGGATATCTCCCAAGAAGTTCAAGGCTCTCTGAACGCCTCCCTGTAGTAAACACCATCGGTAGATTTAACATCTTCCTGACATTCAAAGCTGTATTCCTATCTATATGAACAAAAGGGAGTAGTAGCAATCAAATCCTAGCCAACAAGTTAGCAAAAAAAATTTACACTTGGCTTTGTGTGTGTTTCATAGACACATTACATATATTTTATTATTCCTCCTATTTGTACTTTGACATCTTGGCCTTCCCAGAGGATAAGCCCTTGAGTTAAAATTAAAAAAAAAAAAAAAAAAAACTGGCCAGGAGTGAACCGGTGAATAAAGTGAACCCCTTGCACATTCTTCAAAGGAACCAATGCATCTGGAGAGAATGGCCAGTCCCACCTGGCGTACCAGGCATCCTTTGTTCCTCTAAGACCAACAAACTCCCCCTTCCCTGTGGCATCCCCGGTGGAGGGCAGCAGTCCATGACTCCTCTCGTTGAGATCCAACGATCTGGCAGGATCCTGAGGGATGTCATCTTGCAGCCTGAGTTCTGAAGGGGCCAGTGCAATGTCAGAAGCTCTCCAGTGATATTTCCGTACTGGGAAAGTTGTGCCATCAAGAGAAAGAAAACGTCCCTTCGTTCCAGCATTACGCCCTCCTCTGGTGGTGAGGTCACTGGGTGCACAATTTGGATTTTCAGACTGAAAGGTCCTGATGCTTTTGTGACCGGCTGGATAATCCTTTGCCACACAGATGCATTGTCCCACTTGAACTCGCCACAAATGGAGAATAAGCTGCTTCCATGAGCTCCTTAATTTCCGCAGAGGCTGAAAAAAACTCCCTGGCAACTCCCGGGCACGAGCTTTGCATCCATGCAGGGGGATTTGCGCGGCCGGCCCCACCCCCACCCCATCCCCTGCGCACAAAAAGGCTTCTATTTTTTTCAGGGATTACACGGAGGGCAGAGAAAAGAGCAGCCGAAACACGTGACAAGGGGTGTAGTGTGAATAGCTGGGCCGAAGCTGGCACTTTGAGTCTGTGGCTAATTTACTGCATGGGTTTCCTTTCCTGAGGCTTTGAAGGGCTTGGATGCACTCCACCCATCAAAATCATAATAACGCTACATATCCTTGAATGCTCAGAGTGCCTTTCACGCAAGGAACTCAAAAGCACTTTGACTTATTCGGAATAAAATGAAAGGGATCCTCAGAGGAACCCTTATCCCTAAAGCCCACTGTGTCAAGCTAAAGTTTCAGACAAGTCCTTTAAAAATACCGTCTTATTCTCGAGGTGCCTGGGCGGCTCAGTCAGTCAAGTGTCCGAGTTTGGTTCGGGGCATGATCTCACGGTTTGTGGGTTCGAGCCCCTGCTTCGGATTCTGTGTCTCCCTCCCCCTCTGCCCCTCCCCTGCTCATGCTCTGTCTCTCTCTCAAAAGTGAATAAACACAAAAAGATGTTTTTCAATTAAAAAATCATCTTATTCTAGCCCTTGGAGTGGCTTGCAAACTCATGCTTTGGCCCTGCACTCAGCTACCCCGGGCTGGTCTGGCTCATCCATTGGAGGGACCGGCCTGATTCACTCATGCAGGGGGCGGGAAGTTGCAGCCTGAATCTGTCTCCCCCAGCACAGTGCCCCAAAGTCCACCGGCACCACTCCATGCCTTTTTGCTGAGCATGGAGTCCCGAGCGAGATGATGGGTCCAATCTGGTCCTCCCAGCAGTTGATATGATCAGAGCCAAATCCTTCCTATTCTCAGAGGTTCAGGGCAACTCAAGAGAATGGGAGCCTAAGAGGATTAAATGCCCACTGAGGAGAGATGCCGAAAACAAACGGCAGGAGGATGGAGAGAGGGAAACAGCTCGGGGGACTCACGCATTTTAAAGGCTGTAAGTTCTTGTGATATGGTCTCACCTCCAATTCTAGTGGCAAATATGGAGGAGAGAGGTGATGAGTTGTTAAGTAGTGCCGACGTCGTGCTTGGGGACCGGAGTCCCTAACCCCTCCTTCTGCTCACAAACGTAATAACTAGGAAAAATGGCTCAAAAACGTGCCAGGCTTCCAGAGTACTTTGGGATGTATTTATTTGCAGGTGTCACCGATTTTCGTATTGACACATTTATGACATGAAGCAAAGTCAAACGAAATACTATTGCGTCAAGAGTTCCAATCAAGATTAGTTAGGACCAGCCAAACAAAGACGCCTGTACCTGGGATCTGTGGTCCCTCCACGCTGTCCTCCAGCTCGGAAATGAGTTTTAAGTATTACACGATTTATCATTTATTAAAGAAACATGAATTTGGAAGCTAAAGGCGACTGAATCTGATATTAACGGCCATGTAGTGATCATTGTGTGCTATTTCGTTCCATTCTTCACACCTGCGAACAATCCAGCATCTGTCAGTTCTGGGATTATAATTCTGGTGAAAATGAAGCTTCCAGCAGCGTGATAGGAACGGGGCCTGGTGTTTGTTCGTTTGTTTGTTTTTAACGAGGAGATAAAATTTGACAGCGTGGTGGTAGAACTTCACCAACACGGGTGATCATTCACCTCATTTCTGCCTCATCCCAGGCTTCGACTGCGGATTCTGGAAAAGAAAGAGTGGCCTCAGAGTCCTGGTCATGTGAGTAATCGGGTTCCAGGGCCTCCAGCCTCACTCAGTTCTGACAACTGCCTGCATCTGGAAAACATTAAATAGCCTCATCCTTCGTGTGGATCCATTATGTTCTATCAAATTCATCATCAATTATCAAATGGTGGTGAAGAATGTTTGAAATCAGAACGAAGAGGAAATACTTAAGGCTGAAGAAAGGGATCTAAAATGAAAGCTGAGTTCTCCCAGTGGTAGGACAAGGAGATCAGTGCTGTATGTTCCCTTAAATGCAATGGCTGTTGATATACTTTTTAAACCAGAAGGTAAGAAAGTTGGCTTTACTTACGTGAGAAGAAGCAAAGCCAGGGTCTAAGTTGATATATATCTTAATGCTCAGAAGGCTTATGTCATGGCCACAAAGCCAGGTTTTGGGTATATTGGCATCTGCCACGGGAAGAGTTGAAATAAGAACCACCCCTCCCAAAAGAGTGGGGGCTCTCAAGGAAAATCGTTCCCACAGCCACCGCCCATGGTACCCAACCTAGCCTTACAGACTGAGTAATCTAAGGACTGAGAGTGCGTCCACCTGGGGTGGATACAGACCTTCACAAGATGGCTGTTCTTGTGCGAACGCACATCTGACTTCTGAAAACCTTAGCAATCGGCATTCAGGATGTGTAGTCCTACATCGGGCAGGGAGACCGGTTTCTGGGCTAGGGGGACTGCCACTCCCCCAACACTAGCCCAGCAACAAAACCGGAAGACCCATGCATTAAAAGGTGCTAGCCTGGAGATTTCAGACCCTCTACCTATGTTACCAGGTATGCATGTGGTCAGAGGTGGGCACCGGGGGTGGGCAAGGGGGACCAGCACGTTCCCCTTTTGAGCTGGTCAGGAAGGCAAAACTAAAGTGCTTGCCCCTTTCATAGCCAGGAATGCAAATTCTCAGAGAGAGAGAGAGAGAGAGAGAGAGAGATTTCAGAGAGAGAGAAAGAGGGGGAGGGAAGCACTGCAGGGTGGGAGAGAGAGAGAGCACTGAGCTCATTATCAAGTGGTCTTTCTTTTCCAGACGGCTTCAGAGAACCATCTGTTGATGTGGCCAGGAAATGCTGGCTGGGAGCTCCACGAAGGAACCGAGAGGTGCTGGCAGCCTGGCACCTGTGTAAATGTCTGTCGCAGCGAGAGTGACCCCATAATCACCTCGAGCTTCTTTGAGCAGAAGTTCCCCGTCAACCTGAGCCTGATTTTAGCGCAGTCCTCCAGGCCCCCTCCCTGGGAGGAAGCCGGCCCCACAGCCCCTCCATGGAAGTTTCAGCTCCTCCCCGAGGTGGGGGAGGACCCTCCACTCAGGCTTGACCTCAAGGACATTACTGGAAATACCCCAGCGGGGTGCTTTCTTCTGATCCATCAGCACTTTCAGCCAGCATGCTCAAGAGATCCACTGTTTGTAAATTCAGAATCCAAGTTTAAACAGCAGAGCAAAGCACCTCTGGACTCCAGGCGGTTCTCAAAACCTCCCATTTCAATACTCCCACCTGCCCTGCCTCCCCTTTCCTGTTTCGTCAATCCTCGGTGACATGATGTGTCATTTTCAACTTATATGAGAAAGAGTTGTTGTGCACCGAACTTAGGCTAGAAGCCACTTTCATTAAGTCAGTCGAGTATCAAGCATATATAAGTGTTCACAAACATCACATAATGCCAGGGTTACCTCTTGGGTTTTAGCTTTCCTGTAGCCCAAAGTCCAAAACTCTGTTTAGGCATAACATAACCTATACAGAGATAAGGGGCATACTACCATACAGGGTCACATTTCTAGTTGAAAGTTCTGTAATGTTATTTACATAGGTACACAAAGAAATGATTTCAAAAAGTAAAATCATCACTCTACAAGTGCACACTAACCATATCACTAACCATCTAGGAAATGCCACCTTCAGCAACTCTAGGGTATCATTACCATCGTTATCGACCTAACAAAAAAAATCTGAGAAACGTAAAACCTAGCGTTGATAGGATAGTGAGTAAACCATTCAGTGTTTTGTGACAACGCGAATTGCTCCAATATTGCGGTGTCGTATGTATGAAGTCTGCTCACTGTTCAGACTTAGCCCTTTTTATTCCAAATATCAGCACCCCCCACACCCAGCAATCATCTAAGAAAAAGCTTCCTCCACTTGCGAAAAAGTGGAGGAAAATGAAAATCAACTTAAATGCATTCCAGACCATTTTTGTACGAAATAGTTTGCATTCTCCAAACTGTTTGAACGAAGGTGGTGTCTTGGAGCTTTCAAAGTAACGAGAGTGTGCAGATTCAAGCTTGAGGACATGGTTGAACAGTGGTGTGTCCGGATGAAATAATGAGCTGAAGTGAGAAGCATCTATTTGCAAAAGGAGCTGGGCCTTCCCCAGCCAGGCCCCTCAAGCTGTTGGAAATAATGGCTAACCTGCCGTGCCCTGAAGTGCGAGGGACTCATCCACCGGCGAGAATCGACAAGACAGTACGGGCAGGGGTTAAGGGCACACACTTGAATCTGGGCTGCACTTGCTGGCTGTGTGATTGCGGGCAGTGACCTACCTGCTTTGTGCCTCAGTGTTTCTCACCTGTAAAACAGATACTAATAGATTGCTAATAGATTATTAGCAATGATAATCCTGCCTACCTCGTAATATCTTGTGTGGATTAAATGAGTTAGTAGCCGTGAAGCCCCTCAAAAATTTCCCAGCTTCTATTGTAAGCTTGCTAAAAAAAAGTTCACATAATAAATATGCACTATTTTTAAAGAGTTTTTTAATGTTTATTCATTTTTTTAGAGAAAGAGAGAGACAGAGCAAGCGTGGGGAAGGGGCAGAGAGAGAGTGAGAGAAAGAGAGAGAGAGAGAGAGAGAGAGAGAGAGAGAGAGAGAGAGAGAAGGAGTGGCAGAGGGAGAGGGAGGCAGAATCCGAAGCAGGCTTCAGGCTCTGAGCTGTCCGCAGAGAGCCTGTCGCGGGGCTTGAACCTACAAATGACGAGATCATGACCTGAGCCAAAGTCAGGCGCTTAACTGACTGAGCCACCCCGGCGCCCCAAGAAATCAGCACTATTAAGAGACAAGCTGGACTTTTCCAAGTCTCCTGCAAAAGGCCAGGAACTGTGGGCAGCAGTTAGGAGCTGGGAGTAGTCTCCAATCAATAGCTAGTCACAAAATAGGCACCTCAGTCCTACAACAGTAGGAACTGGATTCTGCCATCAATCTGCATGAGCTTGGACAATGACCCCTGAGCTCCAGACGAGAACTGTCTGGTTTCCTGGCACCCTGACTGCAGCCTTGTGAGATCCTGAGCAAAGTGTTCAATCAAGGCAGGCCTTGACTACTGTGTATAGAAATGCAAGACAATAAATGGGATTTGCTTTAAGCCACCAAGTTAGTGGTAATGTGTTACACAGTTGTAGATGACTAATACGAAGAAGAAAAGTCTCCATAAACAGATAGGATCTTTTGAGTTCTCTCAAGGGGTATTGGTTTTTCTTTTCCATACAGGGTAAAAGTAGGCAGCTTTAGTGACTGAATACGCTCCATGATAAGACACACACTTAACTATTTTCTTTCTTGGAAATGCAATTTACCAGTATGAAGATATAGGGACTTTGGCTGATTCGAGTTCCCCAATAATGGATGGATTTTGCAAATGGCACATCAATTCCTATTTCTTCTTCCCATAGAATATGAGGAAAAGAGAAAAACAAGAAAATCCAGGGAAGCTAATCAGTAAAGCAGAACCATTTTGTCAGCCAGGTCTGTAAGATAAAAGTTTCCATACAAACATTTATTTAAGATGGACGTACGTCAACTCTTAACAGGAACTAAGGGCTAATCATCATTGAATTCTATTTTCATCAATTCCATTTTCCTCTTACTTTTACCAATGCCCAGTCATGTGTTCTAGCTGACTGCAAATTGGCCACATACTGTATGTAAAGTTTGCCTCTCTGATTAATGTTAGTTCACATGCATAAGCTATTCCATATCTCATTACAATCCATCGAGGTTTGACTAAAGAACATGGATTCTGGGTCATAAAACTTGGCTTCACGGATGCTTCTTAATGGTCATGATCTTTTTAAGTGGATAACTTAACAGCTCCAAACTCCCTTTTCCTGAGAAATAAATGGGAGCCTCCGTAATACCCACTCAGAGGCGAGAACGCCAAGCCAAAAGTGGCCATAACGTATCTCCTGCTTTGTGAACTGGTAAGAGGTCTTCAAAGTTCAATTCCAACTCCCCTTTCTCTTGCAGGCTTGCAAGTACACTCAAACAGGACCAGGATAAGCTCAGCCAACTACTGTGGCCTCCAGACAGCTTTGTATATGTTCTGCACAGTTTGAAGAGTGAAGAGAGTGACTGGCCCACCCCACTGAGAGCTGGAGACACTGAATTCCTGGGACGGGGCCATGGGGCTGTAGGGGGCATCCAGTGCTGAGGGCCAACTGGGTACAGCTGGTATGGCAGCCTCTGGAGATAGGGCAGGGAGCCCGTGCTCTTCAGCAATGTAGGGACTGCCTTCCAATTCAGGACCAAGTCAACTCCACCATTCTGGCCAACAAAAAAGCTCCCAGTCCCTAGAGGAATTCCCCTTCTCCTCCCCAGAGGGTCCATAAGGTGAAGGAGAGAATGCCGATTCTGGTGAAGGAAATAGGTAGGGCTGCAAGTCTCAATCCTGCCCCTCTGTGACCGTGCCCTGACCTGCTCTGGTCCCTAACACCCATCAAATACTTTCCATGTGCCATGCACCCACTGGCTCCTGTCCCGCCCCTCCCCCTCAACCGAGTAAGGGAGGATACAGGGTCTGGGGGTAACCATGACATCACTCTAACTGATTTTCAGAAATACATAACTTGTAAAGTTTCATGAAATCCAGCTTTGAGATCAGATTCCGAAGGTTCAGTTGCCAGCTTCCCGCCCCTGGTCGCCTGTGTTGGGTAAATTGCTTACCCTTTTCACCGTCTCCATTTCCTCCACAGTAAGCAGGGAAATTGATGGTACTGGCCTCATGGCGTCCTTGTGAATGTTCATCAGAACATAAATATAAAGCGTTCACAGGTCTGGAATAAAGTGAGTGCTTTGTAAGTATCACCCACCATTAGTAGCAAGAATAGTGTGAACAAGGGAGTTTCGACCCACTGCGTGTCTCTGAGCTCTGGTTCAGATGCTGTTCTGAAAAGCATCAGTGGAAGAGAACCTCTTTCCCAATGGAATAGTCTAGTCTACCCTCATCCTACAGCGCTTGGACAATATCCTGTCTCAGCCACCCCTCTTCCTCAGGTCCACGTGTGGCTCCGAGAACTGTACAGTCTCAGAGCTGAGGGATGGCTTAATGGCCGTGCCAGTCCTCAGGCCTCAAGATGCATATGACAAAGCCCAGGACAGAGGACAGGACTACCCCTTGTCTCAGCTCTCTGTCTGCTACTGAAGCTTACATTAAACAAGCAGCTGAAGGAGGCTGAGAAGGTTTCGGATGATGGTTTGCACCAGGAAAAAAGAGAAACCCGAATTCCTAGTCAGTGCACCCCTCCTAGCTAAGGGAAGCACCCCCCCCCCCTCGCGACTTAACAACAAATCTCTCCCATGACATTGATAATGGGCTAACCTTGACAGCATCACTAGCAAGGCTGAACGTCTGTCATCATCTTAGCTCTCGGATGGCTTGAAGGTCCACGCCCAGGCCATCGGTAGGATCAGCCCTTTGCCAGAGGAAGGCCATGCTACTGCTCAGGACTTTCTTTAGAGTGGCAGAGTAATGTTTTGTAGCGAGCCTCCTCTTGGCTGGTTGTGCCTTCTTACTCTTCCTGAGCATTTACTCTGCATTTCCAGTGCTCCTTGACGGGCCAGCTGGTGGATGGAGCTAGTGAATGGACTGTTTGCTGGACATGGCCCCAAGCATCCCACACACTGGCTCATTTACCCCTAATATAACATTTTCAAAAAGAGTGAAGTAACTTGCCCATGGTCACACAGCAAGAGGCAGATTTATGGGCCATCAAAGGGCCAGGGCATCGCTGGGCATCGCCAGCCTTTCCATCATTGGATAGGACAGGAAAGAGTCTAGTTTTTATTGTTTCTTACGTGTTGAGGACTTTAGATGCATGTATTTTCATTCAATCTTAAAACCACAGGAAGTAGAGTTTTCTTTTTAATTTAAATCCAAGTTAGTTAATATCTAATGTAGTAATGATTTCAGAAGTAGAACCCAGTGATTCATCACTTACACATAACACCCAGTGCTCAACCCAATACGTACCCTCCTTAATGCCCATCACCCATGTAGCCCATCCCCCCACCCAACTGTCCTCCAGCAACCCTCAGTTTGTTCTCTGTATTTAAGAGGTCTTTCATGGTTTGTCTGCCTCTCTGTTTGCATCATATTTTTCCTTCCCTTCCCTTACGTTTATCTGTTTTGTTTCTTAAATTCCACATATGAGTGAAGTCATATGAAATTTGTCTTTCTCTGAATGACTTATTTCGCTTAGCATAATACACTCTAGCTCCATCCATGTTCTTGTAAATGGCAAGATTTCATTCTTTGTGATCACCGAGTCATATTCCATTATATATATAGGAATTCCATTTTCCTCTTACTTTTATCAATGCCCAGTCATGTATTCTAGCTGACTGCAAATTGGCCACATACTGTATGTAAATTTTGGTATATATATATATATATATATATATATATATATATATAGCACATCTTCTTTATCTATTCATCAGTCAATGGACATTTGGGCTCTCTTCTTAGTTTAGCTATTGTCAATAGTGTGGCTACAAACATTGGGGTACATGTGCCCCTTTGAATCAGCATTTTTTATCCTTTGGAAAATACCTAGTAGTGCAATTGCTGCATTGTAGGGTACTTCTATTTGTAATTTTTTGAGAAACCTCCAAGCTGTTTTCCAGAGTGGCTGCACCAGTTTGCATTCCTATCAACAGTGCAAAAGTGTTCCCCTTTCTCCGCATCCTCGCCAACATCCGTTGTTTCCTGAGATGTTCATTTAAAATTTTTTTTTTTAACGTTTACTTATTTTTGAGACAGAGAGAGACAGAGCATGAACGGGGGAGGGGCAGAGAGAGGGAGACACAGAATCCGAAACAGGCTCCAGGCTCCGAGCTGTCAGCACAGAGCCCGACGTGGGGCTCGGACTCACGGACCGCGAGTCGGCCACTTAACCGACTGAGCCACCCCAGGCTCCCCTCCTGAGATGTTCATTTTAGCCACTCTGACCGGCATGAGGTGGTATCTCAGTGTGGTTTTGATTTGTATTTCCCTGATGGTGAGTGATGTTGAGCATCTTTTCATGTGTCTGTTAGCCATCTGAATGTCTTCTTTGGGAAAGTGTCTGCTTAAGTCTTCTGTCCATTCCTTCACTGGATTATTTTTTTTTGGGGGGGGGGTGTTGAATTTGATAAGTTCTTTATAGATTTTGGACGCTAACCTTTTATCGATAGCAACCTCTTTGACCTTGGCCGTAGCCACTTGTTACTAGACATGTCTCCGGAGGCAAGGGAAACAGAAACAAAAATGAACTATTGGGGCCTTGCATCAAGAGATTTTTACTGTGAACATACACCTCCATATCCCCACCCGCTCTTTATGTTCAGTCTCTGATTTTGCGGTCGTTATACTTCTTGCTATGCAGCACATATTTCGCTTAGCTCCTTGTTTTTTCTTCCTAGGATGCAAACCACGGGGCTTTGTCACTTTATTTCCCACTCCTGGGTTTCCCATACCTACAACATGGCATATAAGTGGTGTTCAAAAGAAACAGTGGAACAAATACCCATTCCAATGAGAAAACAAACTCGAGGTTGTTGTCTAACTAACCCAGGGTGGCCAAGCTGGCTAATCACCGGCTTGGGGTTTGAACTCTGGGCGTTCTCACCTGGAACCCACACTCTTCGCTGTTCTCATCATCAGAAAGCACATATATGGAGAGACACCTTTTCTCTGGTATTGCCACTTACCATCCCAGTTACTATTTCTGTATAAAAAAGTGAGTCTCGTCTCTATTCTCCCCAACAGTCCTCCATATTTGCAAACACTTCTTGTCGCCTCTCATCCACACCCTGGGTCTTCATATAAAGCAGCTTTTCCACCTCTCTCCCCACCTGGATATGTTTTCGTCTGTCCTTCTAAAAGCATGATGCAGATCTCGCCTCGGGATGCAGGGAAGTAGAAGAACAAGCCAGATGGAAGACCCAGACGCTTGCACAAGGGTATTTGCTACTGCTCCCCCCACTACCCCTGCTACCTGAGCCCCAACAAGCAGCCAAGCCAACTCTTCCTCATCTTGCCAAGTGACATGGCGGATGCAAAGTCTCAAGCGTGTGTCCCTGTCCTCCGCAAAGGCACTGCTACGTGGGCAGAGAGAAGAGCCACCGGCAGCCAGGCAATCCCATCCGTGAGGCCGGGGAAGGCGGCCAACCTCCTCCAGCTCCTCTGTAGGCTGAGATCAAGACTGAGCAGGCCTGCGCCAACGTCCCATCCTGTGTGTTCAGACTTGGTGCTGTCACATTCCTCGCATAATTTCCCGTCCTTATGCCTGCAAGGCACCACCGTGTGGGAAGGGCACCCTCGCCTAATGAGCTCGGCTAAATCCAGCATCTCATGGCCGTGGGTGCCCCACTGCCCCGGGGCTCCCGTAAAGGGTGGCGGTTGAAATGGAGTAAATGCAAGTAGGAGGTGGGGACCCTCTTGGTCAAGTCCCTACTCCAGGAAATCCCGCGTCACCTTTTCCTGACTTATAAAAATTGCAGGCTGAGAAATCTTTCCTTCACCTCTGTCTCAGGATGGTACTGTTGATTCTGCTGGTGACAGAAGCTCCGCCTAAGTTCCCTGTGAAACCTGGAAGGCAAGGCTGCTTGTACACAGCTCATGAAAGCCCATGTATCCCTGAGTTCAGACCCTCCTATCAACCCTCTTATCACTACCATTCTGGAGAGAATCATGCCCATATGCTTACAGTGCTCTGCTGTCTTTCACCAAATCAAGAATTGATTAGTTTCTCCTGGGTCACCAGCGAGGAGTCTAGTTGGAGCAGAGCTGGGTGATGCTGCTGTTTATCTTCGAGGCTTGCCTCTTTCAGAGGTGGCCTATATGACTTCAGTAAGTTCCGGCCCTCAGAGATCTTTCATCTGGAAGCCTCCGGAACATTCTGTACACCCTCATGCCTCATGGAATGCTGGGCTTACCAATATTAAAATACCCAGTTTTCAAATGGAGGAAGTAGGATCTTCGAAGTTCACAGCATTCAGAAGCATCTCGGAAATGGCACCAAAGCAATTATTTTAAGCACAAATGGCTGTTTTGATCTGTGCAGGCCCTGAAGGCAGCTCCACTGACTGCCTGGCAGCTGGGCACAGACGAGTATTGACTGCAGGCCTGTCTGCCACAGGCTCGCCCGTGGCCACGGCAGTTCTGTGCTCTAACCCAGATGGCTGCTGGTGTGGGAACGTAGCCTCTTTGCTCAGCAGCTGGTGCACTGGACACTCTCACTTTCCCTCAGAGGTGTTGTTCCTCCAGTACAAGGTAGTTTGACTTATCCCAAGGCAACAGGCTTTGGCTTTCCCATCCAAAATAAAATACTACGGAAGCGGCAGGGAGGAATCCCCAATGATATCCGCAGGAGGCAAGCATAACTTCCACCGCTTGGCCAAGAAAGGAGGCTTTGGCTACAGACAGCCTGGAGTGGGGAGCAGGGGCCTTCCCAGAGGCTGCCTGAACTTCTTTCCCTGCTGCTTGGGCTGGCCTCCCTCAACATGGCTTTTCTCTAATCCCGTCTGCACCCAGCAGCCAGAGTCTTTTTCTTGACACTTAATTTTCTCATGTCCCTTTTTGCTTTAGCTTGTAAAGGCTTCGTGTCCCTTTCGGAACACAATTCAAACTCTCCACCCTGATGCACAGAGTCCTACAGGCGGTGATCCTACCATACCTGCTGCCACCCCGGTCTTGGGGCTCTTCCTCTTGCCCCCTATGCCCCAGCACACAGACCTACTTTCTTTTTTTCTTGAACTTGCCAAACACATACTCGCCTTAGAGCTTTAACTCGCTTCCTTCCTTCTTATTGTCTATCTCTCACACTGAGATGTAAGCTGCATGAGGACAGGCCACTTGTGTCCCTAGCATCTAGGACTGTCCTGGGGGTGTATAGTCAATCACTGCTTTTTAAAGAATGAGTGAATATATAGAACGCTATGAGAATTTCCGTCCCACCCCCCAAATTCCAGTGCCTAGAAGACTCTCGCTATAGGCACAATTATTTATTCACAAATGTGTAGGAATATGATGCTCTTTGGGTCACACGTGGGAACTAACCTTTCAAGTTCAGTTGCATAATGCAAATGACTGCTTGAACCCAGAAAGGAAAAAATGTGTTTCCAAGGACACAATCATAAGGACGATGTTCTTGCCTTCCATGTTTGCTTAATGCCATTGCTCTATTCTTTGGGGTCTCCTCCTGGATACCCAATTCCTCTGACATTTAAAAAACAAAATATGCTTCTATGACAAAAATATATCTTATTTCCCATATCATTCATCTTTGAGGATCCAAAAGGTATCTTGTTCTTATGTATATTGATAGCAGAGGAAAAAGTAATTTTTAGGTCTTAAATTATCATTGAACATATAACCGGAACTGGAAGGAAACTTGGGATTGTCTGTTTAGTTCAGAGGCTTTTTAATCCCCTTTTCCTTAACCAAGACCCAGAGAATGAATTCCACTTTATATGATAACCTGGTACTCATACACATATATAGCTGAAATGGACGATTCACAGAACAATCTGTACCCTAACTACGTATAATGTTCTCCTATATTTCTATTCTATTCTATTCTATTCTATTCTATTCTATTCTATCCTATCCTATCCTACTCTACTCTATTCCATTCCATTCCATCCCATTCTTCAAAAGGCTGGCTCTAACTCACTAAATTGATTTCACAACCCACTAAGTTTATAACTTAAAGTTTGAAAATGTTGATTCTAATCCTAATCCCATCCTTTTTTTTTTTTTTGCACAGAAGAGAGCACAGCCCAGAAGGTTGTGAACTGCCCAGGGCCCAATAGAACCAGGATACAGAACCGGGATAGAGCCCAGCATCTTATTTATGGTTCCTATCTGATCAATTGCTTCAAGTCTCCAGTGTGAACCTATGATCATCTGGAAAGAAATTCCATTGGTTAAAGCATTGTATTTTGTAGTCTTTGAAATTTAAACAATACTCAGCAATTAGCAGTTCATAGACAAGGTCCAGTTGTTGTCATGACATCACATACATGAATGATTTCCTCTCCAATGTGATCAGTCTATCTGCTGACCCACCCAGTAGACCACACCTGCCCCCACCCCCTCCAGAGTTAATGACACTCCCCAAAAAACAGACCCTCAGTCTGGCAAAGTATGTATATGTGTATAGACCATTGTGCCCCAGAGGGCTATTTACTTTGCAAGACAATGTTTTCTTACATTTTTCTCAAAGAGAAATGACCTGCTGATCTAAGATCTTATACACAGAGGAAAGGCATTTCAGGAGATAGTAATTCCAAAGGAGAATTCCAAGCTCATAGTTAAATGGCTAGATACACACTGGAATTAATATATCCATTCATTCATTCATTCAAAAAATATTTTTCTAATGTTTATTTGAGAGAGAGAGAGAGAGAGAGAGAGAGGCAGAGTGTGAGCAGGGGAGCGGCAGAGGGAGACAGAGACACAGAATCCAAAGCAGGCTCCAGGCTCTGAGCTGTCAGCACAGACCCTGACATGGGGCTCTAACTCATGAGCCATGAGACCATGACCTGAACTGAAGTCGGACACCTAACCAACTGAGCCACCCAGGTGCCCAATTCATTCATTCATTCTTAATATGAGGTAAGCCTTAGAACAAAAGAGAAGGTTTTAGACATGCCAAGAAGGAATCTGGCCCAATATGTATGATTTTTTTCTAGGTTTAAGGAAATGAATGAGAAATACCAGGCTCTACATGGACACTCTTGGTGGGTGGTTTGAGAAAGAGTGTCCAAGCGCTCAGAGAGACAGAGGTTTTCCCTGATTTATCAGTAAGTATGCACTGGGCTATGTAAGAGCTACACCTACATCTGTGACACCTTTGCACACACTATATAAACAGTAAATTGAAAAGTACAAGCAGCTGGAAATTGAAACACTCCCAAAGGAAAAGTCAACCGGGACAGACAGGAAGCATGAAAATCCCAAACCAATGAATGGAATGAATTTGGCCCAGACATTGTTGGCCAATTCACCTGGTCATTCAGTTGTGTCTTTGGGCCTTTATTTTTGGCTACTGTGCCCTTCCAGGGTCCTAGACAATGAGCCATTGTGCTCATAGTCACAAAGCTTGCTTTCCCTGACTCAGGAAGCATGGACTAGACTCCCAGTTTGTTCAGCCCATAAGTTCTGTCACTCACTGTCTGAGCCTTCCTCCCACACAGCAGAACCTGGGGCGCTGCACCTGAGTTGGGGTGGGTGGGGTCCTCATGCCAAGACTGGGTGTGGCATTTCAGGTAGAACTTGCCCCTGGGCTCTGATGCTTAGAGACAAGGGAACCAGGCAAGAGAAAACACTTCATGTAGAAACCAAAATCAAGAGCACGGCAATCCTTCCAAATGAGGATCAGACTGAAGAAGGCAGGCACAAGGGGAATCAGGTTTGGGGCAACAGGACAGAAGGGTGGTGAGTGGTAAAACTTGGAGAAATTCCTTGAGCTATTCCAAGGCCAGCTTTTTGAAGGATAAGATAGGATAGAATAAGATAGTGTGGAAGAATATTTTATGTAGTAAGGGTGCGGTTATCCTGTGAAACATCATTTTAGTTAAGTTAATGGGTACTGAGTTATGATGGCAAATACAACTCCTCCTGGGGCTCTTGGTTAAAGAAATGGACTTTGGTTACCCACTGCTACATGCTTGGAAAGTTGCTTGGGTATGCAGCTCCACTAACAGTATGTCCCCTGGAAGTGACCCAAGATTGCCCAACACAATACTCCACACAACCCCATGGCCTTTGTTCGGTGTCAGCTGCATCACCTTCTGTACCTTGACAGGCACTTTTATAGGTTGGCCTGGCCTGAACAAAATATGCTCAGCCCTCTTGACCTCAGCATGCACCCGCCACCCTACCCCAACCCCACAGGGTTACTTTTTTTCAAAATAGAGGAGCTATGCCATTAGCCAGGAATGGCGACTTAACCATAAAGAACACAGAGAAAGGGTGCCTGGAGAATACGAAGTGCCTTCTTTGACGGTCAGTACACCAGCAAATACGTCTCTCCCTCCATTATTCTAAATCTTTATTGATAAATCACTATACGTGTCACAGACTTTTGAATTTTGAAATGCATATGTCAAGTAAGTTGTACAGACAGGGAGCTCTCAAAAACTATTGGCCCAGAGTCCTTCAAACCCTGAAGCCAGCTCTAGCAAAGAGGATGGTTGCCTGATCTTAACCTTAATCTTATACTTAACCTTTCTCCTTGGTGGTTGCCTTCGAATAGTGTCCACAGTGCCGGCACGGTGATCGACCTATAGCTAGTCCTCAATAAATATGTTCTGAAAGAAAGAGAGAGTTGTTAACACTGGTAAGGACCCTAATGTTTCACTTTTCACCTTCTCAAAAGCAGTGTGTGATAGATAAGGGAATTATCCTGAACAGTGAACTAATAAAAGCACTTCTAGAAGATGAGTGTAAAGGTCAGATTTTAGGCTCCAAAATGAAGTTCAGTTTCAGATAAAAGTAAGGGTCTCAGCATGGAGTCACTCAGAGACAACACAATGAGACAGAGGGTGTGGGGCAGGCTGTGGGCAGTGGGCAGTTTTCTCTTTGACCTCCACGGGTGGCCAACTCTACTATAGATTAGCAAGCACGCAGAAAACCCCCGGGACAGCCACTTCGACTAAAAAGGGACATGCTCTCAAATGGTAAACCCACAAATGAACATACAAGTTCAGAAATCATAAATGTTCCAGAAAAGACAGCACAGTTTAAAAGCAGTATGCGTTTCATTATAAAGCAAATTTACTGATTTGTTTCAGTTTTATGTCACTGGAAGGATATATTTTGGCAGGATTTCCATGTTCGGATCACTCTGTGCTGCTGCTTTTGATTTTTTCCTTCCTTAGTTGTGACCTCTACCAGAACTCTTGACATTGAGCTATGATGTTCTTGAACATGCTGCAATGCCAAACCAAGGCACTTAATCAAAAAATTATAGTTGAAATTTCTGATCTCTTTTGTTTTTGAAACTTGGATTGAAAATGAGGTTTGAGGGCAAAGCACTCTTTATAAGCAGAGACGTAACCAGCACTAGTATAAATTGCTGAAAGGGCTATTCTGCCTAAAGATCTACATTTATAAACATGTGTGGTAACAAAGGCATGACGAGAGCTACTGTCACATTCCTCCTAACAGCCTGACTGTATTTCTGATGACCCCACCCATCTTGATGCCCCCTCCTCCCAAATCCTGGGAAACGCTCAGCTTCTCAGAATTAAAGGATTGAGTATCTCCAATTAGACACAATTTCTTCCCAACTGAGGAAGAAATTGCCTTTGCCAGATTGGGGAATGGCAGCAAAAGCATCCCCCCAACACCCACAACCCCCACTGAGCCCTGCTCATTGAGGCCACGAATATACACGGTGCCTGACCTCGTGGCAGGCACCATTCTGGGTGTCTTTGCTCCCTGTGACAGTTGTGGTTGACATTCCTGCATTGCTGAGGGTTTTCCTCTGCAGTGACCAAGAAGAAGAGCACGTGCGTTTTGTTGGATGAACTGACACATGCGTGCAGGGTGCAGTAGACAGTTCTCTGCCCTCTGGGGGACAGACTGTATGAACTACTGTTGTATGACTCTATGGGTACGCCCAGAGGTGGAGTGGGTGAGGAAGCTCCATTCATAAGGAAGAGCAAACTGCCGCAGCCTTTACTTTCAGAGATTCCTGAGGGGGGAGAGCTTATCCCTCTGACCCTGTCCTTCCTCCTCCATGTGAGGCCAACGGGATACAGGTTGCCCAGTTCTCTCCTATGGCTTTCGTAAGAGGCAGCAAATCGATCTCTGAAGTCAGGGGTGTCAGAGGATTATTTTCTCCCCCAAAGAGTCACCCGCTGGTGTAGAAGAGTCACAGTGATAGCTAGTGAGGCAGCCACAGAAACACAAGTATCACAAATGAGAGGGGAAAAAAGGGGGGGGGGTCATTCTGAGGCCCAATACCATGTCAGTTCTGCCTGGAAACTGTGGTTTTGTATGAGCCCAAGAATCCTGGAATCTTAGGGCTGGAAGAGATGTTTAGATCATCTAGCCCAACATTCAGTCAATCCGGGAATTTTCTCTAAAATATCCCTGGCAGGATGTACAAAACCTTTGCAAGGATGAGGGACTTTCCAGCTGAAGAGGTGTCCATGGCATGACCATAAAGAGCCTTTACAAAACTAGTCGCATCCATCTGTTGAAGGCACACTAGGTGTCACACATCATGCTAAGCCTTACTTGCATATTCTCAGCCTTCAAAACAATAAGGAAACTGGGGATTAGACTTGCTCATTAACTTGCCCTTGGGCATACAACCAGTAACTGGCACAGTCAGGATTCAAAAACAGGTCTGGTTGACATCAGAGCTAAACAGGTAACATAAACCGTCCTTTCTCTGTGGCTCCCTATGTCGTATAACAAAATGTCAACTTCCTTCTGAGGTCAAGAGGAAGCTTGAAAGGCTTGGAGAGCAAGGATATACCTCCTTCCCAAAGATGCTTCAGAATGCCAAGAAACTTGCCAGAATGGGCTACTCAGAACTGCCCCCCATTCCACATTCATGGCACACCATGGAACTGTTACTTCCTTTGTTTAAGAAATACTCATAACATCACTCCTAAATAACTTGCTGTAGGGTTTTGCCATCAACCTTTCCCCCTTCTTCTGAAAGTTGGGGCCGTTTTCACATCTCTAAACTTTCGGTGCTTCTCATGTTTTCGTAGGATATTGCCAGTAATATTACCAGCGAAGATGTCAAAATCCTATCTTTAATTCTTACATATTATAAATAGTGTTATTAGAATCATGAGGGAAACAAGCTCCAAAGATGGTCTCCCTGTGAGACATTTAAGACATTTCTAGTAGATTTTAACAAACTTCCCCTCATGCCAATAAATAAGGGCAGATAAATTGCACTCATGAGTGAACCATTTCTTTCAAGTATTTTAAAACATATTTTACTGAAAATTTTATTCAGGAAATGCTTTGTAGACCAGCTTCATTTTTGCCAGCTTGGTTTTACCAGGACTTAAGTGGGTCATTTCCATTTAAGTGGGGACCATAGTCATGGAACCCACAATTTCCATCCTGGGAGGGACAATCCCTCTATCTACCAATTGGTTTCCCTCTTACCTACAGCACAGAGCAGAATGCTTGATACTTTGAAGATTACTATTAATCCTCAGGAATCAGAACTTCTTTACAATTTGTGGTATAGATAGAACGTCAGTGAACCTTAGGGACCATCAATGGGGCCACCAAAACTAGCTCAGGTGATAAAAGCTTCCTCTGGTGAAGACGGGGAGCACAGGGAATTTTTAGGGCAATGAAACTATTCTGTATGATAGTGTAATTGTGGATACATTTGTCAAAATCCATAGAGTGTACACGACAAAGAGTGAACCCTAAGGCAACCCAGGGACTTTAGTTACTAAAAGTGTATTGATATTGGCTCATCGAAGGTAACAAATGTACCACACACCAGTGAAAGACATTGATAATGGAAAATTGGGGCACAGAGTGAGGGGGATATGTGGGAACTCTTGTGCTTTTCCTTAATTCTTTCTGTAAACTTAAAACCGATTTTTTTCAAAAGTGTTTCAATTAAGAAAGAAAAGCCTCCTCTTAGTGTACAAATCTGTTGCAACAAAATAAGAGAAGAGAGAAAGGGGGATGAAAGGAAGAAAGAAAGAAAGAAAGAAAGAAAGCAAGCAAGCAAAGAGAGAGAGCGAAAGAGTGTGTGTGGTAAGAAGGGAAGAAAAAAGCATTACATGACAAAAGACCCAATCAGGAAAAACACATAACTTAAGAAATGGAAGAAATTTAAACATAACTTAAAGGAAAAGAAGAAATTCCTCAAGTGCATCGCACTATGGAATTCTGAAAACACATGTTAATAAATGACTGTAGAATGGCAGTGATCTTGCCAAAATAAATAAATAAATAATGCCGGATCCAACAAGGCAGTAGCGAGGTTAATTGAATCTATGATGTCACAAAATAAATTGGCAGTAACATGAGCACAGTGCAGAATCCCATCTGTCCAAGTCAGAGATTAACACTTAACAGAAGAGCGGAACTGGACACGGGAAGAGTGAGCACGGGATGGGCTGGTTGGAAAAGTAAATTCCACCTAAAAGTGGGGGTTTGGGGTTCTCTACTGACCTAACTGCCATCAGACCGGTGGAGTATATTCATCTGTGGCTTGGTATCATCACTAGCACTCGACCGTGTAAGGTGCCTTTGTACAAATTAGAAAAAAGGCACAGGCAACAGGAGAGTAATTTGATGAATTAAAAAAGTGCCTCTCTGGCTACACCGGTTAGAAAAAGGCAAGGGGCGCCTGGGTGGCTCAGTCAGTTAAGCATCCGACTTCGGCTCAGGTCATGATCTCGCGGTCCGTGGGTTCGAGCCCCGCGTCGGGCTCTGTGCTGACAGTTCAGAGCCTGGAGCCTGCTTCGGATTCTGTCTCCCTCTCTCTCTGACCCTCCCCTGTTCATGCTCTCCCACTCTCTGTCTCAAAAATAAATAAATGTTGAAAAAAAAAAAAGAAAGAAAGAAAGAAAAAGAAAAAGGCAAGGGGTGCCTGGCTGGCTCAGTAGGTAGAGCATGCGACTCTTCATCTCAGGGTTTGTGAGTTCAAGCCCCACGTTGGGGGTAGAGATTACTTAAAATGAAACAAAACAAAACAAACAAACAAAAACCAGAAAAAGGAAAGCGTTCTGGGCAGAGCAGTTGGCGAAAGGGCCCTTCTTCCAGGCTGATGCACGGCCTTGCCGGGGCCACGGCTTAGCAGAGTGCGGGCTGGATTTCAGCTCCCATAATCCTCCCGTGAAGATACCCCGGTGCAAAACACTACCTACACAACGATGCCTGACGTCTTTACTTGGATAAATTCATCCTGCAAGCGTCGCCCCCAGTTCCTGCATGCTCGCTTGGATCCCTGATTGACAAGCAACTCCACCCAGGCCTAGAAGTTTGGTCCCGGAAACCCTAGTCACGTGGGAAGGCAAAAACGATTCCTCTTTGCTGAGTATAGAAATGTATCAACCCATGGGACTTTGAACAATAAGTATAGAGATAAAGTAACTCAAACTTACAGGATTAATTTTGGGCTTTGGTTTATATTTATACATAGAACTGTTAGATTTGTGGGTTAAACTTAAAGTCGAAATTATATTTTAACATTGGTGATTTTTGTCGGTCAATTTTCCTTTTAAGCCGATATCTCATGAGTAATCCATTCTGTACCTAAAGTCACCGCTTTAACATTATAAAGAACTCCAGAAAACAATAGGTAAAATAGGATTTCAGAAAAACACAGGGTAAGGATTATGGAATCACACAACTGAAGAAATAATTTGAGCATGGAAATAACACCATTACAGAGCCAGTACATAGATTAGAAATAACAAGCAGCAAAATAGTTTAAGTCAGAAGTCAATTACTAACATAAAATAATGGACTCCAATAATCAGAGTAAATGGAGAGGAAAAAGACAAATTACAACAAAAAGAACGTAATTCATAAAAGTTAGTGTCCTTAAAGAAACATGTCAGCAAATGAGTGGATGATGGGCATTGAGGAGGGCACCTGTTGGGATGAGCACTGGGTGTTGTATGGAAACCAATTTGACAATAAATTTCATAGTAAAAAAATAAAAAAATGAGGGAGTGATTCATAATAAATAAATAAATTAAGTAAGTAAGTAATTAAAAAAAAGTATTCAAACTAAGAAGTGAATTTTCCTGAGATGCAGGGAAAAGGGAACCTCTGAACCACAGGGACACGTTTTCCAGAAAGTTGATGCAAAAATTACGACCGCTGAGACTTTTCCTGATTGTTATTAACCTTCCACGCAAAGATCAAGAATTCTTCAGTCATCCAAATAGGGAAGCTTCTAGAGACTATCTGGCTGGCCTCAGACTTGTCCACAACAACATTCATAGCCAAAATACGTTGGAGCAATGTTATTAGGGAAGGAAAGCACAATCCAGGAATGTTACACCCAACCAAGATATCACTCAAATACAAAAAGTCCCAAACATGAAAAAGAGCTCCAGAAATACGGTATCGTTGAGTCCTTCTTGAAAAACTATGTATTGATATAACCAATGAACCAATGAATAAATGGAGAAACCAAGGACTAATATTTAATGCCAGAAAATACTGAAGCAATGTTTACAAGATTCTAAAGAAAAGTGATCCGGGAATATGCTATCTGGCCAAGTTTTCCTTTCAAGCATTTAAGAATGAAATCCAGCCAATTAAGTGATAAATCAAAGTAAAGAAGTAAGAACTGGAATAACCACAGTAAAAGAACAGATGGTGAGTAAGGAATCATTTACAAAGAGAACTAGGGTTAGAAAATGGAATATCGATGTTATAAATCTTAAAATCATATAGGACCTAAGAGAGGAGGCAGGAAGAATAAATGTACGCAAATATCCCACTTGTCACATCTAAATGTGAAATGTACTTCAAAACAACAAATGCCTCCTGCCGTTTAATGTTGTCTTGATCTTTTCCATCAATCATAGAAGAATATCTTCAGGAAAGGCTCTTTCACGGAGAAACAAATTGATCTGAATTCCTGAAATCCCATTATTTTACATACATTTGTGCTTACTTGAAGAAAAATTGTTTTTCATTCTTTTTTAAAAAATAGAATGCGCAGCATGATCTCACGTTTATAAGACAATGTTTTGTCTGGTTTTGATTTGTATATATGCCCAGAAAGATTGCCGGAAATTTGTTCACAGAGTGCTAATAACACTTAATTCTTTGTGATGAGGTTTAGGATGATTTTTTCCCTTTCTTTATATTTTTCTGCATTGCTTAGACTTTTATATCAACTATGAGCCATTTTTACAAAAAGGATACAGTAGTCATTCTTGAAGAAAAATAAATTAGCCTTGGGGCGCCTGGGTGGCTTAGTCGGTTGAGCGTCCGACTTCAGCTCAGGTCATGATCTCACAGCTTGTGAGTTGGAACCCCGCATCGGGCTCTGTGCTGACAGCTCAGAGCCTGGAGTCTGCTTCAGATTCTGTGTCTGCCTCTCTCTCTGCCCCTAACCCACTCATATTCTGTCTCTGTCTCTCTCAAAAGTAAATCAACATTAAAAAAATTTTTAAAAAATAAGCCTCAGGGGGTAAAAAATTAGCAGACCTGAAGGAGAGGGTTGTATACACCACTAATCACTTCTGGGCACAGAACTAACTTTAAAGACAAGTAGAGAAGACACCTGCCTATATTGCGTAATTTGAAGGACATAAAATGACACCAGCCCTTCAAAAATTATCATCCTTTTGACTTATCAGTTATGGTTACATCCACATGAATTCATTTATCAAATCTTTTATCAACCTGCTGGAAGTGAAAAACAAAGATCCGAAGGGATGACAGATGTTTGCTGGAAGCCTGAACGGAGCTAGGAAAAACCATACCCGAGATCAGCAGGTGTGTGGGGGAACAAGGATGGAAGAAAGCAGAGCTGATGGGCAGAACTGGCCAAGGAACAAGGTGTCTACAAAGCAGAGACTCCAAAGACTGAATATGTCACCAAAGGAGGTCAGTTGGAGAACTGAAGTCAATGAAGAACTAAGGGACAGATAGGATGGAAGAATAAATTCAAGATGGGGAAACTGGAGTAATTTCCTTTGGGCAAGAGTCGTTTGCCAGACTCTTCTTTGGGAGGCCACTGGCTCACATTACAGGTTCAAGTTGCCGATGTGGGACCCCCAGAAGTGTAGTCATAAGGCTTAAATATTGGGCCTGGTCTCAATGGGGCTAACTTGGGCAGGATCCCACAAGAGCCTGGGAGTGGCAGGAGACATCTGAGGCTCCACGGCAAGCGAGGCAAAGCGTAACCTTGAAAGGAGGGGTGTCTGTAGAGAAGGGCAATGTGTAATCAAGCCCCAAAGATCAACCTCATAGCCTTCACCCTTTGTCCTATCTCCAGCTAGCCTTGCCCCTGTTGGAACTGTAGGGCACACCCCTTAATATAAGCCAAGGCAAAGATGCCTAAGAGCTACTAGAAAACGTCTGTTTAGGTAACAAGTGTCGGTCTCCTTGTGACCAGGGGTGGGGATATATCCGTGCTGGTCACTCTGTACACACAGCCATTTCCGAGACCCTCACCTGTGTCTGAATTTTAAACTGGTTAACCCTAGCCGAAGGCAAAAAGCCTGCGTGGCCTCTGTTTGTGCAGCCGTGGTATAGAGGCGACACTGAGCTCCTATTAAGCTAGCTGACTCACGCTGAAACTCGGGATTTATTTCCAATCAGCAGTGATGTTAAGTAGAAGGTGCTCCTCGGGCGGTCTTGAAACACTCCCACTGTGTCAACATGGTTCACAAAGATAATGTTTGGAAGCACTATTGCCCAGTGAGTCGAAAATGGAGAAGGGATTAATTCTGTGCAATAGAAATTCACTTAAAAACCAGTATTAGTCATTTTAGTGTACTCCCAAAGACGGACAAAGCCCAAGTCCGCACACTCCCTCACTGATGCGAAACTTGGAACAAAGATTAGAACAAACCAGCATGCACGGGGTCAGAGCAGGGGTCAAAGAGCCACAAACGAGCTGTAATAAATGGCGTTCCCCGAAGGGGCAAAATGGCTCCCTGAAAGGAAGTCCACGAGTAGAGAGTGTTCTGGGTACAGCTGCTGAAGCAGCTTCTCACTTCTACTCCTATCCTTGTGCTCCTTAAAGACCACGACGAACGCTATACCCACCCCACTAGGAGGATGTCAGAGTCACCGTAAACACTTTGTGGACAAAGAAGCAGTGTGGCTCCTCCCGTAGTGGATATTGTAGGCTTGGCCAATGGTTTAAACGTTCACAGTCTCCTATATCTATCTGTTTATCAGCACCATCCACTCAACCCCCAACCACAAACCCGGGAGCCACCCTCCGGACTTCAATGCCCGGAAGCCAGGGCAGCAGATCCAGTGTTTCTGTCTGGTAGCATATTTAGCATTTTTGCCCCTTACCCGTCACACCTCAAGCACCTTGCCTCAGGTCATGTCGGTTCTCACTGGATTCCCTGAACTCATTACAGCAGCTTCCTCCCTGCCTGCCCTCCGTTCCTCCCTCTTTTAATCGAGAACATCCATGAGCCTTTTGAAGTGATTTTTCTAAAACACAAAGTTTATTATGATTCTCCTCTGCTGAAGGCCCTTTTTATGGGTGTCATGGCGTCCTGGTTGGAGTTAAAGCCCTATGACCTGGCTCCAAGGAAGACCAGTGTGTGAATTATGCCTACCTTTCTGGCTTTATCCCTTGCTGTTCCCAAGAGACCAACCATCTAGGTTCACCCAGGTTTGTCCTGGTTTTAGTCCTGCATCCTAGGGAACCTCCCAGTCACTCAACAACTGGTAAGATTGCTATCCCTACTGAGGCCCTTCTCTACAGCCCTAAGGGCTATTATAGCTCCCTAGAGGATCCCTATCTGGGCCTTCACCCTTGGTATTGTGTAAGCCTAGAGTGATCCTCTCTTTCTTCTTTTACAAAACCCAGCCAAGAGCCTCATCCTCCAGTACCGTGGTTCTCAAAGTGTGGGCCCCCAGTAGGGGTTCAGCATCATCTATGAACATGTCAGAAATGTGTATCCTTGGGCCTCCACCCCAGACCTACTGAATCAGAAACTATGGGGTAAAGCCTGGCAATCTATGTTATAACAAGCCCTTCAAGGGATTTTGATGCTTCTTAAAGTATGGGAACCACTGCTCCAGAAACCTTTCCTGAGCAAGGGCCCCAGCCCAAGCAGCCTTGCCAAATCCCTGCTCTACATGACCAGGAGGCCAGTTCTAGGTGATATTAGTCCATGTTGATAAGTTTTTGGCAGTTTTATTAACTCTTTTATTAAGGGAACAGACTTACTAAATTGTATTTAGTTCCCTAAGTCAAACCATGCTGTAGAGAAGTGAGAGAAAAAAGATCAGAGAATAACAAAGAAGCAGGTGTTCACCTGTATGAGTAAATTTTACCCTAATTCTCATTAAAAGACACAATTCTTGGCTACTCTCATTTCATCTTAATGATAGACACTCTTTTCCTGCTCAAAGGATTATCACTACTTTTCAAAATATCTTATCCCTTGAGCTCTAAGGCTGCACACTGAATTTTTAGGCATTAAAAAAAAAAACCCTCTGGGGGACTAAAAATTGATCTTGAATATTTCACTGCCTCTGAGTTCTCACTGTCTTTGTACTATGAAGAACCCACAGTTTTGGTCTCAATTAAAAACACTGCCACATGTCTGCTATTAATAATGACAGCAATTTACTTCTGTTGAAATTAAAAGCCTTCAATTCTCTTTGAAAAACCTAAATGCAATTCACATGGTTTACAGACATGTTTCAAAGCTTTCTTCCCCTTTATAGTTTTTTTTTTTTCTTTTTGTTTTTTAAACTAGGCCTAATCTTCAAAGTTTACGATTGCCATTTAGGGTCTGAAGATACAGATCTAAACACACACACAAGCATATGAGTGTGTGCATATACATTGATATTGATATTTGTATGTTGTGGTCAAACAAATAGTTCTGCCTTTTGAGGCAACATGTTATTTGTTCATCGGAATATAATGTAATTGATTTTTTTTTCCCCCTAGCATTTTTACTTGACATTTTAAGATTCAGTGAAACTATGGGGGGAAAAAAAGAAGAAAGAAAAAAACCTTTCAGTGAAGAAACATAATTGTTTTCAGCAAACCACATGTGGCATTTGAGATGTATGTTTTATATAGCATTGTCTTGAAAGAGTATACATTAGGGAAGATTTTTTTTTCAGTAAATCATTAGAAGAAAACCTAAAACAACTAATTAACATTCATCAAATGCACAAGAAGAGATGCAATTTGGACCACATCAAATGTCCAAGTTTTAATGGTCCAGTTTCATACAGTGAACATTGGAAAAACAGATTCTGATTCAAAAGGATTATTCCCTCCCCCAAACAAGTGCATATGGTCCAGAGTTGCTGGTATGGGTGAGGGAGAGACATCTGGAAGCAATTGGGGCAAGACTTCCCCAATACTCAATAGGAAGCAAATCCTATGCCAGGGCCCTGGAAGGACTAGGAAAACTTAGGGTCAATATCAAGTGGAAAGTTTTTAAGGCAATAATATGAAAACTTCACTTAAAAATTATCTTAAAGCCATTAGTAGCAATGTTGGAGATTTTGTTTGAAATGTGTTCAGCTTGACCCATGTTCGTTGATAGTTGTTGAAAGAGCTTATCTGTGCCATTTTGTTGAATAGATAGACATAAAACAAAACCATATGCAATCACGTAATTACCTACAATGGAGTTCATACAGAGAACGCCCTAGATTTATGATGACTCAAATGAGGTTTTTGACTCGTTGGTTTATTTGTTCACTGCTGAAAGAGTGGTTGGCTCATTATAGACGCTTGATAGATTGGCTATTTTAGTAATTGTTCAATAGCTATTGTAAATTCCTAACAGATATTATCTTGTACTATATTGCCTTTGTAACTTAGTTTTGTGTGTAGGAGCTGAACAGACCACATATTTCAGGGTCACGCAGTTTGGCTATATTCACAAACGTGATGTGAAAAGAGCATACAGATATATTATATGTGGGTGGTGATTAATGAGAAACTAGTTGGAAGTGACATGCAAACAGGTAAACACACCAAAAACCCAGATGCTGCTGCATTACCAGCTCCACGGGAGTCTGTAATCAAAATCAAGTAAAATGCTAATCATGAAGAGCTAAATTAACATAAGTAGATTTCACTGAACCTGTAGAATATATCAATATTTTTGATAAGGTAAATGTGGCATAAATATTCCCCAAACTTCCACCTGAGAGCACAGTATTTATAAGACTCTTTTTGTAAAAAGACTCTGATATTTAGTAAACCATTATCTAAAATGTGTCAAGACTAGAAGCTGGAAATACATTTTAAGAGAAATAGAAATTAAACAGGCTAAAATTCCTTTTACTATATTCACTCAGTCAATCACATCTGTGTTACTGTCATTTTTATTCTGCCATGGCCAGCTACTTTTGACACTTACTTAGGGCACGTTTTAACAAATTGAATAGTCGATGTATTTATAAACAGTTAAACGTGGAAAATTATACACATCTTCTCAAGTTCATACTCTCAACTCTGTCCTTAACTTTTTATTTGAGACACAAAATGAGCACAGTTCAGTAAACCCATTGAGGCTTCAGTTTACCTTACATGGTACATGCCTCTAACCAATGGAGAGAAGACCATGTTCCATTTGCCTTGTCTATAGGAAGGGATTCCGTTCTGCCAGTTTTATGCAACATCTAGAGCTGCTGCCCCTTAACATTTTTGATCTTATGCACCTGTCAGTTTGAAAAAAGGCATCACTGCTACATCCATAATAAAACATACGTAGTGAGTATGATTTTCAAAAGGATGAACTAAGGGCAGACTAAACAGTATCTTAAACAGTATTAATGCTATTAAACACTTTCTCTTTGCTTTGTGATTGACTACGCTCCCTTGAAAAATCTTTGAAAATCTTTCTTTGATACTTTGTGATAAAGAAAGTTAAATGGTTATCTTCTTTCTTCACTGTAATAGTTCTGATGGCTGAAGTAGGCAATGCTCAAAATTACATCCCTCCAAATGGAAAAAACGTTGTATTCGTTGGGTGTTTTAAATCATGACACTCATTTTTCAATCCTGTCTACCAATTTTATCAAGGTTTCCAGTGAAATTGGCTGAACAACTTTGATTTTCTTATGTCAATCATGACTTTGAACTGTTCTGTTTCATTGCAAACTAATCAGAAAGTTTTGCACTTGAATGTTTGGGCATTAAATTGGACAGTTTAGAAAATATCCAAGCGTTTTAGCCATAGAGATATGAGGGTGTTGATACAATTTTAGCAACAAATCATATAATGATTGAAACAATTGCAAAGATATATTTTGAATATTTGAGGGTAGCAATAGTCTGTTTCAAAAACCAGTTTATTCCTCATTTATTATTTTTTAAAGGCACCTTTGCTTTGAAGATAATAAATAACTGCTGATTACTTATTTTTGAGTCTTGCTTTTTCAACAGATTACTTCCCTCATCTTCCTCCCATCTGCCTCCTCCCGCACACTCTGCCAGATAGCTTTCCACTGGCAGGGACTTATTGTCAAAGAAAAGGTCAGAGTTTCCAAAGCATGCTGTCCCTTATTAATAAGAAAAAAGATACTACCTATTTTATAATAGATGACTCTCCTAAAAACGTTCCCATATGACTAACAGTAAACCTCAGGGTGGTACAAAAGGTATGTTAACTCACAACCTCATTACAAAGTTTCATGAACATTCCCCATCTAAAGTTCTCAGTTTGTGGGGGACCTGGGCGGCTCAGTCGGTTAAGCGTCTGACTCTTGATTTTGGCTCAAGTCGTGATCTTAAGGTTCGTTGAGTTCGAGCCCTGCATCGGGCCCTGCAATGAAAGTGTGGGGCCTGCTTGGGATTCTCTCGCTCTCTTCCTCTCTCTGTCCCCCTCCCCTGCTCTCACTCTCCCAGAATAAAAAATAAATAAATAAACAAACAAACAAACAAACAAACAGATTTCTTAGTTCGTGAAAACAGCAAACTGAAGACCCCTAGGACACAAACTGCCAATGCTGCAGTGGGCCATAGCCAGCACCCGTGAAGGTCCTGCTAGGGCTGCGCATTTGAGACCTGAGACCCCCTGACACACAGACCAACTGAAGCCTCTGTATGAAAAGTGAGGAAACCTGCATCTTTTTCTTATTTTAACACAGGAATAAAAGTAAGCACAAATGCTGCGATCTTCTTCCTGTCCCCTCATGAGGCAGGAAGTGGATAGGGACCACTTTGGAAATCACCGTCTGTGGCTTTCCCAATCATGTCTGTGCATCCCGTCCTCCTGCCTCCAATCTCAAGTCTGGGGATAGGCAAAAGTATAACTATGTTATATAATGTCAGATCAACCCCTGCCAGTCATATCCAGAGAAAGTGGAGGTTGGTAACTCTTGCCCCTCCATGTCACGGACCTGGGAGCAGGGAAAGCATTGGTGATCTCCCATGGGTTTTCCTGGCTCTGCTTAAGGAGGAGTAAAAGTTCCATGAGCACCCGGTAGGGGCACGAGGAGCTTCTTCAAACCTCATCAGTACACAGGGTAGGGACTTAACCCATGCTGGAGCCATGTGACAAGGCAGAGGCTGGACTGACCTCCCTGCAACCCAGGTGCTCCCCCCACCCCCCACCCCTGTGTGGAAGTGTAGCTGGTGATATGCTCAGGATTTTCAGCCTGTTCCCTCGGCTGACCTCCCTTCTCAAAATTCAGTGATGTCTTCTTCCATATTCATGTTCCAATACAAAGCAATCTTGCTTTCTACGCTCACTGTTTTCTGTCAATTAAGCCCATAGATGCCTTTTGCAAGGAGACTCACCAGTTCCCACCTTCTGAGCTTTAGGGAAGACTGAGACCATTACAGACGGGTGGGCTGAAATATCCAGAGCCCTGCCACTGTCCAGTCCTCAAGCATCTCTTCTTGAGTCATGGGTCCCAGGTGCTGGAACGGACTGGATCCCCACCACAGAATTGGGCAGCCCCTAGGGGGCAGTAGTGCAGAAAGTCTGAACAAGAAGAGCCCATCTTTCCCCGAAGAGTGACTTCAAGGGGTGCCAAAGGTGCCAGTCCAACTCACCCGCTCCAGGTTTATAGCTGGAGCTCATGGTGACAAAAAGGGTTCCCGAGGAATCCGTTCTGCTGTGGGTGGGGCCAGCGGGGGAAGTTAGTCACCACTTTAGGGGGAAGTTAGTCACCACTTTAGTTCTAGTGGCCATCCCGGGGTCCAGTGTCAAAGGTGTCCACAGAGCAATCTACACAGTGTGGTCCAGTGATAGCAGTGACCAGCTGTATGCTTCTCTGTTTAAATTAACTAAAGTTGGTCTGTATTGCTTCACAGCCAAGAACCCTAGCTTGTACAATTAGTGACTCAAACAGATTTCAAGGAAAACGTCAAGAGTTGCAGGGGGCTCTCAGACTGGCTGCTGGCACGGGCTGGCACCATTAGGAGCTCATCTGCTCAGCTTATCTCAAAGGCTGCTCAGCTTTCACCACTAAACACACATTTATTGACTTCCACCAGGTGCCAGGCACGGTGCACAGAGCTTTTTTGTGTCACTCAGCTAATCCGCGCACAACGCCATGAGATCCCCACTGTGTCATTACCATTTTACAAACGCGCAAACAAGGTTTTCGAGAGATTGGATAATGCGCCAGAGCCCCGCAGCTATAGTAAAGATACGAAACGAGGCCCACGGCACACGAAAGTCCACGCCCTTACCTCCAGTCTCATGCATCGCTTTCCCCCAGGCACACAATCATTTACCACCACGCAGACCAGCAACATGTTCCTGACCCTGACAGGACCTCCCTCCACAATCTGATCCGGTATGAACCGATCTGAAACCTGGGAGCAGCTTTGAGCTGCTCATTCAGACTGTTACTGCTGTATACAAGGCGGGTTTGAGAAACAGCCGTCAACACAGCCAGTTTGGGTCACTATGGATGTGGCTGTGACTTTCGGTGTCACTGAAAAAAAGAAAAACACTGCCTGAACCACTGTTGGCTTCATCGCCCTAAGCCGCAGAAGAAAAATCTGTCTTCCACCAGGCAATGGTCTGTGGTCTCCCTTTGACAGTATTGTCTCAGGGCCAGACACCCCCATCAGTGAGTAAGTGGTGTTATCTTACTCAACACCTACCAGGAGACGTTATCAGAATTTTTCCTAAACATCTGATCAACAGCCTTCCTGCCTTGTCTGAGCCAGTCCCGACCACGTGGGTGCTACCTAACTGAACATCCCTCTTGTCAGCCATCTTGAGGGCGAGCAATGCCATCACTGAAGTTGGGACAATGGAAAATCAGCGCTCTGAATGCTCCTTCAATGCACATACAAGTCCCCGTCACGCCTCCCTGCGCACTGGTCTTGCCCAGCAGATGGTTTAGTTTACTTTTACAAAGCCATGTTGTCTCATCTAGTGACACCATCTACACTTCCTACACTTCATAAAGGGAGTTGGTTCTCTATGCTACGGTTTTAATATTTTCCCTCTCTGTATGAATGTTAGTGCTAAAATGCTCACAGGAGCCTGTCAACCAGCTGACATGTGAACTTCATCCAGCTCGGTTTTGTTTTCCTCCAGTTTATCCGTATTATCATGTGTATTCTGTGAATGTATGGAGCGGGCACCCCCCGGCCTCACACCCACACAAAGCTCGATTGTTCAGCAGCTGCCTGAAGACAGCTTCATTGTGTAGTGAGATACAACGTCGTTTAATGTTATTATTATTTTTCTTTGTGTGCGTAATTTCAGGCTAGCTTTTAGCCGCGCTGTGTATTTTATGGATTGTAAGTAAAACCGAACCCCAAAAAGCAAATGAGTTAAAGCTAAACTACTCCATTTCTCCTTTGTAACACCTTCTGTGTCTGCTTGAAATGACCTGAATAAACTGAAGATGCGACACCTTCGGATTACTAGAAATTGTTCTGCTTTAAAAGCAGAAAATAAAGGGGACATTTTAAATAAACATGGACAGCCCACCTCTCAGTAGGACAAAAAAAAAAAAAAAACCCACAAAAATACTTTTCTTTGTGTTTCCCATCTCATAAAGAATCACCAGGCTTACTGCAATCCAGAAAAATATGTTTCATTTTACTGTGTTTTCTGGGTTTTTTAATTTCTATTTATTGTAATTTCAAAGAGATCTGCATCCAAAAGGACTAGAAACTGAAAAAAAATCATTTTGGAACTCTGATAAGAAAATGTCTGCTTTCATCTGCAAAAGGGCAAACATCTTTCCAAATGCAAGAAGTGATAGGAAGCTGTTTTCAGAGTCTGTCCTAGTTATTTATTTATTTGATCCAGGTATACTAATGTTTATAATGGGTTACAAATAAGTTTGTTATAGCTGACAGTTATCATACCAAGTCCCACAAGTAAAAATAGATTTATATATTCCTTAGTTAATACTGAAACAGCAGAGTAATTTTCGTAGGTCTCAGGCTAGGCAAACCTCAGTCCCAGGCCACCATCACCACGTTTGGGGTTTTTGACCCATCTTGAGGTCCATCTAGAGCTTGTAAAGTCCATTGCGTCACTGAAAAAAAAGACCCACGCAAAGTGCTTCTTCCAGGGGTCATCTGCATTTTCCCATTTCGTAAAGTGCTCTTGGACAACACAGAGCACCACTGGCATATTCAGCGATAGGATCATTGTCCAGCTCTTGAAATGCACCAACTTCCCATCTATTACAGGAGACCTCTTCCATAATGCCACTGGCTAGTAGAGAACAGGAGTCAGAAATCTTGATCTCGGCTTGCTGATGATGAAGAAATCACCACTGGGGACCCAAGATACGGCAATCTGAGCAAACCATGGAATGAAAGCCAGGTAGAGCTTTCGGTTATTCCACGTATGTCTAGCCTTTCCCCAGTAATACTTTACAGAAGATATAGTGACTGGCCAAAGGATAGTAAAAGCGGGGGAGAGAATAGAACCTTCTTACACATGAGAAGCAAAAGATCCTCTAAATCTAACTAAATATGTATGGTGACTATCTACAGCCATGTCTCCCCTTCCTCTCTGCTTTCACATGGGAGAGGGAAAGGTTTTGCAACCCAATTCATGGTTCAGGTAATCTAGCTGCTGAAGGTATATTACATAAAGTGGAAAACAGAATAGAACTAGATAACTTCTACAAGTTAGAACAGAACCAGAAGACGATACCCCAGTGGTGTCACCAAATTCTCCACTCCCAGATAGAAATCATACACAAAACAACCAGAGCCATAATGAGAAATCTGGCTTCCCCAGAGTTCAAAATAAACAAGTCTCCACCACTCCCTCACTCACACCCCCACAAGGGAGCGAGCAGCCTCTTAAATACAAGCACAGAGGCTCACAGGCAATATGAGTGTTTCGCAAAGTTGAGATGCTCTGGGGTCAGGGTAGTTACTCAAGACGGTTCTTGGATGTCCCTCTGTACTTCCAACTGAGATGCTCTGGGGTCGTCGAGTGGTTACTCAAAGCGGTTCTTGGATAGCCCTCTGTACTTCCAACTGATGCCTGAAACTCCACCTCTCCAGCCTGATTCTGGGTCAGGATTTCGTCTGCAGTTTAAATGCTGACACTACAGACTTATTCTTTGCGTTTTCGTATGAGTGAGTGTATGAGATCAATTGTTGTTTTGTTAGGGAATAAGGGCAGAGGACACAAGGACACTCTGGTATCTTTGGGGAGGATGGGACAAAGGAAGGAAGGGAGGAAGCCAAGTCAGATGAGCGCCGAGCATGACCTCGAGCAGCACCAGGGAGATGAGGGTGGGAAATTAATCTTTTTGAGACCCTTCCTCTAATCCCGATGCTCTTCTGTGTTTTCCTGGTGAAAATAGCGATGCACTTACATAAACGGTGTCTGAAATACAGTGGATGCTAAGTCAATGCTTATTGAACAAAAGCATGATTTAAAGTAGACACAGAAGGCTCTTAGGCTGTTTAAGCAATAGTTATAATAGGAGGCCCAGCACAAGGGATGGCATACAAGGAGGAAGCCCAAGATGCAGCCCCTTGGACCCACCCCTTTTGGTTCCTAGAGGGACCTCAGTGAGGCTCCTCTGAGGACCAGGCGCTGTGCTTTACATAATTCACATCCCTAATACACCCACCAGCACCAAGAGGTAACTATTTTACTATTATGACCATCTCGCAGACGAGAAGCCTGAGATTTGGTTTGCACAAGGGCTCACAGACAGTAGAGTCAGAACTTAATCTGGTCTGCCAGGACCCAAAGCCCGCACCTCTGACCGCCACGCTGCCTCCATTGTCGTAGAAAAAGGGAAAATACGCCAGCCTGTATATCAGTGTGCTTCTCGCCACTCTTATCACATGTGTTTGGAAAGGGCATAGATATCATGTAGCAGACCTTCGTGGGAAATTTTTGGAAACCGGTGGTTTCCAAGTCAGGAGTGTATCTGCCCGTGCTAATTCCCACACGTGTGTGACTATCCTTGTAACCTCAGAGATTTTCATTTTCAAACATGTCCTCAAAGCCACATGTATTTGCAAATGTGCAGGTGCACGTGTGGGGGGGGGCACACGTGTGTGGCTGTACGCGTGTGAAAAGAGGGAGGCGGGGACAGAGACAGAAAAGGCTTGTGTATGCGGATGCCTGGGGCATCTCACCTTTGTCCTCACCTCTTGTACAGTGACTGTTGACAGACACATCAGAGAATCGTGGGGCGCGAGCATGGACTGGTGGAGACTGTGCACGGATCTTCTCCTGGGGCCATCTTTGCCTCTGCTCTGTCCTGTCCTGCAGCAGCCTTTGTTTCTATGCACAGTTTCTGCCGGGTCCTCCTGGTTCTCACTGCCCTGCTTACAGGAGGGGTCTTACCCCGTCTCCCAGGGAAAAGCGCACACCTCTTCAACTCCTCCTCACCCTTCAAGGCCCAGCTCCACCCACAACTCTTTGATGAGGCCCACCCCCCCCCCCAGCCCCCTTATTCTCTACATCTCTAGTTTTGACTGCTGGCCTTGTTGAGCCCAGTACAATGCTGCAGTTAGGAGCAGAGAATCTCTCAGAAATGCCTGGGTCTGAATCTGGTTCAGCCTCTTTCTAGCCTTAGAATCTGTGGTACTCAGTTGCTTTGTGGGTAAGATGGGGATAATAATAGCTCATGGCTCACCAGGGAGAACAAGCAGATGAGTTAATTCAAGGGTAGCTGGAAAGGAAACGTGAGGTACAAGGGACGGAGGGAGTTTCCTCGATCTTAACCTGATGTCAATTTTAGCTCACTGCCACTCTGTCAGGAACACTGGGAAATGCAGGATTTCAGCGGGCCACATTTCCACCCCAAACACAAGGATGCTGATACTAAATCAAAGGGCTAGGATAGGTGTTAGACAAGCAATCGGCCACTGTCACACTGGGTTATGTCTTTTCCATCTCTCACAGACATGCCCTCGCCAGGTATATCCTTGATTGCAAACTTAAAGATGCTGAATAAAAACATCATTGCTTCATGCCAAAATGAATATCCTTTGGAGAGCATATTTCTTAGGATCAGGTTCATAAGCTATGCCTTCAATGGCTTCTGAAAGGTACATAGCATAGTGCTGGTGAAACAACCAATAAGTTTAGGGTGACCGCCCTCTGGCTCCATTTTCTCCTCCCAGCGAAAGACCAGTGGATATAAAAATTCTTCTGCTCCTTCCTCGGGACAGGACTCAGTCCTGGGAGGGGCCTAAGGAAACCCCGATCTCGCAAACGGCGAAACTGAGAGCATTAACCGTTAGGAGCAGAGTTGAAAACAATACCCCCACCCCACCTACCCCTTCATGGTCTCCCAGATTCCCCGTGGTCTCATGTTGCCCTGACTCAGGTTATCAACAGAATGTGTCCAGCAGAAACTATGATTCTCAACACATACCTCACATTGGCTGTGAGCTCCCAGCGCCCAGCCAGACACCTAGAACATGTATCCGTTCTTTTAATTATGCAACAGGCACTTATTTCATTTATAGTTGTGCCACGCTTGTCCCGGATGCTGGCTTGAGCCCCTGCCTTCCCACAGCCATCGAGTCAAGTGAAGTGTCATCACTCCGCAAAATGCCGTGTGGGCCACGGCCTGAGGTCCAGGAAGGCTTCCAGGAAGAAGTGACATCTGAATTAAGATCTGGGTGATGGGCATTGAGAAGCACACTTGTTGGGATGAGCACTGGGTGCCGCATGTAAGGCGTGAACCATGGGAATCCACCCCAAAAACCAAGAGCACACTTTACATCCCGTATGTCGTGTGTCAGCATATGTTGTATGCTGTATGTTTTACATATTGCCAAGCCAACTTGACAACAAATTATATTAAAAAAAATGCTTCCAAAAAAAAAAAAAAGATCTGATGGATGTGTAAGAGGGGAAATAAGGCTCAATTCTCAGTAAATATTTGTTGGACAAAGGAGAAAGGTTTTTAATGTTTTCCTTTCTTTGTGTTTGGCTCTCTGTGTGTAGCAACTTTATTCCAAGATGGTTCAGTCATGTTTGTTTTCTTTATTCTTCTGCACTCTTAGATTGTTCCTGTTCTTTGACTTATTGGAGACAGGTGCTATTTGTTTTCAAATTATTTTGTGACAATAGGATTTCAGGGATTGCTTGTGCAAAAGTGTCTGGTCAGAGACATGCCTAACCACCAACTTCTCACTTTGAGTTGACCTGACCAGCAATGGAACGCGACATCAGCATCACTTAGTATCCAAGATGAGGATTTGGAGAGGGGAGGGGTGTTTGCTTTTTTAATTTGTTTTTTTTTTTTAATTTTTATTCCAGTAGAGTCAAAATACAGTGCTATATTAGTTTCCAGTGTACAATATAGTGATTCAACAAGTATACATTACTCAGTGCTCATCATACTAAGTGTACTCTTTATTTTTTTAATGTTTTACTTATTTTTAATTTTATTTTTTAAATTTACATCTCTCAGTGTACTCTCTCATCTCCACCCCCTACATAATCCATCCCCCTCTCCCTTCCCCTCCAGTAACCCTCAGTTTGTTCTCTAGAGTTACGAGTCTGTGTTTTGGTCTGTCTCTTCCGCCTCCCCTTTTATGCATTTGCCTTGTTTCTTAGATTCCATATATGAGTGAAATCGTGTGGGATTTGTCTTTTGCTGGATGACTTATTTTGCTTGGCATTATTCTCTCTGGTTCTATCCATGTCGTCGCAAATGGCAAGACTTCATTCTTTTTTGTGCCCAAATAATATTCCATTGTGTATATACCACATCTCCTTTATCTGTTTTATCTATCAATGGACACTTGATGATGAGGATTCAACAAGCGTTGGAGCCAGACACCTGCACGTGGGGACCTGTCCTCTGGTGGTCGTCATAACGACTAAGGCTGTCTATATAGTGCTTTACGCCTCTTCCACGGCAGCACCCACCTCCTGCAGCCACACTCAGCCCTGCACAAATGCTTGGGCTCCACGGCAAGGTCATTTCTCTGTGACAGAGGAGCGGATGTGTGCTTGGCAGTGGGGAATGGAGGGTCTTCTGTGCACAAACTTTGTTCAGGGGACTGGATTAAGATTTTAAACCTGAGTTATTGAATTCAACTATAATATGTGGGGTCAGCCCTCTTCAACTGGGCTTCTAGCAAGCCGCCCCACCTCTGAAAAGCATCCAGGCTCAGGGGGCCTGTCTGCCACAGTGGCTTCCATGGAATTGATGGCAACATGGCACCATGTTAAATTCAGCGTGGGCTGGGAATGCCTTACCTTCTCGTCTGTGAAGCATGGAATTAACCACTGCCCCTTTCTCTACCTGCCGTGTTCTTGGAGAGCTACTTAGTCTTGGCATACTTTCCAGTCATGCCATGGCAAGGAAAACGTCTCTGCATTTCATTTTGCATTAAAATATTAGAAAGATGAGTCAGAGGATCTAGGAAGGTATGGCACAATATGTATCAAAATGTAGCTTCAAATTTCTCTCCTTTGTCCATCTCTCCCCCAGGCCTGATCTGCAATATGAGTGAATTCTTCAGGAATAGTTTTCCCCAGCAGCACAGCTCACCTCACAGGATCACAATGGCCATCCTGCACAGAGGGGCTCAAAGTCAACAGCTACCGTGATGGACACAAAAAAAGAAAAAAAAAAATCACAGGTACCACAGATAAAGTCCAATTACTTAGTTTACAATGTGAACTTACATGCTTATAAACTAGGAGTTTTTCGTGAGGTAGAAAATATTTGGGTCCAGGAGAGAAGAATCTAAGGTACTTCCAGAAGCACCAAGGACGCAATTGAGGCCGTGAAGGAAAGAATTAATTATGCAGAATATACTTTTACAAGAAAATCCCAAATATAATGCATTTAACAAACAATGCCTCGTAAGGTCCTGCTTTCCAAGTTTTTGATCACTACGAGAGAGAAAATACAGATTTGAAGCACCAGGTGGGAGTGAAAGACCTCTGAGATGAGATGGGGACGTGGCGTCTGGTCCCGGTCCCCAGCTTGTGTGACTTCTGGAAAGTCCGAGTTCAAGGGCCCTCAGTCTACTCGTGGCTGACCCCAGGGCTCCTCCCCACCCATCGCAGGTAGACTCCATCTCTCCAAGTGTGGGAGTGTTCATTCCGCATTTCAGTTGTTTCGCCTCCGACTGTTCTGGAGTTACTCAACCCTTCTCCCACTCCAGCGTGAAAGAAACGAGTTCCAGCCTAAAGGACAACAGCCCCACTGTTCGGCTCGACCACTTGCTCGACTCCACCTGCCGACACCATGTGTGATGGTGGCTGTGCAGCCGTCCTCAGTGGTGCCATTCCGCCCCGCAGCGGGGTGTGGGGTCAACCAACTGATCAGCGTGAGACTTCTACAACCGGAGAACCCTTCCTAAGCGTGATGTTTTGTTCTGGATGAACTTACTGGCTGTTGACATCTTATTCTATGAGCGTGGTTGGTGTAGATGACTCAGTTTCTTACCTCCTTATCCAGTTTCCAGCATGATTTGCTAGCGTATTTGCTGCTTTTCATTTGACTCAATGGTTCCGTTACAGTAAAACACTAGGTTCCATCTAACCAATGGAGAATCTGTCAATAGCTGCTAATTTAGGCTAAAGCCGATGGAAAATCTAGAGATGAAATGTGAGAAAATAAACTGTCTATACACTTGCCGTTTTCCTAGATTAATAGGATTAATTTATTTTTTTATTTTTTTAATGTTTATTTTTGAGAGGGAGAGAGGGAGCGCGTGAGGGAGGGAGGGGCAGAGAGATGGAGAAACAGAACTTGAAGCAGGCTCTAGGCTCTGAGCTGTGACAGAGCCTGACGCGGGGCCTGAACTCATGAACTATGAGATCACAATCTGAGCTGGACGCTTAAACTGACTGAGCCACCCAGGCGCCCCATGATTAATTTATTTTTAACCAAACTCTGGTGTTTTTTGAGTGCTGTGTCTGTCTTTAAAAAAAAGATTTCCCCTGCCGCCTTCATAAGGATAAGGGCAGCAAAGACACCACGTTCTGTGTAAGGAAATAAAAAGATTCTAAGTTAGCACCTGCTCTGCCCTGATAGAACTAAAGTAATGTTGTCGGTGCGTGGAGATGCAAAATTGAGAAGTGTTCTGTGTCGTCAGGAGGTCTTAGCACAGACATCGTGATCCTCTCTGAAACTGGGGTTGGCATCTCTAAATCGAAAGGCCTGACTGTCCTCTGGCCTACACAAAATTGCACGAAGATCAAACGAGACCATGCACTTGGAAGCCTTTTGAGAACTGGGGTGTGCTACTCCAACGTGGAGGTTAGGCATCGCTACGGACCTGGTGATGTCGCAGTCGGTGGCCCGGCGGACCGTTTTGCTTAAGCTCAACACTGCTTTAGAGACCTGTGCTTCAGGCAGATGAAATGTGTTTGCGCACAGCCGCGCCCACACAGCCCATCCATCACTCGGCCTGTGCACAACCGAAAACACAGTAACACGGATGCGAATGTTCTGAAAGGGCTGGGAACGTCCTAATGCTGAGTTCGGAGACTCACAGCAGCGGGCAGCACGTGACCATCTGCTCACCCCTCCTAGTTTACAGATTGCAATCATCTGTTCTAGAGATTAGACTGTTTGGGTGCTTTACATGTAAAACAGAGAACTGTGGCACCAACCATCCAGACGGCAGTTGCAATCAGTGTCCTGATAGCCTATAGGGCAATGCGTTTTTTAGCTTGAACGTGTCAGAACCCACCTAACCCAAAAAACCTTTTCCTTCTGAGAGGTAAGAGGCATTTATTTTTGGCGGTATAGCATTAGAGTTGAAAATAGCCCCTTCTTAGGGAGCCTACCCTCTAAAGTTGCGTGACCTTTAGGCAAACCACTTAATCTCCTTGGCCTTAGTGTTCCCATCTGTGAAGTGGCTTGTAATAGTTAAAGTATCTAAATCACAGACCAACAATATTGAATGTGATATGATGAGGGTGTAATCAGACGGTAGAATGCCACACCAGATGGCCAGTGGAAGTAAAACATATTTGGGTTCACGTAATCAAAACATATCAGGCGGATTAAAGAAATAAAGTTATGGTAAATGTTTGATACACGATTAACTATAATAGGACTGACCTGAAACTTTATTCCTCCAGTATCGTTTCTCAGACTTTTTTTCATTATTGGTCCCCAACGAGCCTTTTAGACATTTATTGCTAATTGCTCCCACCCCCATCAAGTTGTAGGGAATGTGGATATACATTACACCTGTTTAAGCACCGTGCCCCTTTGGAGACCCACAAACCCCTGTGTTCGTTGTCGTCGTCGTCCCCTCTCCGCACCAAAACTCAATTTGCACCCTCTTGGGGGCAAATTCACCATCACTGACAACGTATGGTCTAGTCTGAAGTCATCATTGTCAGTGAGTTATTTTTTAGGGTACGCTTACATAGTGCTTGGCTACGTGCAGGTATTCGTTACCGTTACGCCCGTCTCACGGCCACGTTAAATATCTTGCCAAAGGTCCTGGAGCTGAGAGGTTTGGGCCTAGCGAATCTGGCTCCTTAACAACTGTGCCACACTGCCTCATTTGACAAACATGTTTGAGCGTTGCCATGTGCTCCATAACAACACAGGGCGTGCTCGGATTGAATACCAGTGTTTTTGTGTCTTCCTGTTTCTGTAGTTGTGTGCTGCGGTGGCTTAGGGTAGTGTTGGCCTCATAAAGACTCTTTCTTGATGGTCTGATCTTATCCTGCCTCATCTACCAGCCCAACAAATGCCCATTATGGAAAGACTTGTGGAGGGGCTGGGGGAGGAGATACAAACATAATACCCAATTTTCTTCCCACCCTCCAAGAGCCAAGTAATCTCGTTAAGCAGATAAAGCAGTTAGACAACCAGGGCGACCAGCACTACAAGGAAGAATATTACGAGAGGCACATGAAAGTAAAGACCAAAATGTTACCAAGGTCCTTTATTGCCTCCTGTCCCTGTTGATCTCATATTTTCCTTCGGTGATAAGGGTCCTCAGTCTTGTTATCAGCCCCCCAAATGGACGTGTGACATGGGATGAATGGGTGGTTAAACTGGGCCATCCTCTTGCATACCTATCCCTATTTTTGGATCGTTGTACGCATATGTCTGTATTTGGCAGTGGTCCATACGTGTTGGGACGGATGAACGAATGAATGCTAAGCTCACAGACGTTTTAGTGGTTTCCCTTGATAACCGCCATGAGTATAAAATGGAAGGTAACCTTTAGTTTCTGAAGCTCAGAAAACCATGTCACTCAGAAATATATCTGAACTACACTTTATTTTCAAAATAGTTTGTCCAAACTAATGTGTTGTAAAAATGTAACTCAGACGTACGTCCCCTTCTAAGGACTCCTCAGGATAATTTTGTTAACTCTGTCTCTGAGGAAACTATAAAAGATTTTTTAAATTTAATATCGCTATCAACTGCTAAAGTCCTGCTGGGGCAAAACACTGAAAACACTGGCCTAGGTGCTAAAAGGGTTAAGTCATGACTAGACATCATTCCTATCCTCCAGACTCTGACACTCAGAGGCATTTCCACGGTGTCACAGACTGGGCATTGACGTCTAACAAGTTTCGAGAAAAGCCTATTCCCAGGGACATTTCCCATCCTCTGAGGACGCGGCCGTAGTAAAATGCTTTCAACCTTATTCATAGTTGAACATATTTCAAGATTAATGTTTTCATTCCTCTGACCCTTCTTAAAACTATCATTTTCTTCGAGAACCAAAAGACATGGAATCCCCCAAGTTGCAAATGGCTTGCACGATCGTCCACCCTTAATCAATTTCCCCAAAGACTGATTAGGAAACCAAATTGTAGCACAGGTTTTAAAGGACATTGGTCCTGGCACCTCCCCGGGCAACAATGCCGTTGAGCTGTCCACTACTGTGCGCTCACTAAAACCCGAGACACAAGCTTTGGGGCCAGCACAGTCCATTCCAGAGAATGTGCTCACGATTCGGAGTTACCGGGAAGAGCGAAGGGCTGGTTCTGACTCAAAGACAGGGCCAACTGTAGAGCCTCTGAGTGAGGATCAGCAGTGTTCGTGGGAAAATACCACTTGCTGAGCATGTGAGACACCTCGTGAGCCGGTGATGGAACACTCCTGGGAGTTCCAAGTGTGCCTCTGATTTGCCGCGTGGCTGAGAACTCAGACCCTTTGAGTTTGCTCTTCTCCATCCACCCGGCAAAAGTGAATTATGAGTAGCTCTGAATATTCTAACATACTTGTTGATGCTGCTGAGGGTACCTGTCCCCCTACCCCTGCCAGGGACTCTCCCATTATCACCAGGACCTGGCCACACACGCTCCTGCTCGAGGCTCGATCCTCACAAGTGGCCTGGGGAAATTTCTCGTGCAGGTGGCAGGGACCCGCCTCTGAGCTGGAGCTCACAGCCACCTTATTACCTCCTACAAAAGGCCCTCATCCCAACTGTATTACTTTAAGCAGATAGCCACACACTGTGTAATCACTCTAAGACAAATGTCTAACATCGTTTTCATTATTCTCGTCCAGAAGAGAGTACACTCAGGGTAAAACTAAACTTTAACACAGAGAGTGAACCCTACTCCTACGACAAGGCGGAAGGCTATGAGGGAGCAGAGACTCTGGCTGGATGTTATGCTGAGAGTTGAGGGTCGAACATTTAAACCTATGACACTACATGTGGAAAATAAACTGGCAAAAACACATTTTAAAATGATGACATCATCCTGGCTATGTTTATACGACACCAGTAAAACCAGTTGGAAAACAAAAATTGAATCAATTTGACTGTCAAGATGACACCAAATTATTGGCTGGCCTGCTGGTTTTCTCCTTGTCTTCCTCCTCCTCCCCCTCCTCCTCCTCCTCCTTCTTCTTCCTTTTAAGTAACAGAATCAAGTAATTATTTAACTAAATATATTACCTAATTTTTCTGCTAACGTGATGAATGACCTTAACATTTTTCAATTACTGTCCACCCAGTGCTTATTCATAAACACACCAACCCTAACATTCTGTCCTGTTGCTTGCTTGTTTCAAATATTCGCGGATAGGCTAAAAAAGCATCAAATGACCAGGAGGCATAGAAAAGCGAAACACTGCCTAGTATGTGTTCTTGGTGACAAGGCTAATGTTCTGCTTAAGCAGCCAAGTATGCTGTTTACATCATTTCCAACTGCCCAACATTCGTGAGGAAATCAAGTTCCTGCTTTAAACACGACTGACCTTTGGGCAACATTCAAATCCAACCAGTCATAGTCTGCTACCCAAACCTCATAACAGGGACAAGCCAGAGACCGGGGGACAAAGTGAGCCCAGAGAGATTCAAGCCCAACACAAAATAATGCTGCTGCTCTGCCTTCCCTTCTCTCGCACACAGCTAGTCTTTCATCTTTGAGATTTGCAAACATTGGCACGTAACCCTCACAACATCCTTGTGAGCCAGGCAGGTGGTACATGTTATGATCCCTCGTATTAAAGATGGAAAGATGATAATGATGGTGATAAAAATTGAAGCACATCAAACAGTGTCAGCACTATCACATCAAAAGACTCATGGCTTTCTCAAAAAAAAAAAAGAAGAAGAAGAAAGAAAGAAGGAAGGAAGGAAAGAAAAGAAGGGAAAAGTAGAAACTGTCAAATGTATTCTTATCTATTTTACTAAATTGTACGCCCATGCTAAGGTCCCACTAGTTTTGAAAGTCTAGAGCACAAGGAGTTGAATTGTTACATTGTTCAAAGGGGCAGAAAACTCTCTTGGGAAGTCAGGCATTCTTTTTAAGTGTTTTATTTATGAAAAACAGCAGCAGAGTCAAGAAACGGTCTCTTGATTCATCTGGTCCCGTGGCTGCTCCCTTATCCCAGTGTGAGGAGGAGGTGACATTTAGCCTAGGAGCCTGGTTAAACCTCCTGGGAGCTGCTGAATGGCCCGTGGAGGAGCTCCGCAGACGAGGGACCTCCAGATAAATCAGGGAGCCCTGGCACATCAGCCCAGGGGAGTTGCCCTGTAGGCAAACAGCTTGTACCAGGGCTCTGGGGAATGAAGAAAGTGGAAGCCGTTCCTGTCTTTGGGTCTGTAAAATTGACCATACCCCCCAAAGGCCCACAGAACATAAACAAAATCAAGATTTGGGCTGGGAGAGAGGAGGAACCAGAAAACGGGCCTCCGTGCACTTTCTTGGAGATCGACAGCGAGTGTTTCTCAGAGATTTCTCCCGAGTTTCAACAAGTCATTTGCCTCCTGGAAGGCTGGCGGGGGGCGGGGGAAGCAAGGGCTCCTGCTGCCTACACCATTCGCTTCACAGGTTGGGGCTGTGACCGGGCTCCTTGCTCACCCGGTAGGACAGCCGGTTAAAGCGCACATTGCACCCCCCCCCCCCCCCAGGGAGTAGGCACTGCAGCGTCGCCACCCTGAGCAATTTTCCAGAACTCACAACTCCTCTTTTTGCAGTAACCTCTTGTCTCTCCTCGTCTCCTTTCTCTCCTGCGCGCGGGCACACACGCGTCCTTCCACACACACACACACACACACACACACACACACACACACACCCACCCACCCCAATCGTTGCAAGTGGACTTTTCTCAGACCCCCACCCCCCTCGCCATGAGCCCCCTAGCTCTACAGCGCCCTCCCCGCCCCTTTTCGGAACAACTTTCAAAAGTGGTGCCTCCACCTCTGGGGAGGGAAGAGAAAGAGTCCAGAGTGCCCGGGGGGAGACGGAGAACGGGGGGAGGCCGGGACGGCGAAGGGCACCTCTTTTCTGGCCTGCGGGTGCGCGGAGGCCGAAGAGGAGGAGATGAAGGGGGAAAGGGGCGCTGAGCCCAGGGCGAGGAGAGGGGGCGCCGGCGGGAGGGAGGAGGATAAGAAACGGGAGGGGAAAGGAAGGTGGAGGGGAGCGGGAGGCGGGGAGGCGGGAGGAGGCGAAGGGGCTGGAGAGGAGGACAAGGAGGAGGCTGGAAGGGGAAGCTGGAGAGGCGGTGCCCCACCCGCCCTTTCAAGTCTCCGCGCCCCCGGCCCCCGGCGGCGGCCCGGGAGGCAGTGGCGCGGCGTCGCCGCCCCGACTCCTCCCCCGGCCCCTCCCCCGGCCCGCGGCACGGCCGCCCCGCCGGCGGTGCTCGGGAAATATGAAGAGACGCTGCAGCTGCGGCGGCGGTGGCGGCCACTGCAGCTCGGAGCGGCGCGCGGCGGCAGAGGCGGCGGCGGCGGCGGCCGGGACGGGACGCGGACGGCACGGGAGCCTGAAGGCCGGGAGCGCGGACAGGGCCGGGCCGGGCTCGCGGGGCCCGACGGCGCCCAGGGAGCGCGCGCCCCGCAGCCCCCGCGCCGCGCCCCTGGGGCATGGGGCGCGCCGCGGCCGCCTGACGCGCGGGGCCTGGGCCGGCCGCCCGTGTCCCCGCGCCGCCGCGCTCGCCTCGCCGGGCGCCGCCGCCTCGTCGCGTCCTCCGGGCTGGAGGCGGGGGGACAGAGCGCGCGCGGCGCCGCGGCCGTTCCCGGGGAGCGGCGTCCCTGGCCGGCGGGCGGCTCGCGCGGTCCCGGAGGAGGACTGGAGATGTCCGGTCTGTGCCGCCTCCTGCTCGCGTACCTGTTCCCGGCCCTCCTGCTTCACGGTGAGTTCCTCCGCCGGCGCCGCGGAACCCGGGCGCAGCCGCTGCTCCCACCCCCACCGCATGCCCGCCCCCCACCCCCCCCCCCCCGGGAGGGGGGCTCGCGGGTTCCCCGGCGGCGCCCGGAGCTGGTTTGCGGCTGCAGCTTGCTTTCTGGAAGGGTGCAGAGCTCACACACAGACACCTTTTAGCTCCTGAATGGATTGCTTCAAGTTCGAGGGAAAACTTTTACGCAGCCTGTTGGATTTTCAGAGTCCAGACTGTCATGAAATCGCAGGCTTGGCGATCCCGTCTCCAAAGTGTCACGGCGCCTGCCGGAGGGGCTCTTGATGTGGTCCAGGCTTTTGTGGGTCTGTAAAGCGAAACTGTGGTCGTTTAAGGGGGAAAAGCAGCCCGCGCGGGTTTCTCTGTGGCCTCAGAGAGGACTGGTGCCTCCCGAGGTGTGGCGATGGGGCTCTCTCCCAAGTGGACTGGGTGCAGTTCAAGGAGCAGGGGACACTTTCATGGCCACGGTGTAGTCATTAAAACCAGTCTGCTAAGGTTCTCCGGGACGGGACGCCTCATCTCCCGCATACTCTCGCTGGATGGTTTTGTTTCTGCGCTTCGTGTGCCGCATTTTCTCAGGGGCTCCGGTAACCCCTTAGCCGGAGAACTCACCAGCGCTTTCAAAGAGTTCCAGGAATTGCCCTGAGAAAAATAAGGCAGATTTTGTGGTAGGTTGGTGTTGATGCTCGCTGCAGGCGGTGGGCAGAACGCACTGTGCTGATTCAGAAATCCAGAGGGAACTTTCCCTAATGGTGGACACCTGACATTTCGGCAGAGCGTCAACGCCGTGGCCTCCACAACCCCTGCAGGGCAGATGAGCACCCTCGAGGACACTCTGGGTTTCTGAGGATCTGCAGCAGGATGGAGCTTCAGAATGCATTGATGCATTGTTGCCAGCACTGAAGACCAAGCTGTGCCCCCCCACCCCCCCCCTCGGCCCCCCCCAAGATCTAGGCAGGGAAGAGGGGGAGAATACAGGGGCTAGAAGTGGCTCTTTTCTTTGTAGTAGGGCTTCAGGGCAGACAGCTCCAGCCCTGCAGCCCTGCTAAGGTGTCTGGTGGGGCCAGACCTGCCTGATTGCCAAGGTGTGTACCCCGAGCCCCAGTGATCCCAGACTTTAAAAGTCAGGATGGAAGGCTTGCAGTTCGAGGGCTGGGGAGAGAAGGTATAATTATAGGGTTGCACTCCTAGGCCCATCTGCTTAGAATTACAGAGCAGTTTTAATCTTTGGCTGAAACATGAAACAAATCAGAGCCAATGAACAGATCAAACAGCAGCTGCCACACACACCAGGGGGGAAAAAGAGGGTGAGAGAGATGAAACAGACAAAATTGTCCCCTTAAAAAAATCTGTTGTAATATCTGTGAGCAAAAATGGCAGTGTGGTCAAATGACTTTTGAAATGAGAAATTACTTGAGAGTTTGGCATAAACAGAATTTTTTCGCATAAGCTCATTGCCTTTTGCACTACAAAAGTGGTCCTCAGATGTGCAGTGTGGACCGTCTCATTCCCAACTTTCTCTCTCTCTTTTCAGAGGTGGGGGTTGTAATTACGGCCCTGCCAGTCCAAGCTGGGATAGTAACTAATAGTTCGTAATAAGAGCCCAAGTATATCCTTAGTGAGTGTAGCCCCTGATCTCCAAACTTGAGTCCGTGTTGTCCTGAACCTCTTGGAATGAGCGATTTACCCAGACCCGGTGGTGCTGGGGAGAGAACCTTGTGGTGGGAGGGAGGAAGGAAGGGGCCAGTCTGCACTGTAACCCGAGGAAGGGGGAGGGGGGCAGACCCCGTGCTTGTGTGCACGTGTGTGCCTGTGTGACGAAGAGGATGTAAGATAAAAAAGGAGTTTGCGAAGTTTAATTGGATGACATTGATACCCTGCAAAAAGCTATCCAATTTCAAAGTGAATCTGCAATGGCAAAATTATTAACACTGAAGTTGCTCAAAGATCAACTTAGATCCTGCAGGGAGTGTTGGACCCTAGCACAAAAAATAAACAGATGGAATAGTTGTGCAATGCATGAATCCTTGGGATTTAAGAAGGGCTTGTCATAATTCGTTAGGATAGTGTAAAGCACCAAGAAAGAATGGAGTATGCTCCCTCTCCCCTTTTTCTTCCTGATTCTACCCGATGGAAGTAATTTTAACAGAAAATGTGTGTTAATCAACTTAATCCAGGAGAATGCCTTGATGAATGTGTCCTATTCTATAGGGAGGGGTTTTACAAGCATTTACAAATTTGGTAGTGACAGATGAACTTGATCATATATTTTAATAGTTATGAGTCTGAAGATTACCTGAGATCTTTTTAGAATGGCTTAATGACTTTTTTCCCTCGATACCTAGGCATTTTATTTTGCTAACCATAGGACATTATTTGTCTATTCATGGTAACTATTAGTACGTAAAAACACATTTTCTAGAGTTATGAGTGTATTTGTGACCAACTTTAATAAATGTAGTTTCAGACATTTATAGATTGTTACACCTGCAAGTCACATTAATGAGATTTAAAAGGGCACAGGGCCTTCATGAAGATTCTGCGTGAGGATGCTGTAGAAACTATGATGTTTGGCCTCCAGTCTTTGTTCAGTTTGTTGGTTACTTTTATTTCAACTCATTGCAAGTCATAAATCACCCCTGGCTCCTATTGGTGAGTAAGTTAGGCTCCAGCTAGACTCGAGCCTGTGGTTTGTTTTTGCTGTTTTGTAAAGCTGTAAATGTAGTGCAAAACTCAAGTTCAAAATTTGATGGAATAAAAGTATACATGTCAGTTTTACTTTCTTCTCCTTCAGCTTCTGAAAACAATTGCATTTCTTAATCCAAAAAAAACCTATTGAATGTCACGGAAGAATGCAGCTGGAAGATGTCCATTATCACTGTTTTCTTTGCTTAGATGAAAAGCCACAAAAATCATTCGGCTCCAGAAACACAGATTAGCATGAGGTATTCCAGAATAAGTGGTGCTTTAATGCGCAGCAAAGTGCTGACTCTCTTTGCTAATGGAAACCTTTGATTTTAAGTTTTGGAACTGATGCTGGGGGACATGTTCTATCCCCCAGAGCTGTTTACTTGTTCAGAATTCATTGACTTTTTTGAAAGGTGAAGGCACTGTTGAGCCATTCCCTTTCATTCAAGCATATTCTAGCAAAACTTGAAACACACATACACACACACACACACACACAACCTGTAGATTTCCAAATGATACCTTCACCAACAAAATCTAAGGAAACCCTTAACTAGGGTAAGATAGGAATCTTTGAAATACCATTTTTCTGAAGACCGGTTTTGTAACCAAGAAAACATTGTGTTTCCTGCGCCCTTTCCCTGTTGGTCATAAAATGAAATCTTGAAAAGAAATATGACTCATTAGTACATAACAGGGAGCAAGGGTCTTAGATGTTAAATATTCTCTTGTGAAATAAATGGACTTGCTTCAAACATGTGGCCAGGCAGATCTATAATAGCCACATTTATTCTTTTTTCTCCCCAAATGAGAAGAGAATCGACCATTAAGTGGATGATATGACTGTGTAATTATATACTGCTTAGGGACAGACTGATGACAACTTGATGTAATCAATTAAAGTGGAGCATTAGAATGTTTAAGACTAGAAACATAAAAAGAGATGTTAGTGATTGTATACATCTGCTGACAGCTAACACAGGAGGACATGTCTTCTATAGAGTCTCGTGTATGTAGTTGAAGCATAGAACCTGCCACCGTCATCCACGCACAACTTCTTGCCGTGTTAAGATTTTGTGTGTATAGACCCTTGTTTCCTTCTCTCTAATGCGGGAATAGAATTTTTCAGGAAAGTCACATGATAGGTATCTAGGTCAGAGAAATGATACAGTGTCGCCCTAAAATCATTAAGAGTATTCTGTTCTGTGGGAGTTGTCCCGTTTTGTTCGGCTAACCACTCGTTCAGGAGGTACGTTTATGAGGTCCTACTCTGGGCCAAGAGGCCCTGCATGCTAGGGACAGGAGGTGTGAGGAGATGCACACTGCCTTTCCTGCAGAGCCCCAAAGAATATCGAAGGGCGAGGAAACAAAAGCAGAGCTGGGAGCGTGGCAGGCTCTAGATGACTGCAGTATTTTCCCTGCTGAGAATCGCCACAAACCACGCCAAACATACACGTACCACGTGCACACCACGCACACACTCCATGCGCACGCACCACACATGCACGCACATGCACACGACCGAGCTGAAGAGTACGGGTGTGGCAGGCAGCAGCAGTCAGTTTCAGAGGCAACATGCAAATTTCGCAGTCTGTGGCTCCAGTTCAACCCCAGTGTCTAGCCTGGGGACTGTGGCATTAGAAGAAAAGGACATCGAAAATTACCTCCTTTGCAACGACAGCTGAATGGAGCCAGGAATTTGAAACCTTGACTTTATTATAATATAATATCCTTTAGATAAAAAGGCTTAAAGATTGGCAAAGCAGCTCTTTTAGCTTTTGTCTCAAAAAACAACTTGGGATAAGAGTTTGGTAGGCACAGCTACCCACACGGTCGTAAAATCCAGTTTGTCTGCAATGTGTGCGTGCTTTTATTCCAGCACATGGAAAACTGTGCTGGGGCTTATCTAGCAGAATCCAGGGTAAAGCATACATTTACAGTAATGACTGCTTATATAATTGGGCTGGGCAATTTCATGGCCAAGTAATTACCTTCATTTAATCTAATCAGTCACATTTTATCTGCTTTGGGTTTTTACATATCACACCAGTTCTAACTTGAGAATACTTTCTCATTCTGGGTATCCAAGTAATATATGTCACGTTATTGAAAACAGGAGCGTGCGAAATGAGCAAGAAAAGAATCGCTCAAAACCCTCTACCCAGAGACAACCATTGTTAATATTTTCACATTATGCTTATTTAGCTCTTGAAATTTTTTTGAAGCATTCAACCACATATTCTAAAGACTGACCTGATCAAAGATTAGTTCAGTCCCAGTGTGCTGGAAAATTGTTTCCTTCCCCACTAATTTTGCATTTTACGACACGTAAACCAGTTTGGAGCTTTTGGTTCTCAATCGAGATAGGTGAAAAACTCTGGAATATATCTAGAAAATTCAGAAATTTTAATATGTTACTGAAAAGTTGGCGATTTGGACTTGGGGTATACCTACCTTTCCTTTCATTTATAAACAATGTCCCATGCTTGAGAGAGAACCTCACAGGTAGCACGCACTCAGCTACTTGGTGAATGAATGAATATTGACTTTCAAAACTCAAGTAGCCCCTGCTTCCTCCCCAAACCCCCACCCTTCACTCTTCTGTTTGGTCCCTGTCCCTGGATTGGCTTGCTTCCTGACAACACCGTGGGTTTAGGAACAAGCTTTGCCATGGATGACTGTAGGAAAGGTACTATATTCATTCCCTCTGAAAACTATGCCAAGAACTGCTTTCTGAATGCATAATCTGGTGAATTCAGTGGTATAAACAGTCACCTGGTCCCATATGCTTTGTATTTAGGGTGTAAATCTCTGTGTAGGTGGTCAACCCTATGCTTCATTTTGGGAAATCTATGGCTTTTTTATTGATATCATTGAGAGTTATCAGCCTCTGAACAGTAGACTGTTACAATTATGATAGTGGGTAAGGTCATTCTACAGTCATTTTGGATTACTAGTATAGAATGATTTATTCCCTGGGAGTAAATCATTTGTGTGTGTGCATGTGTGCGCGCACACACACACAGGCACACACGTGAATAAACCCTCCAGAGCTCCAGGGTCTCATTTAGTTCTCTAGAAATGGTAATCTGTAGAATTATATCCTAAAGCCTTCAGGAATTAATTTTTTTTCAATAGATGAATAATTTCCTTCCAGAATCTACTTTTTTCCCCCACACTCACTTGAAAGAAGTACGCATTTGTCATCATAATTTTATCTGAGCCCAGGCCAGGGGACCCCCCCAATGCTGGAGACCATTTTATGGTGAAGTCATTTTCCTGATTTGGAGGTCTGCCGGACAGGGCACGATGCTGTGGAGAGCTTCCAGTTTAGTTGGTGTCGCAGACTGGCAATCTATATAACCCTTCGACTTTAGTTATTATTACCATTACTATAATTTTTACTTTTAAATAGATAAAAGGCACGTATTACATGACCCACCCAAAGCTGCCTTTGGGACTGAATTCACAGTCACTTTCTTATTGTAGGCGTGTTGGTTTTTAATCCTTTGAGATGCTCTTTCCCTTGGATTCATTTGCAGCAAAAATCTTAATAAATGAGAACCCAATGAGCTAGTCTTCTCAATTAGCCAAAATGTCTAGAATCCTCAGTGAACCAAATTGTTGATGTTACTTGCACCCGCATTCCCACACACAGACTTTGTCACTCTTGTCTTATTAAAAAAAATGAGGAAAAAAAAAACTTTCATGGCTTAAACAGAGTTATTACCTGTTCACCCCAGTACCTCTGTATCCAAAGTACCATCCTACAAGGACTGATGTTCCTAGTAATGACCTTGAGCCACTTTGAGAACCTAAATCATCAAAGAAAGACCGTAAATGTCGACTACGTTCAACACACAATGGCAGAATTTTCAACAACTAGATATCGTGATTAGTCAACATTTCCAGTTACATAGGTAATCCAATTAAGTGGAGGTTTTAAAAAGTTATTATATGGGGCGCCTGGGTGGCGCAGTCGGTTAAGCGTCCGACTTCAGCCAGGTCACGATCTCGCGGTCCGTGAGTTTGAGCCCCGCGTCGGGTTCTGGGCTGATGGCTCAGAGCCTGGAGCCTGTTTCCGATTCTGTGTCTCCCTCTCTCTCTGCCCCTCCCCCGTTTATGCTCTGTCTCTCTCTGTCCCAAAAATAAATAAACGTTGAAAAAAAAAATTTAAAAAAAAAGTTATTATATATAACAAGCGCGTTTAGTATAAATAATAGGAATACTCAGGAACCATTATGATAGTCACCATCCTTGATTACTACCCTGCTAAGTACCAGGATGACGGATTTACACAATTTAAAATTAAAGTAGGACATAGAAATATTTTGCACAAGTTTTATTTCAGATGTAGTGCTAAATTAGTATAGGTTCCTATTTTCCTTCCTCCCTTCCTCCATTCCTCCCCCCCTCTTTCCTTTCTTTGACTATAACTTCTCATATACCTTCTCTACAACACGCAAGAGATGGCCAGTACAAAAAACTCCCAAGACTACAAAAGAGATTTACTGCTATTTGTCCAGAGTGGTTCCCTTCTCATTTATTCAGGCAAAAATGATACACTGAACCAGACGATACACTGACCCATAGTAGAAGCTTCATAATGGATCTTCCTCTTTCCTATCTGTTTCCCATCCCTCCGAAAATGGGAAAAGTGATCTTCCCCAATTGGAATTCTTATTGTGCTGTGACATAGCTTAAAGTGTTTTGATGGTTTCTCTTCACCTTTCCAGTGAAATGCACACTCAGTATGACCGTGACACTCTTGATCACAGCCCTGCCTCTCTGCTCTTCTGTCATGGGCCGCCCTGTGGTCCCCCCTCCCCGAGTCTATCCCCAGTTCCTCCTATGTGATCCCCTCCTGTCCGCCTCTTTATGTTTGGATAGGCTGCACACTCTGCCTAGACCACTTTGGTTCAGTGTTCGAGACATGGCTGCCCCTCCATGAACCCTCCAAGGATGAATTTAGAGCCTGCTCGCTCTGTCCTTATGAGGCCCTCTACAAGCCCACCCGGGGTCTGGTTTCTGGCCCAACTGAGACTCCCTCAGGGCATAATGTGTGTAGCTTCAGTGCCTAGAACAGAGCCTGGCCCTTCAGAACCATTCTGATGGTTTCTCATTCTGATGAATGAGTTACTAGTTTCAGTCCCAAATTGGAGTTGACATACTCTGAGTGATACAATGAACAAAGGGGTCCCTGGGTTAGTAAGGCTGGTCTCCTTGGAGGGCACACCATGGCTGAAATAGAGGAGGAAGTCTTGGGGGATAAGGAGAACTATTATACCTGACCTCTATTGCAGCTAGACTTGGTGCTTCAAATGGCCTTTTAATTCTAAGCCAATTAATAGAAGTAGCACTCATGAGAAAGCCTCCCAGAGTTTCCACACCAGACAAAACGAGTAAACGTTGGAGACCACTGTTGGCAGTTGACTGCAGACCAAAGACAGTTTCTCCTACCATACGGCAGGTCCTACTTTCACGTGACCCATTTATTTATTTATTTATTTTTTAATGTTTATTTATTTTTGAGACCGAGAGAGAGCATGAACGAGGGAGGGGCAGAGAGAGAGGGAGACACAGAATCGGAAGCAGGCTCCAGGCTCTGAGCCGTCAGCCCAGAGCCCGACGCGGGGCTCGAACTCACGGACTGTGAGATCATGACCTGAGCCGAAGTCGGACGCTTAACCGACTGCGCCACCCAGGCGCCCCTCACGTGACCCATTTAATTTTGCTCCTTCATGGTAACCAAGGTGGTGGGTACTTCAAAGGGCAAAGATAGAAAGGGAACAAATCCCATTTTTTCTACGCTAAAAATATAGCATCAGCCACGAGTGCACACCCTAACTCACTGTGTGCTGAGGAGCCGTGCTAACTGGAGAGTTCTCCTCCATCTGGCTGCTCACACTACCACTCTCCTCCCCTGACAGCCTTGCTGGGTCTGTGAGCTTTACTCGTTGTCTGATGAGAGCGATGGCCAAGTGGAGATACGTCTGTAGAAACCCAAGTGATGTAATGATCTTTTGCCTGCTTTCCAACGGTTTGTGTGTTGGCGGTTCTGGGGTTTTATTTCTTCCACCCTCGGTTAGAAAGCATCACTGCAGGCTCCCTTCCTGTGTGACTGGCCTTATGAACGATCCATGCAAATCCTGACCACCACTCCCTCTTCCTCTGCCTTTGAACTCCCAGCTTCCTTCCCAGAGCCCTCCTTCATCATCTCCACCCTTGTTCTTGACATCCAGGCCAATGAGTGCTTAAGAGCCTCAAGGTCAGAAAATCTTATCTTCATTCTTGGTCATGCTTCCAGCTCCTGAAATATACAAAGTAAGAGTGAATAGGTATTTGTTAAACTGAGTAGAACTCGTCAACAACCACAGAGCCCGGTGCTTTGGGTCCCACCTTCTTCTGCATCAGGGTCACCAGTTAACTTTGCCGGGGAGCCCCGTGTCATTCTCAGAGCCCAGAGGGGCCTGGCTCTGGATGACTTTTCCCATTATTTTAGCTGTTCTATTAGTTAGAATGGACTTTTTGAGGGCAGTCTAAGAGCCTAATCGTTATTTAAAATAATAACGCATTTAATGAGAACTATGTGCCTGTGCTAAGGAAGACAGTCTCCGATAATCCTGAGACCAGCCCTGAGAGATGGGTAGTGTTATCCCCTTTTTACAGATGAGTACACAGAAGCTTGGCGAGGTTAAGTCATTTGTTTAAGGTCACAGTGCTGATGGTGTGTTTCATCGATTGTGAGAAACACATTTTCTTCTCATTTTAAGATCTCTGCAGTGGATATGCATCTTATGGTCGATGGGGGTTCCAGTCCCTGTTAGCCTGCCGGGAGCAGTCAGGGGGTGATACGGCCTTTGCCTCTGTGAACCTGGACATAGTGGCACACACTGTCATCCCATCACTTCCCTTGTGTGTGTCCTTGTGACTCCATGTCTATGGATTAGTTGCAGACAGGTTGGTTTTGAAAGTAGAGTAAACGTTGGAGCCCCGCATGCTTGGTTGCTTTCTCCGTAACTTACTGATAAATTACACTCTTTGCGCTGAAAAGAAAAACCACTGTGAAAATTGGAGTGGCCTCATAATATAGCAGCAGAGCGTTAGTGTGACATCAATGAGGCAAATACTTCTCACTGGAAGAATAACTGCAATTCTATATTTTCTCATGTTAGCAGTGATCAATTACCTGGAAAGGAAGATACCCACAAAACGGTGTGGCTGTGTTTGTTGTTTTGCTCTTGAGATCCTTGCAAAGCAAACATATTGCCTGTCACGTGTGAAGCATTGCAGCCGGAGGCAAGAGACATTGTCAAATCTCTTGGAACAGATAAAAGCGATGTCAAAGTAGCAAATGCTACTCTGATTCGGGGTATCTCGGGACTGTAGTTCAGGCATTGTGTCCTCATTTAAATGCAAGTGTTTTGTCAGTAGTACTAAAATAATGATGCATCTTAACAATCCTTGAAGTCTTAGATTCAGAGAAATCCTTTAAGTGGCAGATCCAGTTTCAAACTCACGCAGCCTAGCTCCAGATATTTCGCCCATACCCACTACCCTCCCAGCTTTCATCATCTTTACAGGAAAACAGTTGCGGGGTATAAAGGGGCTTACAAATCGAATTTTAGAACATAGCTTGGTTGATAGCGAGCTGATGGTTCTTTACTAAATGTTTAGTGTCGCATTTAAAGCAGAGCCTTCCCCAACTCCCACTGCTTTGTAACTTGAATTAACATTGTAATTGATCACACAGTCCATTGACCTACCAGAGACAGCAAGCTGTACTGTCTCTCATTTCTTGATTGCCTAACAGGGAATTCAGGAAATGCTTCCCATCATCAGGATAATTACAACTCTTGGGATTGGTGGGAGGTATAGTCCATAGTATCCCCTCTCCCTCCTCTAGTTCAAAGCCAACTGACAGATCAACAGAGGTCTCAGACAGATGAAGACATGAAAACATGAGGATTGTGATAAAAATCAGAAGATACCGTATAGATGATGGCCAGGATAGGATTGCTAACAGTTCACCCCTGAAGTTTTCAGACTTTCCACCTGGCCTAGTGCCACAGTCAAACATCGGAAGGGGTGGGGTCCTTACTACGTGGCGAGTGTGGGAGCTGATCAAGATACACGAGCAGTTGACTCTTGAACAACACAGGTTTGAACTGAGTGGGTCCACTTACATGTGGACTATTTTTTTTTCAATAAAGACACTACAGTGCTATAAATTTATTTTCTCTTACGATTTTCTTGAGAACATTTTCTTTTCTCTAGATTACCTTATTGTAAGAATACAGTACATAAAACATGTAACATGTTCAAGGGTGAACTATATTTTGAAAACAGGCCAGTTTGGCAAAGAAAGAGAAAAGGGCATGGTCACACACACTTGTTTCCTTCTCCATCCTGCACCAGGCTTCACTGGGGAAGGGTGAATGAGGGAGGCAGAAAGGGTACCGAGAAATGCCACTCTTCCTTCCTCCCTGGAAGCAGGGGCCACGGGAAAGAAGGTCCTCATGGAACAGCCACGAGCATCGACACCACCCAACATGGATTTCGGATTTGAGTGTTTCTCTCATTCTGGCTGGGGTCCCAATCACCTGGCTGGGCGACACGGGGTTGGTGGTGAGGTTGCATGTCATTTGAACACAGCACCATCATCTCGTTTTAGAATCTTTTTTCACACTCGTCATTTAGTTGAATTGTACCCATAGGTGTCTCTGCCTCGTTCCCTGTTCGCTTCATTTAAGATACATAAGAATAATCCCTGCTCTAGCCCACGGCCAGCATGTTGCTCAGAGGAAAGCCCCAGACTTCCCATGTGGAGACTGCTGTCTTCTCAGTACCAAGGACTTTCCACAAAGGATTCGTTCAGCCCTCTGAATCATGGCAAATATCTGAATATTTTACAAATATCTGAATGTTATCAACCTGTGGGTCTGAATTTCCCCAGTAGATTTCATCATGTTGCTGTAAGTCACCATATTCTGGGTCTAACGTTTCATTTTTATTTATTTATTTATTTATTTATTTATTTATTTTTTAATTTTTTTTTCAACGTTTATTTATTTTTGGGACAGAGAGAGACAGAGCATGAACGGGGGAGGGGCAGAGAGAGAGGGAGACACAGAATCGGAAACAGGCTCCAGGCTCTGAGCCATCAGCCCAGAGCCCGACGCGGGGCTCGAACTCACGGACCGCGAGATCGTGACCTGGCTGAAGTCGGACGCTTAACCGACTGCGCCACCCAGGCGCCCCTAACGTTTCATTTTTAAATTAAATTAAATTTTCTCTTGTAAGCCATGGTTTCTCTATGAAGTTATTAAGGTGTTGATTAAAAAATATATGATTGCCCCCTCATAGGTAGCATTCTAACGGATGCATTTTATTTATTTCGTGTATATTTCTATTTTGTTTTTATACATTTGTCTAACTGGGGTTTGCGGGGGGGGGGGGGCTGTTTGCTAACAAGGTGCTGAGTACCTAGTAGGTCCACGATGAAGTCGTATTAATGTGTTAATTACTTCAGGAGTGAATCTCAAAACAATGGGTTTTCAGAGTATAACTTCATTTGCCAGCATGGCTTTATTCTGAACGTGGGGCTGGTGGCTATTTTGCATGGTTAAGTGTCCGGCAACATAAACCACTTATACTGAAGACAAACTTAGTCCTAATATCCCTTTACCCATGGGAAATAAAAATGTACAGTCTTCTTGTAGTTATTCCTATTAGAACCCTGTATTGTCACCGACTTTGTGGGTGTGAAGAGTTGGAGTGGGAATGTAACCGGGGGAAAGTGTCCCACACTTCCCCACTGTAGGGCGGGTAATATGACTTATACCCGACTAATGGGCAGCCCCGTGGAGGGTGTCCATCCAGAGACAGAACCAGAGGATGGAAGGCTTGGCGGGAACAGCTGGGAGCCAAGCCAGGGAGCACATGTCAGATGGGAGTCCATCCAAATTGTTCCTGGGCCTTTCTCCCCTCCATCACAATTCCCTTTCCCTTTCCACTGAGGCTGATCTCCACACTCTTCCCCCTCCTCCCCTAAATGGGTCCCTGCACGACCCCTTTCTTACTCCTCCCTTGGGACATGTTCCTTTCTCTCTTCAGTCCCTGTTACATTCATTTGCCTGCACTGTAAGCTGCTCGTTTGGATGCACGACCTTATTTGCTGCTTCACAGATGCACGGATTTGAGCTCAGGCTTTGCCAGGAACTAGCCAAGAGACCTCCCGCGAGTCCGTGTTGTCTCCATGGACCTCGGCTTTCCCACCTGGGAAACGGTCTCCAGGGACACCTCTGCCTTTGAGATGTGAACTCCACGAGAACAGAGACAGTGATAAGCGTGGCGGGGTAGGAGTGCGTTTCCCACTTGCAGTGATTTCCGGCCAAGGAGCAGTTCCTCAGCCTGACCCCTTCCTGTCTGCTGCAAGCTCTCCTTTCAGCGAACTTCCACTTTTCTCTTTCAGGGCTGGGAGAGGGTTCTGCCCTCCTTCATCCTGACAGCAGATCCCATCCCAGATCCTTAGAGAAAAGTGCCTGGAGGGCTTTCAAGGAATCACAGTGCCATCACATGCTCAAACATCTCCACAATGGCGCCAGGATCACTGTGCAGATGCCACCAGCGATCGAGGGCCACTGGGTGTCCACTGGGTAAGAGGGCCAGGGCTGGACCGGGCCAGGGAGGGACCAGAGAGCACAACGTCTATGGAAGGCCTTTCTTAGGGTTTCTCAGATGCACAGAGACTCTCTCCTATCTGCAGTGGTGTAGGTGTTATCTAAGTTCTAACTAAAAGCCAAGCAACACTTTGAAACTCTGGTTGGTAAAGAAACAGAGCTAAGTACTGTAGAAATCTTAGCTAAAGCAGAGATGTACCACTGTTAACCAAGGGGTGTGAGTGAATGGGTCCTTGTTTACCGAAGTCTGTGGGACCACTCGTGTATGAAAAGAAACCATTAGCAAGTGAAATTAGGAGTCTGTGTTTCACCAACCCTGAAACATGACTTGCAAGGTTCTGATGGTCTAAATATTCTAGCCATATTCTGGTAATTTAATATACAGCTTCAGGGTTCTAAGAGTACGTGAAAAAGTACTCAGGCTACCTCTACTAGCCAGGGCGTAGATCTTGGACTCTTTTCCAGGTTGCAGAGCTGAGATTTATCCCAGTTTGAGCTCTGGCTTATCTTCCATTAGAGCTTTTAAAAATAGCCTAGAGGCAGACCTGCAGTTTTTCCCCTACCCATTAAATTGTTGAGAATTAACAAGGCTCACTCTGGGATCTAATCACTTCTCCCTTGCAGCCTCCAGGTACCTTGGGGAGGGATCAAATGCACACAGAGAAGGCAAAAAGGGAATTTTATAAGACGATGAAGACCCAGAGGTTTTATTTTTTTCTAAAGATGGGGTTTCTTAAAATAAGGAGATGGTAAATATTTGCACAGCCTGAACGCGATGTGCTTTTAAGAATTTATCATTTTATTCAAAAAAAAATATTTATCGATTGCACAACTATTTACTGTGTGCCAAGTACTGTTCTAGATTTTGTGTACATAGCAGTGAACAAAACAAGACATGGTCCCTGTCTTCAGGAATTTTTCAAATAAACATACAAAGAAGTGCTATGAAGAGGGAAAAAAACAACAGGTGCTAAAGGGGAATACCAGGGACCTTATTTTAGGATGGGGGTGGGGTCAGGAAAGGCTACCGAAGGAGAGGACACTTGAGCTGGGATGTTGTTAGCTGTGCAAAGACCCAGGGAAGAGCTTTCCATCTGGAAGAACTAGCAAAGGCTGGGTTGGAGAAACAACTGACCCAGAATCCTTGTAGCTGAGGTGCAGTAAACCTGGGTGTCTGAACTGGGGAGAACAGCTCCAGAGGAGGCTCCTGAGGCGGGCAAGGCCAGCCAGAGCACGTCTGTCCGAACTGGACTTACCATCCAAGAGGAGAACTGGAGGGTCTTTGACGAGTTTGCAGCAAAGACCATGCTTTCATACGAGGCACCCTGGCTGAGTGGTAGAAAAGTGATGTGAGGTTGACCAATTAAAAGACGCAGCAGGTGCATCTAGCGGCGAGGAGGCCTAGGTGAGGGAGGTGGTGGGTCCGTGGAGTGTGGAGGACTTGAGATGCTCAGAGCACCGAGCTCTGGAGCCCCCCTCGGCACACCACCACCAGTGCCCAGATGAGCAGTTAAACTGCATTTACCACTCACGGCAAAGGGAGCCTCCTTCCTAGGGGGGGAGGAGCCTTACGTCTGCCTCCTTCCAAGCCTTCTCTGCAGACTCTGCCGAGTTCCTCTGAGTGCCTTCTGTGCATGCACCCTCATCGGACGTTCACTGACTACCCTCCCCAGAGGGAGTTGCCCGCTTGGATTAATGTTTACCTCTTTCCAGTGTGTGAGCTGAAAAAAGGAAATGGTAGCAATTTTGAGAAGCACAGGCCTTTGAGATTTCAGCCCCACTGCTTGATTTAGCAATGCTGGATCTGCTCAAACCAAAATTATTATAAATAATATATGGTAAATACTATAGATATAACATGATATATGATATATTGTGTATCACATTGAGTTCTGATATTACATTGTGTGTATATATATATATGAAAATATGTGTGTGTGTGTATATATATATATATATATATATATATATATATACACACACACATATATACATATATATACATATCACAGATTGGAGCAGATTTATAAGGCCAAAACTGATGACATGTAAGTCGTGATATAACTGAGAGTGGGATCTAGCAGAGGGTTACAGAGGACAGAGTCTTTGGCTCTTTGGCCGATGTGTTGAAGAAACTCTCCAGCATTTCTCTGATGCGGGCTGTGCTGCAGAGACAGGAACTGGCCACAGATACAGCGGTGATCAGTTCCTGTGAGCCATTTGTGCCCTGTAGACCTCATCCAAGTATTTCTGGCCTAGGAATCCAGCATTTATCTAAAGCCACAGCATAAAACCATTTTGTCATTGTCATTTTGTCAGCACAGACGGAAGGGACCCTTATATCTGTTGTTATGTTAGCTTTGCTTTTTCACTAATGGACCCTTTGTTTTTCCAGGAGAGGGAAAATTAATTTTCACTAGATGGGAGGGTGAATGTGCAAGTGCCTCTAAGTGACTTCTCCCCAGACTGGATTCCATTTCAGGATGACAGACATCCAGCACCTGCCTGCTCTAGACAAGGTCCATAAAAGGGAATTGTTCAGGAAATCAACTCTTTTTGCACTAGCATAAGGATACTTCCTTCATAGGCCAGCACTATACTCTTCCCTCGTCCCACCAGAAAGGAAGACACTTCTCTGCAGTCAGGCCGCTGGGTGGAAGTGAGGCTGGCAGGATTAGGCTCTCCTGGCTTGTTCATAAAATGAATGAAAGAATGTGGTGTAGAGAGATTAGGAACACAGACCTGCAGCCAGACGGCCTGGATTCCTGGTCTGCTCCTGCTACTGGCTGGTTTTGGAGCCTGGGGCACATTCCCTAATCTCTTGTGCCTTGGTTTCTCCAGCTGTAACATGGAAACAATACTACTTTACTCAGAGGTTGTTGTGAGAATTCAATAAATTGGTGTCTCTGAAGGCAGAGAGTAATGTCCAGCCGAGTAAACGTTTGTTATCATGACCCTGATTTCTTGACAGGGTAACGAATCTGTTCTGCATGCCTTTGGGTTTTAAAATGCCTTCCTTCCCCTTTTCTCCTCCAGCTGTGAAGTGAGGTCGGGCCCAGAGTTCATCACAAGGTCCTACAGATTCTACCACAACAACACCTTCAAGGCCTACCAGTTCTATTATGGCGGCAACAGGTGCACGAGCCCCACCTACACCCTCGTCATCCGGGGCAAGGTCCGCCTGCGCCAGGCCTCCTGGATCATCCGCGGGGGCACTGAGGCTGACTACCAGCTGCACAATGTGCAGGTCGTCTGCCACACGGAGGCTGTCGCCGAGAGGCTCAGCCAGCTGGTGAACCGCACGTGCCCCGGCTTCGTGCCCGCCGGGGGCCCCTGGGTGCAGGACGTGCCCTACGACCTGTGGCGAGAAGAGAATGGCTGCGAGTGCACCAAGGCCGTGAACTTTGCCATGCACGAGCTGCAGCTCATCCGCGTGGAGAAGCAGTACCTCCAGCACAACCTGGACCGCCTGGTGGAGGAGCTCTTCCTCGGGGACATCCACACCGACGCCTCGCAGAGGATGTTCTATCGGCCGTCCAGTTACCAGCCCCCGCTGCAGAATGCCAAGGTACCCTGCAGCTGACCGCCCTCCCGGCCTGCGGGCTGTTTGTTCTTTATTAAGTAAGATGAGTGGCCCGCAGGGAGACGTGTCAGTGGGGCCCGAAGCGCCCCATGAGAGGAAGCACCCGGCGTCATGGGGGAGATGTGGAGGGCTGCACGGGGAGGCACGCGCAGCAGAAGCAGGAGACCTGGCTGGGCCACCACCTTGCTCTGCGGCCAGGGGCTGTGGTTTTCCTGTTGACATGGGTGGTGGTAGTGGGGTTGTTGGTGTGCTAGGGGTACCTGGGGTGGTTATTCTAGAAGATTTGTAAGGCTCTGTTTAGCTCTGACCCTCCAGGAATATCTCCTTTGATTCTAAGAGGAAAGCATAAAGGGAATTCGGAGATGTTATAACCACACTTGGGAGAGACAACGACAGCAATGATCCCAGCCCTGGAGGAGGCGGAGGGGTGCCTGAGGGAAAGCGACAGGGCTCTTGTAAGGCTGTGGTCTTACACCCACCCATGTTACTGCTGTCAGTCTTCACAACGACCCCTTGAGGCAGATGTCGCCACCCTATTGGGCTGAGGGGAGAGGCAGCAGAGATTCAAGGGGTTGTCTTTTGCCCCAGGTCACCCAGTTAGGGAGGTTCTGCACTGGAACTTGAACCCCGCCCTCTTTCTCCAGACCCCACATTCTTTCCATTCGACTAAGTGAAATGTAAAGTCACTGTAATCACCAGGGAGGACGGAGGGGGGCAGGAAACAATTAAAACCTTATAATGTTCTTTTCTTGAATGATAGTCCAGTAATTATATTTGGAATTCACAAAGCATTTCCTTCCCATGGGCTCAGAATCCGTGTCAGCCTGTAACATGATCGTTTCCACCGCAGAAGTTGGGGAAGCTCTAGACAGGGAGGGGGTGCAGAGAGGGTGCCAGGGCAGATTTCTCCAGTGCTCCCCTGCATCAGATTGGCTTCTGTGGAATCTTCTCTAGAACAATGATTTTCTAAATGAGGGGCCCCATTTGACTTCTGTTTGACAGTTTACTCATTATTTTTCATCTTTTTTTTTTTTCTTAGTCCTTTGAGTTCACTTATGACTGGTAGAGATATCCCAGAGTACTTTCCCTGCCAAAGACCACTTGGTGTTATCTTCTATTTATCTGTGTTATTGTGAGCTCCTGTAATGAAAGTCGCCTTTATTATAATTGTGGGAAATCTGCTGAGGAAGCCCACTTGGCGGAGGCTGCTTCCTCTAGATGCGTCTCACCAGGGACTGTCCCCACGTGTGAGGTGAAGCCAGACGGAGGGCCCAGGGCCCCGGACCCAGCGCTCCCTGGGCTCACGGCTTGACTGTGTCCTGCCGTAAGGTGCCAGACGCACTGAGGAGGAAGAAGTGAGTTAGGGCAGTGAGGGAGAGGGTGGCCTTTCCTGCCTGCCTTCGTCCCAGTATCTGCCTGGGATCCCCCAGCACCCCTCAGGATGGGGGAGGAGCTGAGAAGCTGAAGCTCCACCCAAATGCACATCACACAAAGGCATCCAGAGGACAGTGGCACCTGGGCACGGGTGCGGTTTCTGGGGAGATTTTTAGGAGTCACGGGCTCCCAGTACCATCGTGGGACCCTTCCAGGTGGAAGTGTCATCCAGAGGCGGTGCTGAATGCTGCTGCTAAACAGCACTTCCCTCCTTTTTATTTTTAATGTTTGTTTAGTTTGAGAGAGCATGTGAGTGGGGTGGTCAGAGAGAGAGGGGAAGAGAGAGTCCCAAGCAGGCTCCATGCTGGCAGCACAGAGCCCAATGTGGGGCTCGAACTCTCAAACCGTGAGATCATTACCTGAGGTGAAGTCAAGAGTCGGATGTTTAACCAGCTGAGCCACCTGCTGCCCTATGAATAGAACTGCTCTTGATATCTCTGGTGTGAGAGAGCAGCAGGGTAAGGAGCTTTCCTCCAAACATTTGGCTTTCTCTGAGTACAATCTAGCCAACTCTTCAACTATCTATGGTAATGAGAGGTAAGAATGTCATGAATCAAAATGGCCCACAGATAATCCAGAAACGTTATGCAAGCCAAGAGCACCAACCGGGTCCCACTCTGAAGCTTTATGAAGATCTGCTATGCACAGAGAGTCCTTTTCGTGGCGTGCTCACCCACCAGCAGAGACACTGCTCAGCAACAGACAGCCAAGAGGCAGGAGCATTGAAGGAGGGAACTGAATATGGAGGAGGGAGTCCGAGGGAGGAGGCTGAATTGCTGCGGGAAGAGGCAGGTGCAGCCCTGGAGCTGCCCGAGCTGGAGTCTGGTTGCTCTGCTGTCTACACCTGACCTTGGGCTGATAGCTTGCACACATTCAGGTTCAGATTCCTTTTTCTCAGCTTCAGATGCCTATGGAGGCTCTTTTTAGGACTGAAAAGAAAAACAGATTTAACCATAACACCTTTCTCTTCTTACCTCTACCCCCTCACTCTGAATTTACTGTGGTACTTGTGGCATGCCTCATCAGGAGGCCTGACAGGTAAAATCAGTATTCCTAAGACTTGCAGCTCTGGAAGATTCTCTCCCACTCCTTCCCAGACCTGTAGGAGGGATTTCTCATGCTGTCAGTCGACTCACTGAACAGAGCCTGTCTGTTGGGAGGGCAAAGGCACACACTTGTGGTTCCTGGAGGAAAAATGTCTTGACTGTGAGTTATTACCATTGGCACAGGGACTAAGGATGACAGTTGTAAGGCTGACCTTAGGATTTTTGTAAACAAAAAAGTGGGAGACATGCTTTTTTTTTTTTTTTTTTTTTTTTTTTTAACACTGTCTGGATAAATTGATGAGAATATGGACTTTGGAGGTGGTAGCCAATCCTGGAATCCTCTTCTGTGTCCATCAGCTGCGGGGTGTTGGTTGTGTCATCTGACCTTCTGAAGCCTTAATTTTTCTTCTATAAAGTGGTAAGACTATAAGAATCGATTGGATTGGTGTGCAGAATGCTGCCTGCCATCTGGAAAGGGCCCTCCACCAATGCTGCTTTCTCCCCACTCCTGGAGGAGGTAGCCCTTCTGGGCAGGTGTCTCCTAGAGGGATGACATTGACCACGGGCCTCCAGGTGTTTGATGATGACTCACTATGAAGCATCTCCTTCCATTTTCTGCTCCCTCCCCTGCTAAGGCAATTGTGAGGACATTTACCCAGATTCTTAAGACATAGATCCTTTAAGCCCCAATCCTAATGCCCTGATTTAAGAAATTTTAAAGGTAGAAAGGACCTTGGGCATACTGTTAAGAAGAAGGAGGAGGGGGAGGGTGAAAGGGGACGGGCAAGGGGTGGAGGAAGAAGAAGTATAGAAGAGTATGAACAGTATGATACCACTGTGTAAAACTAATAATGAAGGGAGAACAAGATAAGCTTACAGAGGGGGCAGTATTTCTGGAAGGGGACGTGAGAAACAAAATGATTGTCTCCGGGGAAGGGAACAGTTGGAGGACAGTTGGACGGAGCCTCAACACTGTATACCTTTTTGTACCTTTTGCAGTTTGTGCCATGAACCCGTATTATCTAAACAGAATCACCATGCAAACTTACAATGAATTAGGAAAGTTAGGACCCTGAGGCTCAGAGGAGTGCAGTGGCCACAGCTAAAGATGGCGGCAGGGCTGGGAGGAGGACCCAGGCAGGCGTCCAGGGCCGATGCGCCCTGTCCACCGCCTCGACTGCCTGCCCGCGTGGCCAGGGGCGTCCTTCGAAGGCCAGTGAGGTCTGTGTGGCTCTGGGAGCTGAAAGGGCCCATTCTTCTCTTGTTGTCCCTGGCGTTGAACGTCTTGGCCTGCAGCATGCCGCCAGGTCCTCAGGAAGTTTTTAGATCCTTCCCCAGGACAGCTACGAGAAGAATAAACGGACTTGGCCATTGGTGCCTTTCCAGACTCGGTGCAGGCAAAGCCCCAGGTGCTCCCTGCCTGCTGGCCAGTGGCGGGTCGCCTCACCCGCTGGGAACGGGAAGGAGGAGGGCTGGGAGCACATCCGGAGAGACCGCACTCCCCCGCCACCCGCCTCTTTGAACTCTTTGCCTCCCCCTAATTGCCGGTCCGTAGAGACCTGGCTGAAAATTAGTTTAAATGCTAAATTGAGTTTGAAACCACTAGTCTCAGCCCCTCTGGAAATGGGACACCGTGTAAAAATAGAAACTTTAAATCAACTTGTTTTTCTAAGCTTTATACAGCTTTGCTGTGAGGTTCAGAATCCTTTGGCAAATACATTGCCTTTGAAGAGAATCAGGTGTGCCGGGAGGATTCTTTCAGGATGAAATTGGCTACCCTTCGCTACGAAAAATCAGGACTGCATAAAATAACCCCGAAAGGAGAGGCTTTGCCTGAACTGAGCTTAACATCAGGGCAGCTGTCACCCTCTGCCTAGATTTTTTGTGCAGTTGAAGGGTTAGCCAGCCGAATTCTTTCAGTGGTAGAATCAAATAGTAATTAAAAGCAAATGATTGCCCGGGAAACGCCAGAGCGATCAGACTTGTAAGCAAACGGAATTGGTCTTTCGCCAAAATCCTGCACTGATTTAGCCACAGGGTCGTAAATCAAAGGGGTTGTCTGAAACCAGACAACTTTCCGCAAGCCGTGTATCTCAAGTATTCTGCCCCAGCACATGCATAGCACATCGGAGGAGGACAAGCACCGAAGTGTTTTAAAGAGTAGCTGAGGACTGAAAAGGGAGAAGGAAATACTCATGGGCTTTCTGTCCTGAATTCTGTAGAAACTTCTAGACTGTGAACGAGCATTCGGTTTTGAGGGAGCTTACTTTTCCAAGCCTTTTCAGAGTATGTGAGAAATACAGAGACTTTCTGCTATCTATGACATCAGAGAGACTGTGGACCAGGGCCGTGGGCAGCACACTTCTCGGGCCAGCTCCGGGAGATGGCTGTGCCGTGGGAAGTGGCTCCTCCTTAGGCATGTGCTTGGCGGGGACCCCGGACGGGTGGGTAAGTGGGTGTCACGGAACTAACAGTAGAGGGAGCCGTGCATGGTGTTTGTGGAAGATCTCGTGTTCCTTCTCTTCGCGCCAGCGTAGGGAAAGGAGACGGGCTTCGTGGAGGCGACAGGGAATGGAAGAGGTGATAGAGGACCAGAGAGCTCAAGGAGTCATGACCTAGGAAAGCCCGTCTCGCATTAAGGATGAATCCTGAAGAGAAGCGTGGCCCAGCTCACCGGGGCTGGGTGTTGCAAATGTTGCACATCATAAGGGAAGACAGAGCTGATGACTGGGGTTGAGTGATGGGGTCTTGACTGTGAAAGGGTTGCCTGTGTGGACCTTTTATTTGGGCCAAAGTATGAAATGCCCTACAGTTGCTCTGCCTCACAGCTCCTGGCATACACTTTTACTGTAGAAACAGTTCATTACATTTCTTGACTCCAGAGTGTTTCAGCAGATAAACAGACATGCAAGGTTGCTTTATTTAAGGAGTTAGCACACCAGGAAATACTTGTTGTCAGGGACGGAACAAGTGGTAAACATTTCAGCCCTTAAAAGGCAAGAGAGGGGCGCCTGGGTGGTGAAGCGTCCGACTTCGGCTCGGGTCGTGATGTCGCGGTTCATGAGTTCCAGCCCCGCGTCGGGCTCTGTGCTGACAGCTCAGAGCCTGGAGCCTGCTTCAGATTCTGTGTCTCCCTCTCTCTCTCTCTGCCCCTCCCCTGCTCACAGTCTGTCTCTCTCTGTCTCTCAATAATAAATAAATGTTAAAAATTTTTTTAAAAAAGAAAAAAAAAAAACCAAGAGAGCCCAGAGGACGGAGTGAGAGCCTGGGCGTGCCAGAAATCAACCATCCACAAAGTCTGTAGGAAGCCCATTCTGTGGGAAGAGTGGAAGGGGGGCGGACCCTTGGATGGGCCAGACCTTGGGGTCTGCTGGATTTACAGCAGATTTAATTTAATTATTACAATGAATCTACTTCAACTATTTAAATGAATTTAAATTGATAAGAGTATAAGAAACAAGCAAAAACATCTATGAGAAATTTTCTTCTGAAACGTTTTTGAAGTCATTTGTTTTAAAGAACCAGCTTCTTAGGGCCCTTTACATCTGGCTGTTGAGTCTGTACATAATGTGTACGTGTAGGCAAGGTGGAGGCAAAATTGTCTTTTGTGTGATTTGCTGATGTTTTGCAAACTGGAAAGGCCTTTGTGGGCTAACCTCTCAGATTCTAGACTTCTTAGAGAACGCCGTTCTAGGACATGAAGGGTTGCTCCCAGAGACCCCCCCCCACCGCCCCCAAACATGTGCCCCTTCTAAACTCCAGGATGCAGACAGTGTGGAGTTGACTTCTGCCTCGGGAGACAGATGTGATCCGTGAGAGTCAGCAACCCACCTGGCCTGTGTTCTTCCATCCGCCTTCCATCCCCCGTCCCTTCGTGGGCACCATCAGCCACCGCTTGTGGCCCCGAAAGCTGCTGTTTTAAGACACAACAGGTGTGACCGTGGCTGTTCCCCTTGCTTCCTCCTGAAAGCAGAATCATCATGACTCATTGAGGTGGTCAGAATGAGCCCAAGTTCATGAACTCCTGGGATCCCAGATCTGGAAAGCACCCAGTGAGGCCCCTTCCACAAGGTGGTCAGCTCTCATTTGTGATGAATGCTGGCCTAATCTATTCATATTGTTAAATAGCTGGTGACTGCATTCAAGCAATCAGGCTGTCACTCTCAAACCTTTATCATACCCTCCGTGCTCCCCCCAGATGTCACGGGAAGTCGGAGAAAGGGAGAGTACTTTGGTCTTAGTTTCAGAAGGCTTGATGAAGTTGTTCTCCAGTGAAATGGAGCGGCCCTGGGAAGTCTGTATGTGTAGGAATACCTACAGTAGAAATTTAATCAAATGTGTGGAGATTCGGAGTTGTAAAAAAAAAAAAAAAAAAAAAAAAAGCTTTCAGCTTCAGTCATTGGCAGGTTTCTTCCTGAGAAACATGAATGTTTTTTATCCCATGGAAGAAAACTCTGTGAAAGGAACTTTCCATCATCTGTGCCCATTTCTCCTCCTCTTTGAGCAAAACTTTTAGACCAAGAAATGTTTTATTCATCCTGCTTTTCTAGTTGATCTGTTCACAGCAAGATGATATCAAGTAATTTCTTCCATTCTGGGAAGACGCTGGAAACAAGTGGATACTGTCAGCAAATGTTGTCGACGCACCAGATCTCTCCAGAAATAAATATTGGCAAGGAACGAGAGAAAGCCTAGAGAATCCCTATCAGTCATCGGCCAGAGAAGACCTTTACCCAGGGACCCGAGTCCTTGACAGGGAGACATCTGTTCTTTGCAGGACCTCAGCCTAAGAGACAGCCTGGGGCCAGGGTGTAGCGCTCAGCAAAGCCCAAGACCAAATTATGCTCCAGATTCTACTTTTGGCTTGTAAAGTCATCTGGGCCATGTTATTCTATCTCTCTGTGCCTTGGTGGCCTCATCTATGAAGTGTCCCCGTGGTCTCTTTGAGAGGTTGTAAAGCTAAGGGGATGGTGTACTTGAACCTCCTCAGAATCAAATGTCCTGTGTGTGCAAAGCTGCCCTTAGCTGACGTGTTGCCAGGGCGCTGGGCAGGAGAACAGAGTGGGCAAAACCCCACTCTTTGCCTAGAACATTGCTCGCTTATGATGTTGAAGGTTTATCTTTCATTTTTAGAGTAAGTTTGGTTGTTTTCTTTTACGATGTTAATTACATAGGGATCTTTTTTTCTCCCCTCCTCCTTCAGAATTAAAGCTTTTTATGGTTGGTGGAAAGAGTAGTAACAAGGAGACATATTCTGGTCCCTTTGCTTTAACCTTCAGATCTTTTGTGTTCAGAAACCCAGACTTCAAAGCAGCCCTTTCTAAGAATCAGGGAGGGGAGTGATGTAGAAAGAAGCCCAGTGGGAGAGCCTACAAACCGACAGCTTCTCAGAGGAGAATCATGTATCAGAGTGTGGACCAAAAAAGAGAGCAATTCCATAAAGCAAGTGATATTCCATACTACACATGACCCTTCATGTCGAAAAACTCTTCTCATTTAGTAGTGTTGAAGAGCTGCGATTTAAGGAAAGCATCCTGAAAAAGAGAAACGTTAGAGCCAGTACAGTGTATAGGTCTTAATTTCTGCTTCCCCATCATTGTTCCTATAGGCCTTTTGGGTTTTATTCAAGCCGAGGATGGTGGGAATGAAGAGTACAAAAATATAAAAATCTGTCCATAAAACAGAGTGGTTTCCCCTTTACCTAACCATGACTAAAACTGGTCTCTTGGTGATAATATCCACAGAGAGGTCAAAAATCCCACCCCTGTTTGCTACATCTTTGGTTTTTTAATGCCTTCTCAAAAGTTGTTATCAAAAGTTACTAGTCGGCAATAACCAGAAAAGCAACCCTGTTAAAAAATGGGCAAATGACTTGAATAGACACGTCTCCAAAGAAGATACACAAATAGCCCATAAGCACACGAAAAGATGCTCAACATCACTCCTCATTAGGGGAACACAAATCAAAGTACAACACACCATACCCATTCGATGGCTGTTATCAAAAAGAGAAAAAAAATACCAGTTGGCAGGGATGTGGAGAAATTGGGACCCTTGTGTACCGTGTGTGGGGGTGTAAAATGGCGCAGCTGCTGTGGAAAACAGTATGGTGGTTCCTTCGAAAGTTAAACACAGAATTACAGTGTGATCCAGAAATTTCACTTCTGAGCACATGCCCAGAGTTCCTGAAAGTGGAGTCTTAAGTAGCTTGTACACCTGTGCTCATAGCATCATTACGCACAGTGGCCAAAAAATGGAGTGTTCGTCAACAGATGAATGGATAAACAAAGTGTGGTCCATACATACGTTGAGATACTATTCGGCCTTAAAAAGGAAGGGAATTCTGCAACAGACTGCACCATGGATGAACTTTGAGGGCATTATGCTAAGCGAGATAAGCCAGTCCCAAAAAAACAGTAAGTTCTGTATGCTTTCACTTGTGTGAGGGACCTAGCGTCGACGGAAAGTACAAGGGTGATTGTCGAGGGCTGGGATTGAGAGAATGGGGAGTTGTTGTTTCTTGGGTACCGAGTTTCAATTCGGGAGGATGGAAAAAGTTCTGGAAGTAGACGGTGGTGATGGTTGCACAACCGAGTGAATGTACTTAGTACCACGGAGCCGTGCACTAAAAATGGTTCAGATGGCAAGTTGTGTGTTATGTATATTTTACCACAATTAAAATAGTTTAAGAATTTGGCAAGATCAATACCTAAGGGCCAGGTTCTTCCCATTGTGTCCCTCAATTCTCACCGACCCAACTCCTGGACGGCGAGCTTCCTTTGCTTGTGGCCCGCTTTTCTCTGTCGCCAAACAGGATATCTTCCTCCAGGTCCCCATCTCAAAGGTCAGGACCCTGCCCCATTATTCTTAAAAATGCCAAGTGGACTCCAGGTGCTACCATGGCACCTTTCTGGAACCGCCTGGGCCAGGCTGGACGGTCCTCTTTCTTTCCAGAGCCGTCTTCCGCACAGCTCAGCATCCTTGCCTATTACAATAGGCCCGGGCACCAGAACGCTGCTGTTCGGTCTGTGAAATCTCAGGGATTTGGATCTGAGTACTGGGCTGGTTTTACTCAGACTGTGTGGGGCAGGGTCAGGGGACCAGGAACAGCAGGTATGGTTTGGTAAAGGTGCTGGTCATGATGACACTTGTTAGCAGTTAAGAGGCTGCTTCCTCTTCATATGTGTTATAGACATTATGTTCACTTTGCATCCCAGACTTTGAGTATCAGAACCCCATTCCAGGGTAAGAAGTTTGGATTCTTCCCCTCCTGATAGTTGACTAAGAAAATACATAATGACAAAACTACTGAATTTGGTGGTGCTTTGTTTTATTTATTTATGTTTATTTTATTTATTTTTTATTTAAATTTTAGTTAGCCTACAGCATGATACTGGTTTCAGGAGTAGAATTCAGTGACTCATCACTTATATGCAGCACCCAGTACTCATCCCAACAAGTGCCTTCCTTAATACCCATCACCCATCTAGCCCATCCCTCACCCACCTCCCTCTATCAACCCTCAGTTAAGAGTCTCTTGTGATTTATTTCCCTCTCTCCTCCTTTTTTCCTCTTCCTGTATATTCATCTGTTTTGTTTCTTAAATTCCACATGTACTTGTCTTTCTCCGATTGACTTATTTTGCTCAGTATAATACATTCTAGCTCCATCCACATCGTTGCAAATGACAAGATCTCATCCTTTTTGATGGCTGAGTAATATTCCATTGCATAGATATACCCCATCCGCTTTACCCAGTCATCAGTCAATGGACATTTGGGCTCTCTCCATAGTTTGGCTATTGTTGATAGTGCTGCTGTAAACATGAGGATGCCTGAGTCCCTTTGAAGTTGTATTTTTCTACCCTTTGGATAAATACCTAGTAGTACAATTGCTAGGTCGTAGGGTAGTTCTGTTTTTTTGAGGAACCTCCATACTGTTCTCCAGAGTGGCTGCACCAGTTTGCATTTGGTGGTGCTTTAACTACATTTTTATCTTATCCACCCCAACCTGTGTTTGCACCTGTAGTGGGAGACATGCCTTTATTTAGTCTTCCTGTCAAATGCCGTGCATGCCTGCGATCCAGCTCCCTGGGCCTCATCTGAGAAGTTTCTCCCCAAAGTGATTCTGGGTGTACTGAGTGGGAGCCATCTTAATCTACTGCTAATTTGTTGCAGCAGTTATGCAAGTAGAATGACCCCCATTTTATACATTAGGACATTGGAATAGAGATTAGTGACTTGCCCAAGGTCACCAGCTGAAAGCATGGGGCTGGCCCGTGGCTCCCAGGACCTGGCCAGAACTTCTCCTTCTGTGCACAGAATGTGTAACAGATGCATCGGGACCCCAACACAGTGAGGACTTGGCCTTCATCTCACTCTGTGGCGGCCCACTTGATCTTACCATCTACAAGCCATAATCGGTGTTAGCAAAGGAAGCCTTCTCTCCCCTCAGTGACAACTCTAGGCTCATCTAACGAGCACGGTGACAAGTTAGTGAGCCTTGAGTTCTCCCTGGAGGAGAATGTGGAGGGAGGGCAGCTCCCTCGCTCTCGGAGACATCCGAGCACTTAACTAAACAAGCGCAGGAACATCACGCTGAGTCAGTGCTGAAAATGAAAAGGCCTTGGGAAGTTGGATTCCTGACTTTGGGAAACACGTGTGTGCCCTCCTGGGAGTGCCTGCCAGTCGCTGTTACTCAGGCCTGGGGCCACACCATTGAGCAGCTGCACACCCTGGGCCCCGTGGCTGGGGGAGCCCCAGGCCGGTGTCCGGGAGCTGTCCCCCTGAGAGCGGGCCACAACTGTCACCCTCCTGCGACGGCACTGATTAGATTTGCCTCGTGCTTCTGTCCGCTTTGCCACAGCCAGTGTGGGAGGGAGAATTCCGGAGAGACGCTCCCCATGGCCAGGGGCAGGCAGCCCCTGGCACACAGGCGTCCTCTGACTGAGGTCAGATAGCCAGGCAATGGCGCGGGTGCTCAAGAACCCAGCTCTGCTGTCTTCTAGACCGTGGCATTTTGAGGGGAGCCCTGAGCCGTTTAGGCAAACAGCATTTATGTGGCTGGCAGTCTCTGGCCACCTCTACTCACTGGAGGTTTTCTAAGCCACAACCCTAAACAGACGGCCCTTGTCCCCGAGGCTCTGTTAGCGTTCTAAAGCAAATGCAACCGGGAGGCACTCCCGGAAGAGCCGCAGCTATCTTGCACTAATTAAGTGGCTTAAAGCTATAAAGCAGGAAGCAAATGAAGAGCCCATAAACCTTGAAACCTCGGGGCCAGCAGACACAAATGGATGTGCGTGCTGACTTCTCGAAGGCCGCTGCTCTCGCCCTCTTTCCGGCCTCCTCCTTTATGCCCTCCTTTGAAAGGACCCCTGCCTTACTACGCAGCTCCCCTTGTCATCCCAGCAATTAGAACATTATCCTTTGTGTGTGTGTTATTTTGTGTGTCTCATCATTGTTTTTAGTGGGAAAAAAAATCTAACTGTCAAATACAAACACAGAATTTCCATCTTAACCATGTTAGGGTATCTGGTTCGGTGGCATGGAGTACGTTCACACCATGTGTAGTCGTCTCCCCCATCCATCCGCAGAGTTTTTTCATCTTCCTGAACTGAAGCTCTGTCCCCTTCAAACACTAACTCCCCGTTCCGCCCCTCCCCCGCCCCCGATGCCCGCCCCGCCCCCCCCCCCCCCCCACCAGCCCCTGGCAACCACTGTTCTCCTTTGTCTCTGACTTTGATCACTCTGGGTCCCTCCTAGAAGTGGAATTGTACAGTTATTCGTGCTTTTGTGTCTGGCCTATTTTTTATTTACATTTACTTAATTTTTGAGAGAGAGAGGCACACACACAGAGGACGAGTGGGGGAGGGGCAGAGAGAGAAGGAGACACAGAATCGGAAGCAGGCTCCAGGCTCCGAGCTGGCAGTGCAGAGCCCGACACGGGGTTCGAACTCACAAACCGCGAGATCGTGACCTGAGCCAAAGTGTGTCTGGCTTATTTCATTTAGCGTCATGTCGTCAGGGCTCATCTATGTTGTAGCGTGGGTCAGAATTCCCTTCCCTTTTCAAGATTGAATAATATTTTGTTGTATGCGTGGACCACATCTTGTTTATCCATTCACTCGTCAGTGCACATTGGGTTGTTTTCATCATTTGGCCATGTGAATAACGCCGCTGTGAACACGGGTGAACAGCCGTCTCCTCAAGACCCTGGTTTCAGTTCTTCGGACTATAAACCGGAGGTGGGGTTGCTGGATCCTACGGTAGTTCTTTTCCGCAGCAACTGCCCCGTTTTCCATTCCCACCAGCAGTGCACGAGGGTTCCAGTTTCTCCACATCCTTGTCAACACTGTTAGGCTCAGATGTTTCTCAGAGTAGCCGTCCCAACGGGTATGAGATGAGGCTCGCCTTTCTGAAGTCAAGTGTCCGGGACGTGTGATAGGATTCTAAAGAGAGTACACATCGCGGCTGAAATAGACAAGTCCCTGGTGTCGGTGCTCACAGGTGCACTCTTGAGCCCACACCAGCGCGCGCACACACACCCACCGCGACCCTCCTGTCTGTGCCCAAGGGCGTAGCTCCAGGTGTCTCTTGGGTTCCCAGGTGGCTAGTAATGGTGCCTTGCCCAGCCCCACTGGTGAGCCTCACTTGAAGGAAGCGTGTGTGCGCTGCTCTGTCGTGAAGACAAACGTCTCTCCGTGTGTTTGTTTCTTGGCTCCAGAACCACGACCACGCCTGCATAGCCTGCCGCATCATCCACCGGTCAGATGAGCACCGCCCGCCGCTCCTGCCCCCCAAGGCTGACCTGACTGTCGGGCTGCACGGCGAGTGGGTGAGCCAGCGCTGCGAGGTGCGGCCCGAGGTCCTCTTCCTCACGCGCCACTTCATCTTCCACGACAACAATAACACCTGGGAAGGGCATTACTACCACTACTCTGACCCCGTCTGCAAGCACCCCACCTTCACCATCTACGCCAAGGGCCGCTACAGCCGGGGCGTGCACTCCTCCAGGGTCATGGGAGGAACTGAGTTTGTGTTCAAAGGTAGGGCTCCCGCCTCGACTCCCAAGGGAGCAGCCCCACGGGTGAGAAAGTGGGCAGTTTGGGGACATTTTTGTCCAGGCAGAGCCTGAGGGAAAGGGCTTTTCTTCTGGTAGAGATGTTGGGGGAGAGATTAGGGAGGACTTTCTGCTTCAAGTTCATCATTCGCCACAGCCTCTGAGGTCCTCTCTGCTCAGAATGGGGCCAACAGGGGTGGCTCAGCCCATGGGCCACAGTGCTGGAGCCGCCCACCCCACTGTGCACGGTGTCAGATGTGGTCAAGGAGCATGTTCTCCTAGTAATGAAGCCTCAAGTCTGCATGTTTCCTTTCTTGTGCACAGCTCATGGCGACTCTGAGCTGCCCCTGTGATAACATCACACTTACTTGCTGCATTCAGTGTGCTTTCTTGAGTGGGCAGTAAAGAGCAGGTGTTAGTCACACCGCAGGTGCTCCCACAGTTGTCCTTTCCAGCGCTGGGTTTGTCACGCACTTAAGAGTTGTCATGTGCTTGGGGGGAGGAGGTTTGAGATTTGCAATGATTACCTAAGCGAGGAAGGTAAGGTGAGGGGTGAAATTCACCAGGCTGTTATCAGCAAGGGAGGCCTTGTGTCCTCTATTTCTAGCATCTTTTAAGCTTGTACACCTTTTTAAGACGGAGTCAGTCATGTCATTGACAAATAAAAGAGAGGTGGCCCAGAAACTGGATGTGACCCCTTCTAGGATGGCATTCCGTGGTTCAGTCTTTTTAATGTGAAGTATTTCTGCTGACCCAGATAAGTGCCAGGGCATCTTAACCCTCCGCTTAGAGAGAAAGAGTTTCTCCAGGAAATATGGACCTTTGCTAGATTTGGCCAAGAGAACAACCATCTCTGTCTGATTCCACCCCGAAGCTGCCTTGGGATACATAAAATCTAATCCCCTGGGGTCTTTCAAAAACAGCCCTCTCCAAGCACTGGGATTTTTTATTTAATGCGTTTACTCACATTTTCCTTGCTCGCAGCCTAATTTATTTTAGTCGCCTGATCTATGGGCTGGTATTAATTTCCAAGACTGCTAATTAGTATAGGTGTGTGACATGACAGCAAAACTAAAAACCTCCAAACCTTTCATAAAAATAAAATTCCAGTTTGCGTCGAATATTTGGTCAATCCCGAAGAGTCCGTGTTCCCAAAGACCACTCCTTGGAGACCCTCTGTGTGACAGTTTGATTTCACCCTAACAGGCAATCAACCACAGTCTGGGCTCCGCATTTATACACCAAATACAGTCTACCTGCATCGTATTCAATGTGATGGCCATTCGGACCAACACGTTGAACTCCTTCCACTGGGGAATGCTTTTAGGGAGGCCGCGACAGGTGGGTGGCTGCACAGGGTCGGGTTTAGAGCAGGTGGCCTGTGCAGACAGAGTGCTTTCTTCACCGCACGCCACCCCCTTAGAGTCACCACCCTGTCGTCTCTCCTTCTCAGTGAACCACATGAAGGTCACCCCCATGGATGCGGCCACAGCCTCGCTCCTCAACGTCTTCAATGGGAACGAGTGTGGGGCCGAGGGCTCCTGGCAGGTGGGCGTCCAGCAGGACGTGACCCACACCAACGGCTGTGTGGCGCTGGGGATCAAGCTACCTCACACCGAATACGAGATCTTCAAAATGGAGCAGGATGCCCGCGGCCGCTATCTGCTGTTCAACGGCCAGAGGCCCAGCGACGGGTCCAGTCCGGACAGGCCTGAGAAGAGAGCCACCTCCTATCAGATGCCCTTAGTCCAGTGTGCGTCTTCTGCGCCCAGAGCCGAGGACTTCTCCGAGGACCACCGGGGTCACCAGTATGGGAGCCGGGCACCAGGGAGGAGCGCTCGTCCCCTGCTCCTGGCCACGCTTGCTGGCCTTTTGACTCTCCTGCAGTGGCACGTCCTCAGATAGAAGTTGTTAAAAAGCTATATGTTTTTCCACACCAGGATTCCTTACAACTTACAGGTTTTCTTTACGAAAAGGAAGGACACTTCTTGTGATGCACTTGAATGGCCGAGAACTGTGGCTCCTTTTCTGCTGTCCGGCCCCCTCCCTCCCGGCCTGAGTCCTGAGCAGCGCTGTTTGAAGTTCCTGCTTTGAACTCTGTCCATGGGATCCCAGGCCTGGGTGCCTTCTCAAGAGTAATTGCACTTTAAGACCGCAGAGAGTGTCGAGCTAGTGTGTGTGGTAGAGGGGGCAGGGTGACAGCTAAGTCCTCTTCTTTTCTTCCCTGTAATTATTATTAAATTTCCGAGTTAAACTTAAATGGATATCAAGCTATGGCGTTTTTTGCCACTATACCGCAGTCGCTTCCTGTCCTCCCTCAAAACTGCTTTACGACCTGGGAATCCAGTGTGGAGTTGGTTTGGAACTGCAATCAAGACACCTTTCATTAATAAAGAAGAGACTTGGGTGTAGATATGTACATAGGGAAAGACACAGGGTTTAGCTTAACCACCTCGACAGCCTTTATGCAAAAAGAGGGAATCCAAGCTTTCAGATGTTGAGTGCAAAAGTATCTGTAATTAAAGTTTCAACATAATTTAAAGTATCATTGTTTTAACTGGTGGGGAAAGGAGACTCGGTTTCTGGGTGGCTGCAGGACGCACGCTGCTTTATTCCTGCTCCGTTGACGAGGGCGGTTGAGCAAATATCAAAAGCAGTACAGACAGGAACAGTGACCTCCGGGATGGTCACAGTGTGTTAAATGCCACCTTACTGATAGAAAGTGCCTGTTCCTTCCACAGTTGCCTCTTCGTGGGACCGTCGTCCTGGCTCATGGTGGTTCTGGTGAGGGGCGACCAGACGTCTTCACTCTGCCATCTCTGCTAACTTCCAAGATGACTGTTCAGAGACCACGCTTTGCTGTTAAGGGGCCTGGCCGTTCAGAGAGTGCAGTGAAGGCACCCTCACGGGGGGGCTGCACTAGACCCTCGACTCGTGTGAAACCCAGGCTCTGGGTAAAGCCGCTCTCTCGTCGGACATGCCAGTTTGACTCGATTTCTGTCCTGCTGTTGCCTTGGCCGTGTGGCAGAGAGTCTCAGGATCACCTTCTACAGAATCTGTGAGTGTCTTCCTCACAGGCACTGGGAGGGCGCCTGAGTCACGTCTGCCCATTACTTTGGATTATTACAAACAGTGCTGTCTGCACACCAAGTGCTATTGCTAATAGAGACTGATGGAGGGAAATAGCAAGTCACTGAAAGCCTGGATGCAACCGGAAGTGAGCATCAAACCATGATCAAGGTCAAGAGTCATACTCGTATTTAAAAATTAACTTTATGAAATGCTGTAGCATTCAGGATGGTGATAAGTTAAATGGATAGCATGGAGCACCAAAGTGCTTTATCTTTAGAATATATTTTAAGTTGTGGTGCATACTGAGGGGGTTTATTCAAATGAAAATACTAACTTAAATGTCTGCCAAGTTTCATAAACAAAGATGTCAACGATACTCCCACAGAATACATTTTGCCTGTGGATCTATTTAATACTAATGCTATCTTTAAAGGATATAATAAAATTATGTGGAAAACTATGTTCAACGCTAAAGAATACCTCAGTGATTTGCCATAAAAGTGATAGATTTATAGCCATTTAATTCACAGCCACTCACCTAGACTTAGCTACTCACACTCTTAAAAAGTACACACACACACACACACACACGCACACACTTATATCAAAATACATAGGTATTAACATGCATATAATGTATGTGTATGTATATGTGTCTTAGGGACAAGGTGGCATTCATGTGGTCATATCACTTTCTGATACTCTATACAGAGAATGGCCAGTATAATTTATTCACAAGTTATCAACCCAGTTAGGTTTATGCCTGTCACTTGCTGTATCCCCCACATTTATCACATCTTGTCTTGGTTATGACATGCTAACACACATAAGGGTTAGGAAGTTAGTAGCAGGCAGGTCCACGTGTAAATTCTAGGTTTGGTGAAAGAAGTAAGTAAATAAAGGACGGCTCTTCCAGACTTCCCTGGCCTGCTACAACTAGACTCGCTCCCTTCCTGGGTAGTAGCTGATGATGGTCAGGATCAGGAAGTTGTTCCTTGGGCGAGCATTGTAAACTCCAAGTTGACCTTGGACTCAGAAGCCTCCTGGAGCCTCCAGTCCCCGACCTGTGCGGACATGACAGATCTGGTCATCTGCTGAGAGTAGTAGCTGACACCGGGCCCAGTGTCTGTGATGTCCATCCCGCCATCCTGAACAGTCCGCGATGATGCCACAGTGCCGTGGCAGCCCACGGGGGTGACTCTCAGCAGTGCCCAGCACCAAGGATGCCTGCAAGAGAGGCTGGGGGTCAGGGCATCCTCCATGGGGCTTTACACACACCTTGTAAACATGACTGGATTAATGGAAGTCCTGTGATTCCTGGTTGAAGGGACGGCTTTCACAATCATAAAAAAGCCATTCTGTATTCCACCAACTCTTTAAATATATCTTGAAAACAAAGATGGTGTTCAAAACAGTCCACACACACGTTGCCATGTTTTATTGTAACGTGGTAATCCCCCCTCCCCCGTCCCTACAAGACTTACTAGGCACGTGGCAATGGAGTGCAGAAACCGACAGATGGCACCTCACTGGGCATTTCGGGATGCTGTCCTCGAAGGAAAATGCAGACCATCCCAAAGTGGTGATATTGGAGCAAGGATGTGGGGTGGAAATACAAGCGAGAGTGGGTCCACTCTCACACACAGACTTTCTCTGCCCGGCACAGAACCTTCCGGCCATTTCGAGACATTGAAGCTTTCATGAATCCAAACATCTTTCATAAGGATACCTCTGCGTCAAGAATAAATAAAGGTAGCTGGGGCAGATGTTTCTCACTGATTTCTGGATTCATGAGAAAATGTGTAAGCACTCTTTCCTGAATCACATGTCCTAAAGTACTAATTCTTTAAATCCCTGTGATGGTCCAAGAGTGTTTCCGGCTTGCAGGGTAAACAGTCTCTGAAGGTACGTGGGACTCCTATTTTATGATTGCCCCATTTCCCCGGTGTTCCGGCAGGCAGAAGTAAGTGACACTATCATGAGAAAAAAATACTGGGGGGGGGGGGGTTATGACCTCCAGCTTCTCCATTGACTGAGACGTGATGACGTTATGTCACATCGCTCACGTGACATAACCACATTACTCCAGGGGAGACCCGACACCAAGTTGTGCTCCACAAAGGGTGCCACACTGAGCAAACACAGCTCTTTTACTCCAATGCACGGCACACTGGGCAGCAGGTTGCAGGATCCGACCGGTGGGCACCCCCATGGTTTCCGTGGATTCCTTTTGGTCTCTTGGTGTCTCACATCTGCCACACAGTCACCTCTGAGAGCCCTACACCCTCTGGAACACCACCTGAGAAATTCCACACCCCCTTCACTTAATCAATCTTGTGTAGCTCTTACCTTAGAATTTAGAGGTTAGAGGGTTTGCGGGCACAGAGAGCAGCACTTTGCAGCCCCAGGCCTCCACGCCACCGCGGCAACCGGTGGGTAAATCTTCATCCTCCTGAGCTGGAGGGGTTCCTGGCAGCTTGGTCAGCCGCTCAGGGACTGCTCCGGCCTTCTTATTCCTCCTGAAGTGTCTCCCTCTCAAGCGATATGAAAGGCTGGGAAAGATCCTCAGAAGGCTGGGAATTGTATTTCCTGAGGACTTTAGGCACTTGAGGCTCGGGCTTTTTCTGCAGCAGATAAGGCAACATAGGTAGGACAATTGAGAGGACGTATGTAACCTTCAGAAGATCAAGGTTATAACAAACAGGTGAGGGACACTGTGTATTAAGAAAGCTCATTTATGGGGCGCCTGGGTGGCTCCATCGGTTCAGTGTCTGATTCTCGACTTGGGCTCAGGTTATGATCTTACAGTCAGTGGGATCAAGCCCCGCGTCAGGCTCTGCACTGACAGCTCAGAGCCTGCTTGGGATTCTCTCTCTCTCCCTCTCTCTCTGCTCCTCCCCCATTCTCGTGCACGTGCTCCCTCTCTGTCAAAATGGATGAATAAACATTTCACAAATTTTTTTAAAAATAAATAAAGCTCATTTACAGAATATCTTCCTGTTCCCTAACTAAAATAGGCTGTGTTCTCATATGCTAGGCCCAGGGTAATGCATCTGCCCTGGAATCAGTTTGAAGTCTTGAGATATCTCATTGAAACTGAGATATCTCATAGATGGAAAAATTAGGATATCGGTTGCATGTTGCGGTCTTACCCTCTCAGTCCCAGCATCACTTACGTAAAAGAAAATAGTTAACCAGCCTCGCAGTATTCTCAACTCATAGTGCCTAAGTAGAGCATTAAAAAAAAAAAAAAAAAAAAAAAATTCCCTGAAAAGAGTGTGCAGTCTCGAAGCAAAAGAGAGTATATTGCATTGTATTAGAAGCAAGCAGCTTGTCCTGGGAAACTCGTATTTGCAAGAAAATACCTCTTCCGCTATTGCTGCCTTGCTCTCCCTGGAAACAAAAGACACCTTAGGAACACATAGGGCTGCTTTGTCTTAAAATCCCTTTGCACAAATTAAGCTTTTGAAATGAATTCTCTTCCTAATATCAGATGGAGAGCACAGCAATACATGCACCGTGGGCCATTAAAAAGAAAGAACCTCATTTATAGAGTTCTCTGCCACCTATGTAGAAAGAGAGGCAATCATTATCCAATTCCGGTGGACATCTTTATGCATTTTCAATGCTTTTTCGGCCCTTTATCAATGGGAAGATCTTTCTGTTTTTTTAACCGTGTGTGTATTTTGTCAATGTACAAATCAATTCTTCCCCATTACGTGTTCCAGATTCTATTGCCCATGAAATTTGACTAGGTGTTAAATGTTTGTTAAAATAAGGCTAGCGAATAGCCTTAAACAAGCATTAAACTGCCTGGAAACTTCGATCAACTCTAGAGCAGACCAAAAACGTGTTATTAATTTCATGTTGTAGATGATGAAGGTGAAGCTCCCTGAGGTCAAGGATTAGGGAATCAAAGAGCTTTTAGTGAGCTGGTTTTTTTTTTTTTTTATGCCCCAGCAGTTCAGCCTGGTTTTCTCAAGCACGGCAGCCATTTCTTGAATGCTCACCGAATATATTGCATCATAATTGGTTGTCTACGTATATTGCTTTGTTTAATCTTCAACCTAGTACCACGCTTTGCAGTCTGGAGTTCTGGCTGAAAAGTCTGGTCATGGTTTGCTTGTCCTAATTCCCTATAAACAAACCAGTTTTTCTTTAGGGACTTTATCACCCACCCTTCCAGAACATGTGGAGACGCAGCAAGCAAAGCTTACGAAGCATATGTGAGTCCCCAATCTCAGGATAGAGAGAGAAGAGAGACTCGGGGGGCATTGGTCTCTGCTTTTAAGTTTGAGAGTGAAACTCCCAATCATTCCTCCCAGGATCAAGCTTGGGAAAGCCGAGGGAGACTCTTTCCTCCCAGAAGGCTTCGGGAACCATCTGGACAGAACAACCGATGCCCTCTTTGCAACAAGTGGGCCTTTTCAACTTCCAAACCTCGTCAGGCTTGAGTGACGACCCTCAGTTCCTCAGCCAACCCAAGATGATTCCGTCCTGATCTTTCCTGGTTGGTCCAAGGTCTACTAGACCAATGGGTAAAGGTGCCTTCAGGATGGGCTCCTCACACACGAGCACACACTTGATATTTAAGGTTCGAGGGACAGGTATTTGAGCCCCTCGGGTCAAGCCGGAGAGATATTTAATGCATTCAGTGGAAGTCCTTAGAAACAGCATGTTGTGCATGGGAGGGATCCTCTGGGTAGAAGTACATGAACTAGCGTCCGTGCTCTCTGGGGCCAAAGTATATTTTAGGCCAACTTTCATCTTGGCCCCGGCTTATCACACAGTCCAGGTAAAGCCACATCTGCCAGGGTGGCTAAATAGCCATTGTTCAGTCCATCACTCCCTTCAGCTCTCCATTGTGCCTTTCAGTTCTTTCACCCAAGTCAAATATTCAGCCATTGCTCCCCTTTGTGGGGTGGTGTTATCAGCCAGGCCATAGCCTAGACATTTCAGGTATACAGGCTCACCTACGTCTTGAGGATGAAATTCTAGAAGCCATGCTCAGCAGGAGAGGCCCAGAGGAAAGTCCAGGGGAAGGACTCCATGGTAAGCTGAGCAGGGTAGTATCTGCTGGTTTCTCCAGGTCCAGATCTGGGCTCCACTTTTCCCCGCCTGGGTCCCCACACAGACGGCAGCCATGCACTCCCTGGCCATCTGACCGACTTCAGCCAATGGGGGTATAGGCGGGAGGAGAGGGGTGGGAGAGTCTGTGGAGAGGGTGTGGAGAGGACTGGCTGGTAGGAGCCCTGGCTCTCTCCCCATTGGTTCACTTTGGTCAGCTGCCAGAGCCACGGCTCCTACCAGCCAGTCCTCTCCACACAGCTGTCTTCTCTGCTCTCTCTGGAAGCCCTTCCTCCCACACCCTGCATGGCTCCCCACCAGGCTTGGCCCTCATTGCTTGCCCTTCATTTTTGGTGCATTCCTTCATAAATAACCTTCATTTCCCCCACTTTTGGTGACCAGCTTTGTTTTTCTATCTTTGTGGCACATCTGATCTCATTAGAGGGAACACATAAATATGCATTTGAATCTTTTTTTTTTTTTTTTCTGAGACGATGCCTTAGCACTTCTAGGACATCTGGGCGAATCTGGTGGCAGCCTTTCCAAGGAGCTGCCTCCTTTCATAAGCAGTAAAGTCCTTCCTTACCTGACCCAATCTTCCGGGGCCCATGCCCACACATGTGGTGGCCCCTCACACTGCAGATCGCATTTCCATGGAGACAGGTTAACTGCTGGACAGGGGGAGGGGGCAAACAAGAAGAGGAGAGACATGGATGAGAAGCTGAACTGCTCAGGTTCCATGAGGGCATGCTGAGTGAAAAGTATTTTCCATATTACACAAACTTCACTCTCCACTTGGGGGAGGGGAGTAACTGGTCATTTAATTCAGATCAGATTTCATGTTTTCACCCCAAGCTCTCTTCTATTGGCCTGCGTGCCCTATTCATCTTCCCGTAGGTGACTTACGTAGTCACTATGACTTTGAATTAGTTGACGCTTTTATTTTCAATATGAAGAGTTCAATGCCAAAACGTGGTGTGTGTTACATGTATTATTTTTTTATTATAGTAAGAAGATTGAGAATGTCTAGGCTTTTGTCTAGAATTTGAAATGTACAGGAAAGTATTGTGAACTATAGGCACGATGTTGTACAGCAGATCTCTAGAACTTACGTGTTTCGCATAACTGAAACTTTATGCCTATTGAAGAACAATAACCATTTCCCTCGCCCCACAGCCTCTGACAACCACTATTCCACTCTCTGATTCTGTGAGTTTGACTATGTTGCATACCACATATAAATGCAATAATACAGCATTTGTCCTTCTGAGTGGCTTCTTACACTTAGCATAATGTACTTCTAGCTCATTTGTGTTGTCACATTTTGCAGGATTTCCTTCTTTTTTAATGCCGAGCAAAATTTCATGGTGTGCATATACCCCATGTATCCATTTGTCTGTTGATGGACATTCAGGTTGTTTCTACATCTTGGTTATTATAAACAATGCCGCAGCGAACATGGTACAGATATCTTTGTGAGACAGTGATTTCATTTCTCTTGAACAAATAGGCAGAAGTGGAATTGCTGGGTCAGATGGCAATTCTATTTTTAAGTATCTGAGGAACCACCATATTAGTTTCCATGGTGGCCGCACCATTTTACATTCTCATCAGCAGTTACAAGGGTTCCAATCTCTCCATGTCTTCTCCAATACCTGTTATCAGTTTATTGTGGTGGTGGTGGTGAAATGGTTTTATAAGGGCCGTCTTAGCAGGTAGAAGGTAATATTTCATTATGGTCTTTATTTGCAGGTCCCTAATGATTTTAGTGTACCCACTGGCAATTTGTATGTCATTTTGGAGAAATGCCTACTTAAGTCCTTTGCTCATTTTTTTTAAAATAAAACTTTACGTTTTTAGAGCAGTTTAAGGTTCACAGCATAATTGAGGGGTAGGTACAGAGATTTCTCAGATGCTTCCTGCTCCCAGACATTCACAGCCTCCACCATTATCAACATCCTGGCACCCGAGTGGTACATTTGTTAGGATAGATGAACTTATGTTGACCCACTGTTATCACCCAAAGTCCATGGTTTTACATTACAGTTCACTCTTGGTGCTGTGCCTTCTATGGGTTTGGCCAAATGTACAGTACCATGTATCCATCATTCTGGTATCATACAGAGCATTTTCATTGCCCTAAATATCTTCTGTGTTCTGCCTATTCATCCCTCCCCCATTCCACCCCACTAACCTCTGGCAACTATTGGCCATTTTACCGTCTCCATAGTTTTGCATTGTCTAGAATGTCATGTCATTGGATCATACAATATGTAGTTCTTTTCAGGTTGGCTTCTTCACTTAGTGACATGCATTTAAGGTTCCTCCGTGTTTTTACATGGCTTGATAGATCATTTCTTTTTTGCTACTGAATAACATTTCATTTTCTAGATGTACCGCAGTTGATTGATTCACACGTTGAAAAGCATCTTGGCTGCTTCTAAGTTTTGGCAATTATGAATCAAATTGTTATAAATATCCATGTGCAGGTTTTTGGCTGGGCATGAGTTTTCAACTCCTTTGGCTATATACCAAGGAGCATTCTTGTTGGAGCATACGGTAAGAGTATGTTTAGTTTTGTAAGAAACCATCAAATTGTCTTGCAAGTGGCTGTACCATTTTGCATTCCCTCAGCAATGGGTGAGAGTTCCTGATGTTCCACATCCTCACCAGCATTTGGTGGTGTTCATTCTAATAGCTGTGTGGTGGTATCTCATTGTTTTAATCTACATTTCCCTGATGACATATGATATGGAGCATCTTTTCATATGCTTCTTTTCCATCTGTATATCTTTTTTGATGAGGTGTCCATTAAGGTCTTGAGCCCATTTTCTAAATTGGACTTTTTGTTTTCTTATTCTTTGGTTTAAATAGGTTTTTTTTTTTGGTATATTTTGGATAACAGTTCTTTATCAGGTGTTTATTTTGTAAATATTTTCTCCTAGTCTGAAGCTTGTCTTCTCATTCTGTTGACATTGTATTTCACAGGGCAGAAGTTTTTAATTTTAATGAAGTCCAGCTTATCAATTATTACTTTTTCTTGTGTGGATCATGCCTTTGGTATTGTATCTAAAAAGTCATTGCCCTACGTAAGTTCATCTGGGTTTTTTTCCTATGTTATCTTCCAGGAGTTTTATGTTTTACTATTAGGTCTATGATTCATTTTGGGTATTTTTGTAAAGCGGAAATGTCTGTGTCTAGGTTCATTTTTTTTTTTTTTTTTTTTTTTGCATATGGATGTCCAGTTGTTCTAGCACCATTTGTTGATACATTGTATTGCCTTTGTTCTTTTGTCAAAGGTCAGCTGAGTACATTAATGTGAGTCTATTTCTGGGCTCTCTGTTCTGTCCCATTGATCTATTTGCTTATCCTTTCCCCAGTACTACACTGTTCTGGTTACTGTAGTTTTAAAGTAAATCTTGAAGTCCAGTAGTGTCAGCCCTTCAACTTAGTTCTTCAATATTGTGTCAATTATTCTGGGTCTTTTGCCTTGCTACATAAATTGTAGAACCCATTTGTCAGTATCGACAAAATAACTTGCTGAAATTTTGATTGGGTGTGCACTGAATCTATAGATCAATTTGGGAAGAACTGACATCTTGAAACTATTGAGTCTTCCTATCCATGAATATGGAACGTTTCTTCATTTATTTAGCTATTTTATTTTATTCCTCAGAGGTTTGTAGTTTTCCTCATATAGATCTTGTACATATTTTATTTGATTTATACCTAAGTATTAATTTTTTTAGAGTGCTAATGTAAATGACGTTGTATTTTTAATTTTAAATTCCGCTTGTTGGGGCGCCTGGGTGGCTCAGTCGGTTGGGCGTCTGACTTCGGCTCAGGTCATGATCTCGCGGTCCGTGAGTTCGAGCCCCGCGTCGGGCTCTGTGCTGACAGCTCAGAGCCTGAAGCCTGTTTCAGATTCTGTGTCTCCCCCTCTCTTTGACCCTCCCCCATTCATGCTCTGTCTCTCTCTGTCTCAAAAATAAACAAACGTTAAAAAAAAAAATTCCACTTGTTGCTACTATGTAGGAAAGTGACTTTTGTATATTACTCCTATGTCCCAACAACCTTTCTATAATCACCTATTAGTCCCAGAAGGTTTTTTGTTGATTCTTTCAGATTTTCTACACAGATGACCATGTCAACCGTGAACCCAGTTTTATTTCTTCTTCCCCAATCCGCATGTATTTTATTTCCTTTTCTTGCCTTTTTGCATTAGCTACAACTTCTAATATGATATTGAAAAGTGATGGTGAGAGGGGATGTCCTTGCCTTGTACTTGGTTTCAGTGGGAAAGTTTCCAGTTTGTCACCATTGGAGATGATGTTTGTTGTAGGTTTTCGTAGGTAGTCTTTATCAAGTTGGAGACTTAAGTCCTCTATTCCTAGTTTAGTGAGGATTTTTATCATGAGTGGATGTTGGATATTGTCAAATACTTTTACTGTATCTATTGATGTCATCATGTGATTTTCCTTTTTTTTTTTCTATTGGTGTGATGGATTACATTTTTGATTTTCAAATGTTGAACCAGACTTGCATGCCTGAAATAAATTCCACTTAATTATTGTGCATAATTCTTTTCATTGTTCATTGTATAATCAGGATATTTATTTCTTTTGCTCTTGGATTGTAAGAGTTATATTTTTAAAATATTAACCTCTTGTCAGATTCATAGTTTGCAAATGTATCCTCTAATTTCATAGCTTGTTTTTTCATATTAGAATGAATTTAACTAAGAAAGCAAAAGATTTACACACTGAAAACTATAAAACATTGATGAAAGAAATTAAAGACACAATAAATGGAAAGACATCCAGCTCATGGAGTGGACAAATTCATGTTGTTAAAATGTCCATACTAGCCAGAGAGATCAACAGATTCAGTGTAATTCCTTCAAAATCTCAATGGCATTTTTTGCAGAAATAGAAAAAATAATACTAAAATATATATGGAACCACAAAGGACCCTGAAGAGCCCAAGCTATCTTGAGGAAGAACAAAGCTAGAGGCATCATACTCCCTGATTTCAAAATATATACAAAGCTACAGTAATTAAAACAGTGTGGTATTGGCATAAAGACATAAACCAATAGAACAGAACAGAGAGCCCAGAAATAAAGTCAGACTTATACAGGAAGTCATCTTTGACGAGGGCACTAGAAAAACATGGAAACAGCCTCTTCAACAAATGATTCTGGGAAAATTGGATATCCACACCTAAAAACATGAAATTGGACCCTTCACCATATACAAAGTCACATAAAAATGGATTAAAAGCTTGAACATGTCACCTGAAACTGTAAAATTCCTAAGAAGAAAACATAGGAGAGTATCTTCATGATATTGGTCTTGGCAATTATTTCTTGAATGTGACTCCAAAAGCAAGGGCAACAAAAGGAAAAATAAATCAGTAGCCTGCATCAAACTCAAAAGCTTCTGCAGAGCAAAGGAAACAATTAATAGAATAAAAAGGCAACCTATGGAATAGGAAAAAAAATTACAAATCATATATCTAATTAGGGGTTAATATTCCAAGAAATATAAGGTATAAGGAATTACTACAACTCAGTAGCCAAACACAAAGGAAGTAACTTAATTTTCAAAATAGGCACAGGACTGGAATAGACATTTCTCCAAAAACAATATTACATTTTATATTGTCTTTTCCTTGACTTTTTCTAAACTTTTTAAAAATTACCTTCTTTGCCATGGAAACGGCTGAATGATGTCACAGACAGATTCTATAAACATGGAAGTTCAGACTTCACAAAAGAGTTGGTCAAAGATGAGAAATGGCTCTGATTTCCAAATACAAATCATTTCAATGGCCAAAAAAACAAAGTCCCTGGTACGATAAAATGCATTCTCTAAAGAAACTTCTTTGAGTGTGTTCCAGTACAAATGTCTATCTACAGTATTCATAGCAAACTCTAGCCAACCTCTGCATTTCCTTATTAGCTTGAAACTAAATGGCAGGAAACACCCAGGGGCACCAATAACACTTCAGAATCTTGTGCCAATTCCAAACTGGGTAGACAGTACTATGAAGCTAGTTTCTGGATGCTTTGAAAAATTCCATTGAAATGAGAGATAACAAACTTGAAAGGCAGGTCCCTTTTTTGCATCAATAAATAAAACATCAAAGTGATGATTGAGCCAAAGATCCAAAGAAGTCATGTGCAATTTTCAGCATAATAAAGCAGTGAATATGAATTCAAATGAGCAGTCTGATTCAAAACAAAACAAAACAAAACAATACTCTATTTCTGGAGCAACCTTTCTTCTAAGGAATGAGGTAGGCAATAACATCACTGCACGATGCCCAATTGTTCATTTGTGCCTAGTTTCTGATCATTTTTCCAGACAACAGAGAGCCAAGAAGTTAACTTTCCAGTCACAATTCACTCAAAAAGCACCAGGATGTTGGAGAAAATGGTGACGATAAAAATAATTACAAGCTAATAGGAACTCTGCAAGCCCCAAGTGTTTGTGGTAATACGTAAATTTAAGGAAGAGAGTGTCTAGCCCCTTACCTTTAGCTGACCCTTCTAATGATTTGTAAGCGATCCCGAAAGTCACCGATCTTGCCCTGGAAACTATTTTCTCCTTTTTGCTGTTTCCTCTGGGCGGGTTGGCCAGAACTGCCATCATTTCCTGTAGCCCTTCCCTGAGCATCTGTGCAAGACATCCAGTGGGAAGACCACAGCCTTCGGAGCCAAGCAGACCCGCATCTGAATGCCTGCTCACCCACTGCCCACTTGCCCTGTTTGAGTAAGTCCTTCAGCTTTTCTGTGTTCAGCTTCTGCATTCATATAATGAGAAGCCTAACCCGGTGGGATAGAAATGTTTATAGCAGACCTGCACTTATCAGTGTCCTGGACTCGTGGACTGTCCGGTTCCCTCCAGAAAATATCCTGGAGGCCTGGCTGGTGCTCAGGGCTTGCTTCAGCACCTTGCTTCTCAGAGTGTGGACCACGAACCAGCAGCGTGGCGTCCCCTGGGAGTGTGTTAGCAATGCACATTCCCAGGCCCCATTCCAGACCTCCTGAATCAGAATCTGCATTTCAGTATGATCTCTCTCTAGGTGATTCTTGTGCACAATGCAAGCTCGAGAGGTGTGACTAACTTACTCTCTAGTACACTCAGCACTTCTGCTGCTACCAACTGACTTGTGTGCTCATTGACGAGTTGTTTTAATCCCCACACTTATTTGCACATGCTCTTCTTTTTGTTGTCATTATATAAATAACTTCATGGGGCGCCTGGGTGGCTCGGCCGTTGGGCGTCCAACTTCGGCTCAGGTCACGATCTCTCGGTTCCTGAGTTCGAACCCCGCGTCGGGCTCTGTGCTGCCAGCTCGGAGCCTGGAGCCTGCTTCGGATTCTGTGTCTCTCTCTCTCTCTCTCTCTCTCTGTTCCTTCCCTGCTCATGCTCTGTCTCTCTCTGTCTCAAAAATAAATAAAAACATTTTTAAAAAATGTTTTAAATAACTTCAAAACTGAATTTTAAAAGGATAGAAAAGAAAGAAATTCATAAACACAACTTACTTTTAAAAACTTCAAAAGAGAACTGTCGTGGCCATGAAATCCACATTGAATGTGTTGGGAAGACAGTATGAAAAGGGAATGAAAATGTGCTGCTGAGTAAGGCATGAATAAGGCAACTGTACGTTTCCGGGTGGGATGGTGGGAAGGCAGGACCGTGAAAACTTCAGAGATGAGTACATGGACCCTGGCTTCTAAGTGTTTGCAACTGAATATTGACAAGGCAACAGAAATGACTTCCATCTGAGGCAAGATGTTTTCGGTGCATTTGCAGAGTTGTTCACTTTCAGAAAAATATGACACTGAATGAAGTTTAGATGATATCTATAATTTACCATTTGAACAGTAATGATTTTTAAAAATTGTTTAACATTATTTACTTTTGAGAAAGAGACAGAGCAGGAGCAGGGGAGGGGCAGAGAGAGAGGGAGACATGGAACGCGAAGCAGGCTCCAGGCTCCGAGCCGTCACCACAGAGCCCGACGTGGGGCTCGAACCCACGAGCTGTGAGATCATGACCTGAGCCGAAGTTGGAGGCTTAACCGACTGAGCCAGCCAGGCGCCTCTGAATTAATAATGATTTGATTTGTGTTTAAAGTCATGTAACTTAAATTTTATCATTTTAACCACTTTATAAAGTGCACTGGTCAGTGGCATTCAGTACATTCACAATGTTAGGCAACCATCACCGCCATTTAGTTCCTGAGCATTTTCATCACCTCCAAAGGACACCAATACCCTTTAAGTAGTAGTTCCTGTTACCTGCTTCCCCCAGCCCCAGGCAATCACTCATCTGCCTTCTGTCTCTATGGATTTGCCTATTCTAGAGATTTCATCTGAATGGAATCCTCCAATATGTTGCTTTTTCTGCCTGGCTTCTTCATCCAGCATGTTCTCTAGATTCATCCATGTTGTGACATTTATCAGTACTTCATTCCTTTTTGTGGCTGAATAATATTCCATCGCATACCACATTTTGTTTACTCATTCATTATTCATTCATTTGGGTTGTTTCCAACTTTGGTCTATTGAAAATAGTGCTATTATGAGCATTTGTGTGCCAATTTTTATCTGAACACCTGTTTTAAATTCTTCTGGGCTTTTTCCCAGGAGTAGAATTTGCCAGGTCATAGAGTAATGTTTAACTTGTTGAGGGACAGCTGTGTCATTTTATGTTCTAACCAGCATCGTGTGAAGATTTCAATTTCTCTATACCCTCGCCAACACTTGTTATTTCCCTTTTTCTGTTATTGTTGTTATAGCCATCCTAGTGATTGTGAATTGGTATCTCACTATAGTTTCAACTTGCATTTCCCTAATGACTATCGATGTTGAGCATCTTTTCATGCGCTCGGTGGCCATTTGTACGTCTCCTCTGGAGAAATGTCTATTCCAGTCTTTGGAACATTTCGAATTGGGTTGCTTGTATTTTAGTTGTTGGGTTTTAAGAGTTCTTTACATATTTTGGATCCTAGACCTTGACTGAGTACGTGATTTAACAAATATTTTCTCTGATTCTGTGGCTTTTCCTTTTTTTGTTGATTGTGTTCTTTGATTCACAAAAATTTTTCATTTTGATGAAGTTCAATTTACGTTTTCTTTTCTTTTCTTACATATACTTTTGATAGTATATGTAAGAAATCATTGCCAAATCTAACGGTCATAAAGATTTAGTCCTACCTTATCTTCTAGGATTTTCATAGTTTTATTTTTTTATTTTTTATTTTTTTAAATTTTTTTTTTACGTTTATTTAGTTTTGAGACAGAGAGAGCATGAACAGGGGAGGGTCAGAGAGAGAGGGAGACACAGAATCTGAAACAGGCTCCAGGCTCTGAGCTGTCAGCACAGAGCCTGATGCGGGGCTCGAACTCACAGACTGCGAGATCATGACCTGAGCCGAAGTCAGTTGCCCAACCGACTGAGCCACCCAGGCACCCCGGATTTTCATAGTTTTAAGCACCATTTTGCATTAATTCTTGTATATGGGGTGAGATAGAGTTCCAACTTCCTTCTTCAGCACAATTTGTTGAAGAGATTATTCTTTCCCCATTGAATGATCTCAACAGACATGTTGAAAAATAGATGTATAGGTCATTTATAAAGCCTCAATTCTATTCCATGATCTATATCAATATGTTCTCACATATACCTTTATTTATGGTATATCCTTATGCCAATACCACATTATTTTGATTACTGTAGCTTTGTAGTGAGTTTCAAAATTAAGAAATATGAGTACTGCAGCCTTACCCTTTGTTTTGACTGTTTAGGGTGCCCTGCAATTTTGTATAAACTTCAGCATTGGCTTTCCCATTGCTGCAAAAAAAGCCTCTTAGAGTTTTGATAGGAATTGCAGCAGATCTGTAAATTGCTTTGGGAAATACTGCCATCTTAACAGTATTACATCTTCCAACCCATGGACACAGAAGACTTTCCACTTACCTAGGTCTTCTAGAATTTCTTTCAACAATATTTTGTGGTTTTCAGTGTACAAGTCTTGTACCTTTTCAGTTAAGTTTATTCCGAACTGTTTTATTCTTTTTAATGTTACTGTGAAAATGCAATTGCTTCCTTAATTTCCCTTTAGATTGTTTATTGCTAATGTATAGAAATGCAATTGTTTTTTGTGTGTGTTGATCTTGTGTCCTGCAACTTGCTGAATTCATTTATGAGCTCTAACCATTTTCATAAGGATACTGTAGGATTTTACATAGGATTATGTCATCTGTGAATATGGATAGTTTTCTTTCTTTCTTTATGATTTGAATGTCTTTTATTCCTTTTTTTTTTTTTTTTGCTTAATTGTTCTCGATATAACAATCAGTAAAATTTTGAAGATAAGGGTCCAAAGTAGGCATCCTTGTCTTGTTCCTGATACTAGCAGGAAAGATTTCAGTTTTTCATCATTGAGTGTGATGTTAGCTGTGGAGTTTTTCATAAATGCCCACTGCCATTTTGAGGATGTTCCCTTCTATTTCTAGTTTGTTGAGTGTTTTTATGATGAAAAGGTAGTGGATTTTGTCAAATGCTTTTACTCCATCAATTGTGGTGATTGTGGGGCTTTTTTTCCTTCTTTGTTCTACTAATGTAGTGCATTCAATTGATTAATTTTCTTATATTGAACCACCCGCCCTTGCATTTCTGAGATAAATCCCACTTGATCATGATGTTTATGTGCCGTATGCTGCTGGGTTCAGTTTGTTAGTGTTTTATTGAGGATTTTTTCGTCTGTAGTCATTGGGGATGTTGGTCTATCATTTTCTTTTCTTGTAATATCTTTGTCTGGCTTCGGTATCAGGGTAATTTTGGCCTCATAGAATGAGTTAAGAAGTATTCCTTTCTCTTCTATTTTTTAAAGCACTTGAGAAAGTTTGCTTTAATTTTTTTTTAATATTTGGTAGAATTCACCAGTGAAATCATCTGGTCCTGGGATTCTCTTTGTTGGCAGGGTTTTTTTTTTGTTTTTTTTTTTTTTTTACTGATGTAATCTCTTGTTATATAGGTCATTGAGATTTTCTATTTTTTCTTCAGTTAGTTTTGGTAGTGTGCTGTTTCTAGGAATTTGTTCATTTCATCTAGGTAATCTCATTTGTGATGTACAAGTTTTCATAGTATTGCTTTTTAATCCTTTTTATTTCTGCAAGGCTGGTACTTTCTGATTTCAGTAATTTGAATCTTCTTTTTCCTTAGTTTTTCAATTTTGTTGATCTTTTCAAAGAACTAATTTTTAATCTACTTGTTTGAGCACTCTATTTCATTTATCTCTCTACTAATCTTGATTATTTCCTCCCTTCTGCTAGCTTTTTAGGTTTTTTTTTTTTGTTTTTTGGGTTTTTTTAGTTTTTAGTTTTCTAGTTTTTTTTTTCTTTTTTAGTTTCCTCTTCCTTTTCTAGTTCCTAAAGGTGGACACTTAAGTTATTGATTTGAGATCTACTTTCCTTTTTAATGTCAACATCCTTAGTTACAATTTATCTCTGAGCACACGTTTCACCGGATCCCATAAGTTTTGGTATGTTGTGTTTTTGTTTTCATTTGTCACTTTAAGACAAGTTTTGCTTATTTTCTGATTCTCTCTTACAATTTCTTCTTTGATCCATTGGTGCTTAAGGATGTGTTGTTTAATGTTCACAAATTCGTGCATTTTCCAGTTATATTTTCCTTATTGATTTCTACTTGCATTCCGTTGTAGGCGGAGAAGATAATTTATAAAATTTCAGTCTTTTTAATTTTAATGATAGTTGTTTGTGGCCTAACATATGGCCACCCTGGAGAATGTTCCATGAGTACTTGAGAAGAATGTGTATTCTATTTTTGCAAAGTGTGTTCTGTAGATGTGTATCAGTTTTATCTGTCTGCCATCTATATGCCTACTCACTTTTTTAAATAACTGATATCTTGGGGTGCCTGGGTGGCTCAGTCGGTTGGGCATCTGACTTCAGCCTCAGGTCACGATCTCGCGGTCCGTGAGTTCGAGCCCCGCGTCGGGCTCTGGGCTGACGGCTCAGAGCCTGGAGCCTGCTTCCGATTCTGTGTCTCCCTCTCTCTCTGCCCCTCCCCCGTTCATGCTCTGTCTCTCTCTGTCTCAAAAATAAATAAACACTAAAAAAGTTTAAAAAAAATAAGTAAATAAATAACTGATATCTTTTTAAAATCATGACATGTTTCACATATGTAGAAGTATTTAAAATGCAGAAAAGAAATAAAAATGAAAATATTCAGTTACACAACAACTCAGAATTATAATCTTAATATTTTGAAAAAAAAATTCTTTTGGTCCAGGTGGGTAGAGTGTCCCAAGAAGCCGACAGGGCTCAGTTAGAGCCCTGTAGGATATGCTATGTGACTGCATGTGTATAGGGGAAGTAAGTGTGGGTCCTGATGGAGGGGCAGGGAGAAGATGGGCTGAGATGAGCTTAGTGTAGGGGCAGCTCAGAGAATGGTGAAATCAGGCCTGGGATGCTACAGCCATGACCACTCTTCCCAGAGGAAGTCCAATCTCATGGGATCTTGGAAGTTCTATGGGGCTGGCAGGGGGCTCCTGGGATGAGAAACTCCTGGGTGTTCTGCGTGCCCAAGGCTCCTTGTCCCAGATTCATCTGTAAGGAGTCTGACTCAGACTACCTATCAGGCAAATCCAATTTTTATTCTCAGCACTTTAAATGTGTCATCCAATTGCTTTCTGGCCTTCACAGTCTCTGACAAGGAATAGATGGGTAATCTATTGAAGATCCCTTGAGTGTGAGGAGCCTCTTGTCTCTTGCTGCTTTCAAGATTGTTGCTTCGTCTCTGGCTTTACACAGTTTGATTACAATGTGTCTCTGTGCATCTCTCAGTTTATTCTACTTGGAGTTCATTGAGTTTGCTGGATGTGGAGATTGATGTCTTTCATCATATTTGGGGAATTTGGGGCCATTATTTCTTCAAATATGTTTGCAGTCTCTTTCCCTTTCTTCTCTCCTTCTAGGACCCTCATTATGCATGTATGGGTATACTTCATGGTGTTCTATATGTCTCTTCTGCTCTGTTCATTTTTATTCATTCTTTTTTCTCTACTTCTCAGACTTTCAACTGGATAATTTCAACTGACATATCTTCACATTCACGGATTCTTTTTTCTGCCTTTTCAAATCTGTTGCTGAACTCCATGAGTGAACTTTTCATTTTAGTTCTATTTTTAAGCTCCAGAATATTTTTTGGCTTCTTTTTATAATTTTTACTTTTTTATTTATAGTCTCTATTCGGTGGGACATAATTCTTCTGGTTTCTTTTAGTTCTTTGTTCTTGGTTTCCTGAGCATATTTAAGACAATGGCTTCAAAATCTTTGTCTAGTAAGTACAATGCCTGGGTTTAATAATGGACAGTTCCTCTTAATTTCTTTTTTTCCTTGTGATTAGATCCTATTTTCTTTTTTCTTTACATGCCTCATACATTTTTATTGCAAATTGGGTATTTTGAATTCTATAACGAGACAGCTTGAGATCAGATTTGCTGCTTTGCCTAGGGCTTGCTGCTGCTGTGTGTTATGCGTTAGAGTTGCTTGCTTAGTGACTTTTCTAAGTTAGTTTTATAAAGAATGTATTCTTTGCTACCCAAGGTCACTGATTGTTCTGTTAGTTGTGTCATTAGACAGTCTTCCTTAAATGCCTGGAAAAAAAAAATCCTGAGTTTGCAGATTGCCTTTTGCTGGGACACTCTTTCCACATTTAGCCAGGCCATTGACAAATTTGTCTTAACCTTCATTTCCTGCTTATCCAGAGCCTAATGGTCAGCCCGAGGGTGGCCAAAGTTCAGGGTCTTCTCAGGTCTTTCCTGAACACGTATCTAGTCCTGGGCATGGCTTTCTAAATTCCTTGGTACACTCAGGAGCTTTTTAAATCCCTTGTTTCCCCATGGTGTCTCTTTCCGAGACTTTACCTTCTTTGGCTTTTTGGTCTGTCTGCTGCTTTCCCGTTGGTGGGTGGCTTCTGCTCATGTGTTTTCCTTTAAATGCATTTGACAAATGCTACCTAGGCATCCCTGAGGCAGCTCTAAGGTAGGAAAATAAAGGTTATTCACCACCCTCCACCACCCCCACCCTGGCACCGATGTCAGGGAGCCAGCAGACAGATCAGTACCTGCAAACACACTTCTCTGATAACAAGGCCCACACTGCTCCCGCTGGTTGGCGCAAGCTGCATCAGGGACTCATGGCTGCTGCCATGCTGGGGCATGGATGGTCATGGGCAGGTAAGTAAAAATACCCCCATTATTTCTTATTGAATTTCAGTGGCTTCCTTCTTCTTTAATCATTCCCCAGTTGTTGCAAGTTTTTAAATTATATTCCAGAGATCCAGAAAGTTAATTCTGACAGGTTTGGCTAGCTTAATTGTTGCTTTAGTGAGGGAAGGTAGTTTTAGACTTCTCTACACTACCATTTTTCAGTCATTCAATAATGGTTTAACCTAAACTTTTCGACAACGGTTACCTCTGTTTCATATTTAATAGCACAATTTATGCCGATCCCAGAAGGACTTTGCCAAGAGTCCAAAATCTTGCCACACCTCTGAATCAAATTTTCTTTACGTATTTTCTTGACGGGCATTGACTTAGGATCGATTCCATATTTTTTAATATCCCTGATTGCCTCAAGGTAAAATCTATCTATTTATTGACCATGTCTTAAAAACTCAAGCCTTCCTTTCTTCTAAGACATTTTAGGATCTGGTTCATTGAAATGATATATTGTTTGAAAACAACAAGCTGTAGACGAATACTGCTTTATTATGTTCTATCTCTCAGAAAAGACTCAAGAATAACTGTTGGCAATGGGAACTTAGCTCTTTATAGTTTTCGTATTATTTTTGGCACATTTTGTGTGACTTGTGACTTCACAGCCTTGCCCCACAATCTGTGATTCTATCTATAGTCTTATTGCCAGGCACTCTGGCAAAATGAAAATAGCTCTCACGCAAAATTCTACCGCACATACAAATATCTATTAACAAGTATAAATATGGTTATTCAACCTGTTCTTGTAAGGTCTGTGAAGTCCCAGCATCTTCCTCCATGCAAATGACATATCCTAACTGCTTTATTACTAGCAGCTGTTTCACAACACAGTGGTACATGCAGCTTAGCTAATCTTAGATGGCATGACTTAAATCAATTATCCTAGAGTTCACTTATTTTTATATGGCCACCATTATGTAAGCCAATCTCCAGGCTCTGCCCTTACACCATTTAAGCAACAGCAAATATATTGCAACAAATAAAGAATGTTATACACAACAAAACTTCGAATCTATCTAGTCCCACCACATATCCCATGCAGTGAGCCCCCCGATCCTGTAACTGCTTGGGACGTCCAGTGTTAAGTCAAACACTTTCGGAAACATCGCTCAAATCTCCCAAGGCTTCCCATTCCATTCTAAACACTTGAAATTCTTTTTTTTAATTCTTTTTTTAATATTGATTCATTTATGAGAGACAGAGAGCACAAGCAGGGTAGGGGCAGAGACAGGGAGACACAGAATTGAAGCAGGCTCCAGGCTCTGAGCTGTCAGCACAGAGCCCGATGCGGGGCTCGAACTCACAAGTTGTGAGATCATGACCTGAGCCGAAGTCGGACGCTTAACCGACTGAGCCACCCAGGCGCCCCTAAACACTTGAAATTCTTAAAAACTTTCTCATATTGAGTTAAAACGAATTTGCTCCTACCCATGGCCTTAGTTTTGTCAGAATAAACTATACTCTTCCTTCACTTGATACGCTTCCAAATAACTATTCTTTCCAATTCTGTTCTCTGGTAGTTTCTTCACACTTTCCTAATAGACTTGGATACAGTGCTAAAAATCACTTCTTTATTCTTTCTCTTTCAGTTGGCTTCAGTCTCACAAATTAACATTTCTCTTAAAATACTGAAAAGACTGTCATAGATATTTAGATGAATAGACCGATGAAACTAATATTAGTACCCATGCTTCCCCTATTCTAAGCCAGTTCTGGTGGTTATCAGTAAGTTACAGTTTTAAATATAAGACTTGCATTCATTTTTGGCATTGGTGTCCTTCAAAATTTAGAAGCTAGAGTTGTCTCTTTCGAGTTGTAGAGTGTAGAAATGTAAGGACTCAATTGCTCTGGGAATTTGAGAAGATTCCAAGTTGTTTCATACAGAAATGATGGATGTCTACATTTGTTCTGTCTCTCTAGAAGCTCTACCAGTGCAACTCCAGCATCACCTCCTCTGGTCTGGCATCTGACATATGCACTATATGTCATATTTCATGAAGACAATGGCTAAAATGTTTTACCTTTGACAGACTCCATGCTTATCAAAGCTCACAAACAACACTTAATTATGGTGGAAGAACGAGATGAGTGTGTGGGACAAGACACTATCCCCGGAAGGCAGGACCCCTGAGTTTCGTTTCCATAAAGGATCAAGAAGTTTTAATAGGTCAAGAATTTGATGTATTTTCAGGGGAAGACAAAACAGGGAACATCACCTTGGCCTGATAGCGACTGGTTGTATTTGAAGCAGGGGAGGGGTTATAAAGTTATATTTTGCCTATCTTAGTGCTTTATTATTTGTGCTTTTGAAGCTTTGATCTTACTGCATTACTTTAGTATGGTTAAATTGTTGGAGTTCCTTAATGTGCAATCAATGTTTCTTCATTTACTTATTCATATCCCACTATATTCCCAAAATGATTCAAGGCAGCTTACAGAAATACCTACAGTTCAACAAGACCAAATGAAATATAAAAATAGCTGAGTGCATCTGAGCAAACAGAATGTAGGGCTACAAAAACAAGAACAATCCGGACGTGACAGGGTATTCTCAGGAGGTGCTGGCAAACCTCAGCTCCTCACTTAGAGGGGAGCCATATTGAATGCTCCCCTTGGCTTTCTAGACGCCAAAGAGGCAACATGACTTAAAATCTCAAGTGACTTAAACAAGTTAATTGCTCAGGAAAAAAAGAACAACTATTTCTGAAAGCAGAGATTCTTCTTTGGAAAACTTACTCAATAAAGAAGAATCCGCTTGTTTATTCCTCAGTCTAGTCATTTCCATTGAGGAATTTGAAAGCTAGACCATCTTGGTACCTAGTGAGCTGGCTACCTTTTTGTGTATTTTTTAGAAGGTGAAGTAAGGATGCCTGTGTTGCATACCCCAGGTCTACACACCATTTAGTCCCAGTATGGAAGCTTTTGCTTAAATTTGAAGCCCTGGGTCCGTCTGAAATTAGCCTTCTCTGGTGCAGGGATCTTTAGGAAACATACTTCTCTTATTTGTGTGTACCTTTGATGTATGTGGCTTTCATGTTCAATTACTGTGTTAAACACAGTGGTCTTCCTTTTCAGGGCTTTGTGTAGCAAAAGTTGACTTTCATCCTTCGGTTAAATCTAATTAAGAAAATCAACTGAAGGAACTTCCCATAAAAGTGAGATGTTATTGTGTGCTAATGAAAGGCAGATTGTCCTCTTGTTACCCCAGTCATAAACACGAAGATGCATTCCCATCAAAGGGTCATAATTATCTGTCCCCAGAGCGGTCCCATAATTATGGCATTCTATTGTCAGGTGTCAGTGAAGGCCCAAACACGCAGTCTGCATGCAGAGTACCTTCTGCTGAATAGTTGACATGACAGTCTTGGTTAAGCTTATCCAACTTTAAAACCCTAAATGGCTCTACCTCTTTATAGCAAAACCATTTATTGTGTGGCCTCCACATGGAAGGGTCCTTGCGTTTTTATACATCCAAGGGTGTTCTTGGAAAATCTTTGGGAGGGTGGAGTGGGAGTAAGCGGCAACACAGAGTTCTGCTTACTGTCCCCACAGCTGGAGGGGCTCAGTGAGGCCAGCCAGTGGGTCTTCTCTCTCCACCAGCCCTAATCGCATCAACCTTGCCCTCCTTCACCCCAGTTTTCTCACCGAACGATTGGCAGTACGGAGTCCTTTTGTCCATCCCTCCTGCCTAGGTAGTCTACCCCAGACCAATTGCATCAGACCTTGGTGGTATCTCTTTGTGAAGAGTCAGCTGGATCTCAGAGCCATGGCATGGCATCCAAAACACTAAGGATGGAATTTTTCTTTCACTTGATCACAAACCATTCTCTTGTCTTACCCGTAGGTGATGGGCCTTCCAGAGCTGAGTTCCTTAGATGCCCACTGTCCACCCTCTCTTATCTTGCTTTCTTCAATTCTCCTTTATCTTCTTACAGAGGGTTATTTTTTAAGTCCTCAATCCAAGCCAATCTCTTCTCAAAGAAAACCCTGCTATCGCTAAGACAGGGATGTGTGTGTGTGTGTGTGTGTGTGTGTGTGTGTGTCTATATGTGTGTGTTTCTGTGTTTCTCTCTCTCCCTCTCTTTCTCTCTCTGTGTATGCATCTATGGGTGTGTGAATCTGTATGTGTGTGTCTGTGTGTCTGTGTTTTGCATCACAAAGCTTTTCCTTTGTCTTATAAAACAGTGTCCTAGGCTTTAATCAGAGATGCTTTCTTGGCTGGGTCACAGCTGCCCCCAAACAGCAGGAGAAGGAGTGGTCTCTAAATGAGTTCAAAACCAGTTAAAAAGAGCCTCCTTCATATCCTCCTCACCGTCTTCACTGGCATGAACTGGGGCAGGTTTCATCAGCAGAAGCAAGCATTGCACCACAAGATAAGCTTTTATTTTGAGGGAGGGAGAGAGAGAGAGAGAGAGAGTGTGTGTGTGTGTGTGTGTGTGTGTGAGTGAGTGGGGGAGAGGCAGAAAGAGAGGGAGAGAGAGAGAGAGAATCCCAACACAGGATCCTGACACCGGGCTCAAATGCACAAACCATGAGATCATAACCTGAGCCGAAATCAAGAGTTGGACACTTAACCAGCTGAGCCGCCCGGGCGCCCCTGAGCACTATTTTTTTTAACTGTAGCGTCCAACCCTTCCCTGGAATTTCTTCCGATCTAAGAGTAACCCAAATTAGACTCTTTCCTTCTTCCATTCCCTTCTACCCATAAGAGTGTTTCCTCTGCTGGGGGGCACCTGGGTGGCTCAGTCAGTTAAACGTCTGACTTCTGCTCGGGTCATGATTTCACAGTTCCTGAGTTCAAGCCCCACATTGGGCTCTCTGCTGCCAGCCTGTCAGTGCAGAGCCCGCTTCGAATCCTCTGTCCCCCTCTCTCTGCCCCTCCCCCACTTGCGCTCTCCCAAAAATAAATACTAAAAAAAAAAAGGAGTTTCCTCTGTTCATCTTCATATAATTGTAATATCCACATGTAAGTAATTGATCATTTAAAAGCCAGTCATCCTAAAGAATAACCTTCAAATGGGAAAAATACCAGAGTTAACCGGAATGTGTCTTTCCCTTGAATTCTTATATTATTACTTCTCAACCTTTTCTGCCAACTTTGCAGTATTTGAGAAGTAACCTGTGACATGCCGATGAAGCATCATGTATTCGGTCAATAGATACTCAGTGCCTGGCTGCTCAGAGGTCCATATCCCCACCCAAAGTTTAGCTGGGGCTCATGGGCACCAGGGCCTGTCTCTGTGAGCTGCAGGGTGCTCTCTTCCCTAGAATCTTGTCTCCTTAACTTTTTCCTGAGCTGTTTGAGATTACGCCCATGCTCATCCCTCTCTCCTCTCCCACACCTGCCCCCTGGCAAGCTCTATCTCCTCCGCAGCTACTTGTAATTTTAAAAATATGTTATTTAGGGGGCACCTGGGTGGCACAGTTGGTTAAGTGTCCGACTTCGGCTCAGGTCATGATCTCGCGGTCCGTGAGTTCGAGCCCCACGTTGGGCTCTGGGCTGTCAGCTCAGAGCCTGGAACTTGCTTCGGATTCTGTGTCTCCCTCTCTCTCTGCCCCTCCCCCCCTCATACTCTGTCTCTGTCTCTCAAAAATAAACATTTTTTAAAAATGTTAAATGTTATTTAGTATCTGACACTTTTGCTACAGAGTGAGTTCCTCCAGGGTAGGGACGGTGCCTGACTGGCCCATGCTGTTTCCATATCAGGGGACCTTAGTACTTTGCAAACATGTTCTAGATGAATAAGTGAACATTGACTGTACCGTCTGGTTTCCCCACCAACCATAAAGCCTTGCTTTATTAAAAACTTCCCCAGAAAGAATTCAAGGTCACAGAATGCTACAAAATTTGAAAATAAACAAACTTCATCATAGCTCTGGCAATACAATTAGCAGACCTCTAGCTTCAGAAACGATCTTTTGATTCAATTCAGTATGTTTAGTTCTATATAAAACATACCGACTTTTTTTCCTAAGATGAATGTTATTCTAATTATCTATCTAAAACTATTGTCAAGAGCAAACTTAATTATAAGTGCTCCTCTATGCAAAGACATCCAATGCTTGCCTAAGACAGAAAGAGAACCTTTATTCCAGAGGCAGAGAAAAGAATCTTGTCTGGGAAAATTACACACAGATAGTCCCAGCAACAATTGTGAAGATCTATGTCTTTTCCGTTCAATGCCTGGCAAGCAAGGCAGCTGAAGCTGGTCTCTGGGAGCCAAGAGCACCAAGTTGGCTGACCTTGACCGGGACCCAGTCCAAGGCAGGGCACTGCCTGTAATGTAAGGGCTTCCAATGACAACCGATAAGTCTTGATACATTCAACAAGGAAAACTTACTAAATTTATCCCTTTTTACAAATTTGTATTTTTAATAAATAAGGTATAGAAGATGATAATTCAGGAGCAGCTGGGTGGCTCAGTCGGTGGAGCATCCGACCCATGACTTGGCTCGGGTCATGATCTCACAGTTCGTGGGTTCGAGTCCCTCATCGATCAGGCTCTGTGCTGATGACGCCGAGCCTGCTTGGGATTCTCTCTCTCCCTCTCTCTCTCTGCTCCTCCCCCACTAGTACTCTCTTTGTAAAAATAAATAAACGTTTAAATAAATAAATAATAAAAATATAATAAATATTTAAATAAATAAATTTATTTAAATAAATACATTTAAATAAATAAATAATAAAAATAAAAAATAAATGTAAAAATAAATAAACATTTTAAAAAAGAGTATAGGGGTGCCTGGGTGGTTCAGTTTGTTGAGCGTTCGACTTCAGCCTAGGTCATGATCTCATTCTTCCTGAGTTTCAGCCCCGTGTCGGGCTCTGTGCTAACAGCTCAGAGCCTGGAGCCTGTTTCAGATTCTGTGTCTCCCTCTCTCTCTCTGCCCATCCCCCACCCATGCTCTGTTTCTCTCTCTCTCTTTCTCAAAAATAAATAAAACATTAAAAAAATTTAAAAAAAGATTATAATTCAGTTAGAAGGTTGATTTGAGAGCTGATTTTGAATATCAAAGACTTACTCTGTAGTTTAAACCGTAAGTTGCCTGCTGGTCGATGCTTACTCAAAAGTGAAACCCATAAAATCAAAGTTCTCCAATGATAAATGAGACAGCTTCTAAACGGTGGCTCTGAAAATGAAGCTTTAGCAGGGCTACAAGATCTATCTGTTCAAGTGGCTTGCTGCTATCTCTTCCCCCTGCTCCGAAGGGGAATCTTCTCTGTTCCTCTGCAGGACCGGCACTGGCCCCTAGAAATGGAGAGACTTAGAGCAAATCACAGCTAATGTAAAAATGCTTCCTAGAACCACTCACAACCACCCTGCATTCTTATAACGGTGTGTCCGGATTTTCCACTAGGTGGAAATCACCAGCCCCCTTGTCTTTCTGTCCCCACTCTGATACTTGGTGGGTGGCAGAAAGCCAAACAAAGGCAAAGAGAAGCCACACAGGGAGTGTCCTTCAAAGGTAATGAGGCCAGTGGGGAGAACAGAAGTGAGCCAGGGCTGTGTGCCAGGTCAACAGAAGAAATCGGGGTCAAGCCTGTGGGAATACTGGAGATGCGTGCTACGGCTCCAAAGGAAGAACTGAAAACATGAGCTCGTGTGACAAGAAAGACCGGAAACATGAGAAATAGAAGCTTGGTTTCTAAATGGGGACAGGGGAGGTCACAGTGGCTGCGTGAGGGCCCTAAGGCAGAGTTGCATTCCTTGGGGAACAGAGGCGTTTGGAAGCATCAGTACGAGAAGTGAGGTGCCTGGTCCTAGTCTGCTGGGGAACACGAGCGCCTTCGCTGAAAGTCTCAGTTTTTGCTTTTTGACTTTTCGATTTTAGCGAATCCTGCCTTTTTCCAAGCGGTTCCAAAGCACCGATGGGGACAGCACCTCACTCAGTTATTTGTTCCAATCCCGGCGATTTGAACCAACCTTGAGATTCCCAGGTTGAGGATCCAGGGGCGGATTGTGAGAAGTACAAAGTCCTCAAGCAAAAGATCCTCACCTCACCTCCCACCGAGTCATCTGCTTCTGCCACCTTTGGGCTGTGACATCCCCACCTTCAGCCCCCAGTCCTCCCCACGTCCCCTCCTGTCGGGGGATGGGCAAAGCACTGGCCTGAGCCATCAGTCAGAGCAGGTGGGGCAAACGCAGGGCCTGCGCCCGGAAAGCTGGGCTGCCAGCCCTGGACTTGCTACATTTTCTTCTGTGTGAAGAGGAACTACTGAAGTCGTTGAAACAGGGAGTGGTATTGTCACACCGTGATACTGGGGCTTCGAGAAGGCTGCTGGGAGGATGATGGCTTCTACAGAAGTCAGAGCGATGGCAGGATGACTGGCCGGTAAGAACAGGTTGGCCAGTCGTCCAGGCCAGAGAAAGGGCCAGTGGCTGCAGGGATGGGAATGTAGGCTCATGTGGGACAGATTAAGAATCAGCACACGCCCTTCTTTGGGCTTCTGAGTTCTAGAAGTTCACTGCACTAAGAATACTTTATAGGGGGGCCTGGGTGGCTCAGTGAGTTAAGTGTCAGACTTTCGCTCAGGTCATGATCTCACGGCTTGTGGGTTTGAGCCCTGCAGCTGGCTGTGTGCCGACAGCTCAGAGCCCGGAGGCTGCTTCGGATTCTGTGTCTCCCTCTCTCTGTGCCCCTCCCCTGCTCATGCTCTGCCTTTCTCTCTCTCAAAAATGAATAAATATTAAAAAAAATTTTTTTTAATTAAAAAAAAAGAATACTTTCTATCCTAACATTACTACCGCCTTGATTATCCCAGGAGGTCTAGTGTCATCACTGGGAGGATCCCCTAAATACCTGTGACCAAAAGAGAAGGTCACTTGGAGGCCATGGGGAAGGCGAGTGCTTGAGAGACTCTCAGCCTGGCTGGCAAGCTCTCAACTCCTCCACGGACCTGGGCATGAGCAGCTGCATTTCAAGACAATCTCTTACCTTCTTTAAGCCCAGTTGTGTTCGGTTGCCTACCGAAGTTAGGTGGTCAAAGAGATTTACAGGACAAAAAGCACAAGGCAGGCACAGAGCTGCTCTTGCATATGCCGTAGCGTCCCTGGAATGTGGGGACAGCATGTCCTCCTCCCGGACAGAGCTCATGTTTACCAGAAGTGCCAGCAAAGGCTGGACTCAGTGGCTCTCCTTGCGCCTGACTTGCTTAGACCGCGGAGGATTTGCAGTCCCGAAGCCCGTGGACTTCCAGACGAGTCAGCTGCGAGGGCTCTCAATGTCCTCTGTGAGCTCAGAGAGGATTTTCTGCCCACAGTCTTAAAAACTGTCCTTTGGAAAGAAAATACAACCAGCAGTAATGATGAGGGCACTGTCTACCAAGCGCTCAGCCTGTGTCCGTTCTGGGCTAGGTGGCTTGGAGGTATTTTTGGTAAAACTGACCACAGCTTCGCAAGATAAGCCCTCAGTGTGCTTATCTGCTGCTGCTTAGCAAACGATCCCGGAGCTCGGTGGCTTCAAACAACGATTGTTATTTATGTGTCTCATGATAGTGTAAAAAGGCATTTAGATAGGTACGGTCGGAGGACCTCACCTCTGCCTCGCGACCCCGAGGGGGACCCCGGCTGGGGAGGCCCACCGGACTGGGAGCCGCCGGCAGAGCTGGGGGCTGGCTGGGCATCTCCCCCTCCACGCGCACACAGACCATCTCCTGGTAAACTCAGGGGTCTACCCATCATGGTGGCCTCGGGGTGGTTGTGTTCAGGGCTCCAAGAATGGCAGGAAGTAGTTGCTGCCTGGAACAACACTGCCGCCTCCACGTCCTAGGGGCCAAAGCGGCCGAAGCACACCTCCCCACCCTGGGTTCAAGGGAGGAGGGGACACAGACTCCACCTCTCAGTGGGAGGAGCGCCAGACATTTGACTGCCATTTTGAATCCACCACGCTGTTATTATGCTTATTTCATAGAAGAGGAGACTGAGGTTCAAAGAAGTGAAATAATTTACATCCTACGAGGAACACAGCTGAGACTGGCAGTGGGACTGCCTCGAAGCCTTTTCTTTTTCCAGTACCAGCCCTGTTCTCTCAACATGTGAACATTTGGTGAGCAGCAAAGAACTCTTCCGACCGAATCTAGAAGAAAGCATAAGAACTCCCTTCGCCACCGCCACCTTTCACCCTCTGTCACTAGCTGTAGGCCCCCGGTCCCAACATACAGCTGTAGAATCTAAAGTTTCCTTCAGTTTGAGAGGTTGTTCGAGGTAAAAGACGAGGAAAAATTACCAATGAGCAAAATCACCAATTGAAATGAGAACTACCTGGCGCGGGATAGGTTTCTCTCCACAGAGGATAGAAATATATTTACATTATGAAATACACTGCAATCCAATGGGAACCCCTTGTTATTATTAGATTTCCTCTTGAGAAGGATTCATAAGTGAAAACATAACTTGCTATTTTAGTATTTTGTTTTTCGGGGAAGAAAAAACCCTTTGCAAAAACAAATTTAAAAGGAAAACCTTATCCATTTCAAGCACTTGTTTATTTTTCTTATTTGCCATGCTAAAACCGTCTTCTTTCAACCTCTGATTTTGTTGGGAGATGAGGTTTTGTTTTGTTTTGTCTTTTATCTTCTTCTTCTTTTTTTCTTCCCCCCCCCCCCCCCCCAAATCTGGAAGGTCTCCTTTCTAATGTGGGCATGACTAAAAAGCCTTACCAGAGTCTATTTCTGAGTCCACGCCTTCCTCTGGCAATGGCCGTGGCCCTAGAGCTCCCCCCAGCGGGAAGAACGGGAACCGCGAGCAGAGGGGAGCTTGGTGCGGGCTGTGTAGGTTCACCGGGATTGCAGGGGCCCTGCTGATCCCTGTGAACATGATTCGTCTCTGGAACTTTTACGTCTCTTGACTAGAATGTGTCCCACCATAGTGTTATTCTATCTTCACAGCGACACGAGAATCTCGAGAAAAAGGCTGCTTTTGCAACTCTAGTGCACTTTGTGGGCTTGAAATTTTCATGTTTGAGTAAGCTTTCCATCATAGACTATAGGCACTTTTTTTTTTTTGCCTTCTTTATTACTATTTGTTCATTTCTAATCACACAAGCAGAAGGAAGCTGTCTGTATGTGATCAAGAGGCATATTCCTGAAGATTTTCAACCAAATCCAAACTTTGCCTGGCTTTAGATGGGACTGGGCGGAGGAGGGGTGTGTTGGCTCATTCACTCAGCAGTTGGTCTTCTGCACTCCGATGGGGCCTTGGCATTGCGGGTCCCTTGTGTTCCCTGGAATAGGCCAGGAACACACCCTGCCACACCAACGTGCTGCTTTGCTTTACCTCTCTATTAGCCATGCTCCTTGACCGGAGAGCCCACTGGCTCAAGCCATCGTGCCTGCGTGTCTTCATTCAGCTGTCACCTGCCCAGTCAGGTAACTGCTCCCACCCTTGTGCGTGCACTGCTCCAGCTCCCCTCCTGCTTTATTTTCCAAGAAGCACAGATCCCACCAAGCATTCCAGCTGGTCGCCCAGGCCCCCACCCGCACCCTTCCCTCCCCAGCATATAAACTCTGAGAGCACCAGGCAAGTCTGCCGTCTGTTGTGTCCACAGCTGTACCCCCAGGGCCTGGAACAGTGCCTGGCACACAGAAGCCAGTCCACAAATATCTCTTGAATGAATGCCTAACGAGTAAACAGCATAGGGGCGCCTGGGTGGCTCAGTCTGTTAAGCGTCCAACTCTTGATTTCAGCTCAGGTCACGATCTCAGGATTTGTGAGGTGGACCCCTGTGCCTGGCTCTGCACTGGGTGTGGCACCTGCTTGGGATTCTCTCTCTCCCTCGCTCTCTGCCCCTCCCCCACTCAAGCATGTGCTTTCACTCTCTCTCAAAAATGAACTTTGAAAAATGTTTTAATGTTTGTTTATTTTTGAGGGACCGTAAGAGACAGAGCGTGAACGGGGGAGGGGCAGAGAGCTATGGAGACATAGAATCTGAAGTAGGCTCCAGGCTCTGAGCTGTCAGCACAGAGGCGAATGTGGGCTTAAACCGTGAGATCGTGACCTGAGCCAAAGTGTGACGCTTAACCAACTGAGCCACTCAGGCACCCCTCAAAAATAAATTTAAACAAAAGGGTCGATAGCATGAACTCAGTCTACAACTCTTTGTTCCTGACAGGTTCAAATTGTGCAATTCTTGAGGAATTTTTAATGTGGAAGATGCATGCTATTGGTAAAATTTCATTGATAAAGTCAATGTTGTGTTACTTCAAATTTGTCTAATTTATATTTGCACAAAATGTAGCCACACGAATGTATTCTTTTGCAACAGTATTAAATTATTACAATTGAAGGCTAAAGTCATTTTTACAGGTATATCTTTGGGATGTAGTTTTAAAATGAACATTTTCAGGATGAAATTAGGTTGTCTGCAAGCAGGCTAATAAAATATACAGTAGGACTCTACTAAGCCGATTTGGTAAATTGGTTTCAACTTTCATTCAAAGATAACTATCAGAGTAAGTTCTACATCTTTTCTCTTCTTACAAGTATTATTTATCAAAACAATTGTGTTGGTTAAAGGGGATTTTAAAAATCTGTTACTAAGCCCATTAATGCTGCAGATGTTTCTAGCTTTACTGTGCTCTGAACTCTTGGGAAACGCTGCCTAACTTTGTGTACAAAATAGTGAGAGGTATCACTTTAATGTGGAAAGTTCAGTTATGAAGGCAGCGTGTTGCCGGAGTCTGGCTCTGTACCAAAAGTAGCAAATCACTGCTGTTTGGATGGCCCGCGGGTCTAAACGCCTGTGCGAGTGGCGCCACCGTGTGTCTACTAGGGAGAAGTACAAGACCACCTCAAGGAGGCAATGAACTGGGAAAGTCTCTGTAAGGTCCACTTACCGCATCTGGCAGGGATGTTTCCTTCTCAGCCATTTGGCAACTTCTGTCAGTCGTATCTAATAAACTCCCCAATTTTTCAATGACTAGTGAAATTTCCAAACACTAACAGATATGTAGTAAAACGTGCTCCAATTTTTTTTCTTCAGAAATATTTGATTTCTATAATTGATCCATGCGCCTAAGTGGGTGTATTGTGTGAGTTGTTATTAAACGACTACAAAACAGGTTCCATTTTTTTAAAAAATTTTTTAACCTTTTTTTTTAATCTTTATTTACTTTTGAGACAGAGAAAGACAGAGCATGAACGGGGGAGGGGCAGAGAGAGAGGGAGACACAGAATCGGAAGCAGGCTCCAGGTTCTGAGCCATCAGCCCAGAGCCTGACGCGGGGCTCAAACTCACGGACCGTGAGATCGTGACCCGGGCTGAAGTCGGACACCCAACCGACTGAGCCACCCAGGCGCCCCGACAGGTTCCATTTTTAAGTCCACTAGAGTGGCTTGGGTATAGATTTTGGAGTCTCATGGTTCTGGGTTCAAGTTCTACCTTCCCATTTACTGATTGTGTGATCTTAGGCAAGTTACTTAGCTTCTCTGAGCCTCAGTTTCCTCATATGTGAAATGGGATCGTTATCGTGCTTCTGAGGTGGTGCACATGAAATGCTTCGTAGGGTTTCAGGCAGATTTTAGTTGTCCTATTGAGCCGTTTGTCTCTCAGCTGCCAGGGACTGCCAGGGTGGGGGTCTTAGCGGCTGGCCTCCATCCGGAGCCTGCAGGGTCAGGCAATCCGGGCAGAATCCACTGTCAGCACCGCAAACACCCATCTCCTCCCCACTGAGGCAGGGGCGACTGTGGCATCGTGGCTACATGGGAAGCTATGCTCCGGCTGAGGCCACACTGGTCTGCCATCTTGTGCCGAGGTAAGAGGAACAGCACACAGGGTGTGTCTTTTTCCATTCTCACACCCTTGCCCTCTTGTTCTGTTTCTGGAATTCTTCTGAAGATATTAAGGCATTAACAATGATGCTTGCAACAGTTTCCTATCTATAAATCCATCTAGAAATCACCCCGGGGAGGAGCCACACCAAGGCTCTGGAGGAAGCAGCGTCTAAACGTCCTAACTCGTCTTTCTCTTCTTCCGCAGGAACGAGAGAATTGCAGAAGAGCGCTGAGTGAGCTCTGTTCTCCGTGCAGCCTTGTACTGGGTCTTGCAGAAGTCAGGGGCCCTGTCCCCCAAAGCTCACAGGTGAAGGGCAAAGGCAGATACTGCAAACCCTCAGACAATGCCAGATGGAGGCCCTGCGGCCACAGGGACAGGGAACAATTCACCAGTTAACCCCAGGTGTGCACATTGTGTGCCTCTTAAGGGTCAGGCATTGTTCTAAACACCAGCAAACAGACAGTACAAAGAAAGCCAGCCACACAAGGCTTAACTTCCACCAGGAGAGATGAACAGTAAGCAAAAATCTTCATAAAACAAGAAAATGACATCAGGTAGGGAGATAACAGATGCTCTGGGGGGAAAGTAGGGCAATGCTGAGGACTAAAAGTGTGGGTTTCTTATTTTTCTTTTTTTGATTTTTTTTTTTAATGTTTATTTATTTCCGAGGCGGAGAGACACAGAGCATGAGTGGGGGAGGGGCAGAGAGAGAGGGAGACACAGAATCCGAAGCAGGCTCCAGGCTCTGAGCTGGCAGCACAGAGCTTGACACGGGGCTTGAACCCACAGACCGTGAGATCATGACCTGAGCTGAAGTCGGTTGCTCAACCGACTGAGCCACCCAGGTGCCCTAAAAGTGTGGGTTTTTGAGTCAAAATAGTCAGAGTTCATCAACCAACCAACCTCTCTCCCAAGCAGTGAAAAAGACCCTTCATTTCCGTGAACATTCAGCTGAGGAAGGTGGGTCCAAGAATCTTGCTTTCTGGCAGCAGAGGAGACGAGGGGAGGGAGGTTTGTGCACATGAGGAGCCCGGGGATCCGGGCATGGGCATGAAGAACTCTCCCAAGACCACAGCCCAAGACCACAGCCCGCCATTAGAGAGCCGGGGGTAACAAGCTCTACCTCAGCCTTGTTCACCCTTTGATGGAAATCACTGTAGTCAGATCCAAAACCAGGACAGCATGTGGGAAGGTAAATTTTTGTGGAGGCAAGATAAAGAAGGAATTTTTAGAATAAGAGGAAAGGATGAGTTTGATGGGGTCACTTGAACCAGCAGCCAGCCTGGGGAATGAGTGGGACATTGAGCATCTGAAATTATTTTTTTTAACGTTTTATTTATTTTTGAGACAGGGAGAGACAGAGCATGAACAGGGGAGGGTCAGAGAGAGAGGGAGACACAGAATCCGAAACAGGCTCCAGGCTCTGAGCTGTCAGCTCAGAGCCTGACGTGGGGCTCGAACTCACGGACTGCGAGATCATGACCTGAGCCGAAGTCGGCCGCTTAACCGACTGAGCCACCCAGGCGCCACCAAGGGACATTGAGCATCTGAAGGGGTTCAGGAGAGGAGGTGAGAGATGCCCCGGAAGGAGGCGAAGCAACAGGTGAGTTGGAGGCAAAGGCCACGATGGCAACCTTTGCTTGGGTGCTGGAAGCAGCTGCTGTGATATCAAGAATTATTTTCATGGGGTATACCACCAGATTTAGCTTGAGAGACTGCACTCTTTTGCCTTTCCTCAGTTGGTCCAGTCTTTTCATTTTTTGGCTCACCCAAGCTGGCTTCCCTAATATCCCTCCCTCAAGCCCTATTTCAACCCTAATGTAGGAAAGGATTGGTGGAGGCGGGGAGGGAAGAAGAAGGTAGAATATTTGTGTGCCCCCATTTACTGTCCCTGTTCTCCCTCCTCTTGCTCCCTTTCCTGTGAAGGAGAGTTAGCATGTACTTACACACCTTCCCTAGTCAAAGGTCTTTGGGAACATAGAACCCTCAGATGCCATGGGGATGTCCTAGCCTTCTTTCTTTTTTCCATTCTGTCTTTGTCTCTACTTAACAAAAGTAGGTTTAATATTTGTGTCCTCTCATAGACCACAAGTTCTATGTGGGCAGGCATTATGTCTTGATAGGGTTTAGAACAGGCTATCCCTAAATATGGCACCTTGGCTTAGTGAAAACTTTAAGATGAAGAAATTCGAAAAACAGCAGGTGCAGGATGTCTCTCTGACCTCACCCTTCTCTGCCAGAGCAGGTCATAAGACCCTGCAGGAGAGGGAAAAGTTTTTCTCAACTCTCTTGGAATCTCTGGCTGGGTCTGCAAATTAAACAGACAAAGATTAACAGGAGAAAAGCCTACAGGTATATTTCATGTAAGTTTTACATGGCATGGGAGCCTTCACAAGGAAACAAAGACCCCAAGATCCAGACCTGTGTACTTTTATCCTAGGTTCAGTGAAGAGTGGAAATATGACAGGTTAAGGAGCAGAAATGAGGGTATTAAAGTGGCGGACGCTTAGCAAAGCCTGTTTGTTCAGCTTCTTCTCCTCCGTCTTTGGAGATAAGGATGTTGTTTTCCTCCAGGTGTTGGGAGGCAGCTCTCACGTGAGGGTTTTATGACCTGTTTTCAGAGCAGACGGGCGGTGGGCAGAGGAATTCATAGTGATCTTCCTGCTTGTACTGTTTTCTCAAACTTCCTCAGCTTAAAACATTCAATACGCCAAGGTGGCATATTTTGAGGATCATGTCCCGAACCCATCAGCCCTCCTATGAGATGTGCCCTCCTTATACCTGGAAAAGAGGACCTTCCTTATCTCAGAAGATGCAGGGATGCTGAGGGGACCCTGAATGATTAGTCCTTGCTAAGCTTCCCTCTGATTACTACCCTTCACTCATACCCTTTGTCCTATTACGTTTTCCCGCAACTTTCCTTTCCTTCATCGACTCTAGCATCACATTCAGGTTTACCCACTTTTGCACGTCTTCATTTCCTTGGGAAGGCTCTTGTGTCCTGTGAAACTTCCATCAAGCAGATCTGTATGCTTTCCTCCTGTTGATCTGTCTTTCCAGTCTAATTTACAGTGCCCCAGTTGGAGACTCTAAGTTGGGTAGAGGAAGATATTTCTTTCTCCCCTATGTTCCCTTGCTTACAGTTGTATCCTGTGGGTGTGGGCACGGTGCCTTGTGCAGAGTGGGTGCTCAGAAAATGTTTAATAATTGAATGTGTGAACAAGGGAGAATGAGGAGAAGCCTTTTGGTGCAGAAAAACTTCTGGGACAGTCAAATGGTTTTAGAGGTTGATAATGCTGGGTGGACGTTAAGTCTAATTTCCCTTAAAAATGTAAGACTTTCCTGTTTTCTGATAAAGGCCCCAGTTCTCTTATACTGAACCAGTCATTCCAGAGCTGTGGTGAACTGGAAGTCAAGGTCACAATATTTTGCAACTCCTTTATTTCCCCACCTTTTGAATCTGGACTTGCCTTGTGACTTGCTTTAACCAATGAAAGCTGCAGAGGTGATTTTGAGTTGCTCCCAGAAGGCCTAGATTTCCACTTCTGCCCCCCCTTGGAATGCTGTGCCTTCATATAGGGAAGCCCAGGCTAGATAATGGGATGATGGCAGGAAGCCCCATGTGTGGGTGGTACTTATACCCAAGAAACTAAGTAAGGAAGTGAGGATAGATGAGAGGGGTTCACTGGAGAAAAGGCGGACTATTCGGGAACTGATACAGATAATTGGTAGATGGGCTGATGAGGCCAAATGCAAGATCTCTCTTCAATTGCTATTTCCTATTACACAAGAAGTTAAGAGTTGGCAGGCAGGCAGGCAGGACGATTGTGTTGGAATTTTGAGGAGAAAGAGGGTGTCAACAGCCATCCAAGTGAGTGGGTGAGTAATTTGGCAGGAAAATAAAGAACAATTGCTTAGCAGCACCAAAGATCTCCTTGATGCTTATGATCATTAGAATGAGTAATGTTGGCAAGCTGGTTTGTTTTTTTTTTTTTTTTCTCCAGCCACATTTCCTTGCTCAAGAGCAGTTCCAGAGTAGGTAGAGAGTTGGGGGTTTTCTAGACAAGGAGAGAGGAGAAAGGGACGGCCACGGAGGTTGCGGTTTAGTTACCAAAGAGTAGCTAAAATGATAGAACACGGAATCTACGCTGGGTAAAGAGGGGGAAATGAATAAGAGTAGAAGGATAGGAAAAGGTGAGCGTTCTGTTGAAGGTGAAAAATTCCTGGCACGAGGAAAGGTGATGTGGAATGGCAGGAGGAGGTTAAGTGGAGGTTAAGTACGCAGTTACGAGTAATTAGTAAGGTCAAGAGTATGATCCTGGGAATGGGTGGATGAGTTGGTGGGGTTAGAAACTGAGAGGCTGCCTAGGCATTGCAGGAATCGTCCTTGTGGATATTGAAATCACCGTGAGTTAGCAATTGAGCCAAGGGTGTTACTGGCTATTATTTCTGCTTGAACATTGCAAGCGATCCTAACTCCGTTTCATTCAGAGCGCTCACCGTAGTTTGTAGCGGCTGGGTGATTATTTGACAGTAACCAGGACGGACAGTCTGTTTTGCTTATTGACTGACGTACAGTTGGCGCTCAAAAGGCAGGATGAGTGAATGAATACTCTTGCAGCCATGGGACAAATGTAGTAAATTATAGCACCAACGTATTTTCACATGAAGAGAAAAGCAAGGCTCCGCGAGGGCGGGGGTTTTTGTCTGTTGTACCCCCTGCTGATCTCCCGGTGCTTGTAACAGTGCCCGGCACATATTAGATGTTCAGTAAATAATCATCGAACGAACGCCGGAATGAAACAACCACCGTCAGTGCCCACGGCGCCTGCGCTAGAAGCGCAAGGCTCACGCGAACCCACTCTGCGCCTGCGCGTTGTGTGCCTGCGCTGCCTCTAAACACCCCGCCCCCAGCCTGCTTTGCCTCATTAGGTTTGAGCCCTACAGGCCCCTGTAGCAGCCGGGCTGCCGCGTCGTCCCGGCTTTCCCCTCGGCGTTCCCACGCCTCCTCAGCCGGGCTCTCGCCCTCCACGTCAGGGCCCGGACCTTCGAGATGGCGGCTCAGAAGATAAATGAGGGGCTGGAGCACCTCGCCAAAGCAGAGAAATAGTGAGTGAGAGACACTGACGTGGGCCGCTGTCCCGGCAGTGGGTCGGTGCCCCCACCTCCACCCGGTCCTGGCACCTGGGAGTCGGAGGGAGGGCGCGGGGGAGCGAGCGGGGAAGGCAGCGGCCTCCCGGAGAGGCTGCGGCCTGGGCGGGGCCAGCTTCTCCTCCGGAAGCGGACTTGGTCCCCCCCCCTTGCCGGAAGTCGTCTCCTCTGTCTTGAGGGGTCGGTGGGCTGGAGGCTGTGCAGCTGCTTCTGTTCTGGGCTCTCTGGACTGGATGGTTGGTTTAGGAGACCGTCTTGTGCACTGTAGTTTAGCAGCGTCCGTGGCCTCTAGCTACTAGATGCCTGCAGCACCTCTCTTCCCTGTTCGAGCCGACGAAACTGACCCCCTGGGAGGTAAAATCGCCTTCTTGAAAACCAGCACTCTAAAGTAGAGTTGAGAAAGGAGCTACAGATGTACCCTGAAAACTCCGCAGTTGTCGCTTGTGTCCCAATATACGGTTTCTGGGGGGTGGAGCTTCCTTAGTCATTTTATGTGTTCGCCCAGCTTCTGAGATGGTACTAAGTAGGCACCCAACAGACATTTGCGGAACTGAACTGATTCGTCCAGTCCTTGCACACTCTCCTCCTCCTCCGTGTCATTACTGCAACGAATTTTTGTATAGCAGTACTACAACGTGAAAAAGTCTATACGGTGCCGTGTGTCAGATACTTCACATACCTGATCTGAGATCTTTACAACTTTGGACGTGCAGAATCTCATTTTACAGAAGAGGAGGCGAGGCTTGGAGAAGCTTTATGGTGACTTGCCCGAAGCTGTACGGTTGAAAGATGGCAGCGCCAGTTTTTGAACAGTGGGAAAATTCAAGATCTTTCCGGTGTACCATATCACTGCTTCCAGGCAGTGTGTAAGGTACTGGAAATGACCACAACAGTCTTGCTTTCTACTGAGAGCAAACAAAAGTATCATTAGAAAAGTGTGTGTACTAAGGACCAGAATAAAGCTGTGTTAACTTTGCTTTGGTAGCACAGGGAGAGAAGTTTATTCTGCCTGGGGAAATTTAGGAAGATTTCCCAGAGGTGATTTCTGAGCAGGGCGTTTTTAGACGGAGGGAAAATCCTGTGAGACAGAATTTATGCACAGGATGTAGTCTGAGCACAGCCCTGAAAATATGCTGGGAGAATAGTTAATGTAGAGTAGTTGTAGTGCCAGGGGATGAGCTAGAGCAGAGAATTTGGGGATGAGCTGCCCCTCTGATGGTCCTGAACCTTAGCTCTTCTGGGGATCATATAAGGAGTGGGACGTGTTTGGGTTTATTTTTGGCAAAAGAGGTGTGGCAGCAACATGGGGAATGGGCAGGGAGAGAGAAAAGTGAGAACTTTGGCCTATTCAGTAAGCAAACATCTGCAAAGTTGTCCTGTGTATCTGTCCCAGCCACTGGGGTTATTGAGGTAATGAAAAGTGGTCCTTTGCTCAGGAGCCTAGACTTCACAGGTGGGCATATAAGTCAGATATTAAATGCTAGAATAGAGGTATGCAGTGGTTTCAGTGGATATACAAAGTAAGGAAAAGTTACTATCCTCGGGGTGGGGGAAATGGAAGAAGAGAGCAGGCAGGAAAGGTGACTTTCCCATGACAGGTTAGTAGACTTGACCGGGGTCCAAATTAAAGTAACTGTGCAGGGGGCAGGATTGGGCAACATCTGTCAGACAGAATCGGCAATCTTTAATGACTTGACCGGAGTGAAAAGCTTGACAAGAGTCATGGTTTCGGAGAGTTTGGAGGGATGAAGTGGAAGAGAGATCTTCAGCTATTGACTCTTCTCTTTTTTTAATTAAAGAAAAAAAATTTAAATTAAAACAATTTTTATTTATTTATTTATTTATTTATTTATTTATTTATTGAGAGAGAGAGAGAGAGAGAGAGAGAGAGAGAGAGAGAGAGAATCCTGAAAGGATTCTGCAGTCACAGCACGGAGCCCAATGAGGGCTCGATCTCCAGGACCAAGAAATCATCACCTGAGCCAAGGTCAAGAGTCAGATGCTTAACTGATTGGGCCACCCAGGCACCCTTCTTTTTTGACTCTTTGGACCAAAATATCAAAAACACTAACAGGTAGAGCCATTAAATTAACCAGTGTGCCTTCTCTCTTTCTTATTAGAGGTATTTAGTTGACTGGGGATGATTTGCTGTATTTTTAAATCTCTAGCTCTTTCCATGTGTAGCACATCAGACAATACATTCATACTGTGTTTGGGTTGGGATTTAAGAAATTACGTTAGTATACAGAATATAATGAACCCTTTAGTGTAGGGTGAAGGATTAGAATTTTGCCTTATTGGAGTGCTTCTCTAGTGTTGTGGATTAGACTGCAATTTAAACATTTTATTTTTCTGAGCAATAATATTCTTGGTGAGCTTAAAAAATGGGTCACACATTTGGATCTTATAGCAGTAAATACGCAAACACAAATGTTAAACATGCTTATTTGGCAAAAAATATTGCTTAAAAGTTAGGGCTGACAAAATAAACATGTATTTCTGAGGGCTCTTGGGGATTCCCCCGTCTTTCAGTTAGGGTGCTCCTTTGAAGCACCTTACAGTGTTCTGTGTAAGTAGACTTTCCTTATTGAATTGAAATTTAGAAACTAAAATGACATTTATTTAGCAGTTCTTATGCACACCCAAGTTTGACAGTCACTTTACTTTAGTGACTTTAAAGTGTTACTTTAAAGTTACTTCAAAGTGTGAGTCTGAGCTTATTTTAAAATAAAAAAGGAATAAAATATTGAAGAAAGGGCAAGTAAGGTAAGGACTCAAAATTGATGGTCCTTTGCTTTGGTATCTAAGGAACCAGTGGTCATCCTGGAATAGCTTCTGTTGTTTTCATAACATCCTCATCTTTCTTGTTATCCTCCCTGTTCACTGGTGTGAGTTCTCAACCCGTGTTGCTGACTCCCTGTGTTGTTCCTCTGAATGTTTGTATTCTGTAGTCTTTCTGCTCATTCTCTAAGATATCCCTAGGGGATCTCACCTAGGCCCCTGGTGTGGCATAAGCCAGTGGCTCCTTAGTTAATACCTCTAGCCCCTCCTGAGCTTCAGCCTCATGAATCCAGCTGCTTACTTGATGCTGTGCTGCAGAGGGTCTCAAGCGTTAATGCACCTCACGGTTTGTTATACTGTGATTGCTGCTGCCAGCCCGAGGTTTCTGGTTCTGTAGGTCTGGGGCAGGATGAGTTACTATTTCTAGCATGCTTTCTGGCAGTGCTGGTCTGGGGACCCCGCACTGAGAATTTCTGCTGTATGTGGATGTTATACCAACATTTCAAAAGAAGGAAATCCACATCTATGATAGTGAAAGGGAAAATGGCGAGGTTGTAGTTCATTGTGAATAAATTTGGGTAGAGGTGGGCAAGATGGGAACTTTGTACCTGGTGGCTTCCCCATGTTGTTGGTGTTTTGTTTTTAATATGAAATTCATTGTCAGATTGGTTTCCATACAACACCTAGTGCTCATCCCAACAGGTGCCCTCCTCAATGCCCATCACCCACTTTCCCCTCCACCCTACCCCCCCATCAACCCTCACTTTATTCTCAGTATTTAAGAGTCTCTTATGGTTTGCCTCCTTCCCTCTTTGTAACTTTTTTCCCCCCTTCTCCTCCCTGCTGGTCTTCTGTTGAGTTTCTCAGGATCCACATATGAGTGAAAACATAGGGTATCTGTCTTTCTCTGTATGACTTATTTCACTTAGCATCACACTCTCCAGTTCCATCCACGTTGCTATAAAAGGCCATATTTCACTCTTTCTCATTGCCACGTAGTATTCCATTGTGTATATATACCTCAATTTCTTTATCCATTCATCAGGTGATGGACATTTAGGCTCTTTCCATCATTTGGCTATTGTTGAAAGTGCTGCTGTAAACATTGGGGTACAAGTGCCCCTATGCATCAGCACTCCTGGATCCCTTGGGTAAATTCCTAGCAGGGCTATTGCTGGGTCACAGGGTAGATCTATTTTTAATTTTTTGAGGAACCTCCACACTGTTTTCAAAGTGGCTGCACCAGTTTGCATTCCCACCAACAGTGCCAGAGGGTTCCCGTTTCTCCACATCCTCGCCAGCATCTAGAGTCTCCTGATTTGTTCATTTTAGCCACTCTGACCAGCGTGAGGTGGTATCTCAGTGTGGTTTTGATTTGTATTTCCCTGATGAAGAGCAACATTGAGCATCTTTTCATGTGCCTGTTGGCCATCTGGATGTCTTCTTTAGGGAAGTGTCTATTCATGTTTTCTGCCCATTTCTTCACTGGATTATGTTTTTTGGGTGTGGAGTTTGGTGAGCTCTTTATAGATTTTGGATACTAGCCCTTTATCTGATATGTCATTTGCAAATATCTTTTCCCATTCCGTCGGTTGCCTTTTAGTTTTGTTGATTGTTTCCTTTGCACTGCAAAAGTTTTTTATCTTGATGAGGTCCCAATAGTTCATTTTTGCTTTTAATTCCCTTGCCTTTGGAGATATGTCAAGAAATTGTTGCGGCTGAGGTCAGAGAGGTTTTTTTCCTGCTTTCTCCCCTAGCGTTTTGATGGTTTCCCCTGTCTCACATTCAGGTCCTTCATCCATTTTGAGTTTATTTTTGTGAATGGTGTAAGAAAGTGGTCTAGTTTCATTCTTCTGCATGTTGCTGTCCAGATCTCCCAGCACCATTTGTTAGAGACTGCCTTTTTTCCATTGGATATTCTTTCCTGCTTTGTCAAAGATTAGTTGGCCATACTTTTGTGGGTCCAATTCTGGACTCTGTATTCTATTCCATTGGTCTATGTGTCTGTTTTTGTGCCAATACCATGCTGTCTTGATGATTACAGCTTTGTAATAGAGGCTAAAGTCTGGGATTGTGATGCCTCCTGCTTTGGTCTTCTTCAATATCACTTTGGCTATTCAGGGTCTTTTGTGGTTCCATACAGACTTTAAGATTGCTTGTTCTAGCTTCAAGAATGCTGGTGCAATTTTGATTGGGATTGCATTGAATGTGTAGATTGCTTTGGGTAGTGTTGACATTTCAACAATATTTATTCTTCCAATCCATGAGCTTGGAATGTTTTTCCATTTCTTTGTGTCTTCTTCAGTTTCCTTCATAAGCTTTCTATAGTTTTCAGCATACAGATCTTTTACATCTTTGGTTAGGTTTATTCCTAGGTATTTTATGCTTCTTGGTGCAATGGTGAATGGGATCAGTTTCTTTATTTGTCTTTCTGTTGCTTCATTATTGTGTATAAGAATGCAACTGATTTCTGTACATTGATTTTGTATCCTGCGACTTTGCTGAATTCATGTATCAGTTCTAGCAGACTTTTGGTGGAGTCTATCAGGTTTTCCATGTATAGTATCATGTCATCTGCAAAGAGTGAAAGCTTGACTTCATCTTTGCCAATTTTGATGCCTTTGATTTCCTTTTGTTGTCTGATTGCTGATGCCAGAACTTCCAACACGATGTTAAACAACAGCGGTGAGAGTGGACATGCCTGTCGTGTTCCTGATCTCAGGGGGAAAGCTCTCAGTTTTTCCCCATTGAGGATGATATTAGCTTTTCATAAATGACTTTTATGATGTTTAAGTATGTTCCTTCTATCCCGACTTTCTGGAGGTTTTTATTAAGAAAGGATGCTGAATTTTGTCAAATGCTTTTTCTGCATCGATTGACAGGATCATATGGTTCTTATCTTTTCTTTTATTAATGTGATGTATCAACATTGATTGATTTGCGAATGTTGAACTAGCCCTGCAGCCCAGGAGTGAATCCCACTTGATCATGGTGAATAATTCTTTTTATATGCTGTTGAATTCGATTTGCTAGTATCTTGTTGAGAATTTTTGCATCCATATTCATCAGGGATATTGGCCTGTGGTTCTCTTTTTTTGCTGGGTCTCTGTCTGGTTTGGGAATCAAAGTAATGCTGGCTTCATAGAATGAGTCTGGAAGTTTTCCTTCCCTTTCTATTTTTTGGAACAGCTTGAGAAGGATAGGTATTACCTCTGCTTTAAATGTCTGGTAGAATTCCCCAGGGAAGCCATCTGGTCCTGGATTCTTATTTGTTGGGAGATTTTTTTTCTTTCAATGTTTATTTATTTTTGACAGAGAGAGAGAGAGAGAGAGAGAGAGAGACAGAGCATGAGCGGGGGAGGGGCAGAGAGAGAGAGGGAGACACAGAATTGGAAGCAGGCTCCAAGCTGTCAGCACAGAGCCCGACACAGGGCTCTAACTCATGGACCGCGAGATCATGACCTGAGCCAAAGTCGGACGCCCAACCGACTGAGCCACCCAGGTGCCCCAAGGGAGATTTTTGATAACTGATTCAATTTCTTCACTGGTTTTGGGTCTGTTCAAATTTTCTATTTCTTCCTGTTTGAGTTTTGGAAGTGTGTGGGTGTTTAGGAATTTGTCCATTTCTACCAGGTTGTCCAGTTTGTTGGCATATAGTTTTTCATAGTATTCCCTGATAATTGCTTGTATTTCTGAGGGATTGGTTGTAATAATTCCATTTTCATTCATGATTTTATGTATTTGTATCCTCTCTCTTTTCTTTTCAAGAAGCCTGGCTAGAGGTTTATCAATTTTGTTTATTTTTCCAAAAAACCAACTCTTGGTTTTATTGATCTGCTCTACTGTTTTTTTAGATTCTATATTGTTTATTTCTGCTCTGATCTTTATTATTTCTCTTCTTCTGCTGGGTTTAGGCTGCCTTTGCTGTTCTGCTTCTATTTCCTTTAGGTGTGCTGTTAGATTTTGTATTTGGGATTTTTCTTGTTTCTTGAGATAGGCCTGGATTGCAATGTATTTTCCTCTCAGGACTGACTTCGCTGCATCCCAAAGCGTTTGGATTGATGTATTTTCATTTTCATTTGTTCCCTATATTTTTTAATTTCTTCTCTAATTGCCTGGTTGACCCATTCATTCTTTAGTAGGATGTTCTTTAACCTCCATGCTTTTGGAGGTTTTCCAGACTTTTTCCTGTGGTGGATTTCAAGTTTCATAGCATTGTGGTCTGAAAGTGTGCATGGTATGATCTCAATTCTTTTATACTTATGAAGGGCTGTTTGATGACACAGTATGTGATCTGTCTTGGAGAATGTTCCATGTGCACTCAAGAAGAAAGTGTATTCTGTTGCTTTGGGATACAGAGTTCTAAATATATCTGTCAAGTCCATCTGATCCAATATATCATTCAGGGCCCTTGTTTCTTTATTTATTCTCTGTCTGGATGTTCTATCCATTGTTGTAAGTGGAGTTAAAGTCTCTTGCAATTAACCACATTCTTATCAATAAGGTTGCTTATGTTTGTGATTAATTGTTTTATATATTTGGGGGCTTCTGAATTCGGTGCATAGACATTTATAATTGTTAGCTCTTCCTGATGGATAGACCCTGTAATTATTATATAATGCCCTTCTTCATCTCTTGTTACAGCCTTTCATTTAAAGTCTAGTTTGTCTGATAGAAGTATGGCTACTCCAGCTCTCTTTTGACTTCCAGTAGCATGATAGATAGTTCTCCATCCCCTCACTTTCAATCTGAAGGTGTCCTCAGGTCTAAAATGAGTCTCTTGTAAACAGCAAATAGATGGGTCTTGTTTTTTTATCCATTCTGATACCCTGTGTCTTTTGGTTGGAGCATTTGGTCCATTACATTCAATATTATTATTGAAAGATACGGGTTTAGAGTCATTGTGATATCTGTAGGTTTCATGCTTGTACTGGTGTCTCTGGTACTTTGTGGTCCTTGCAACCTTTTACTCACAGAGTCCCCTTTAGGATCTTTTGTAGGGCTGGTTTAGTGGTGATGAATTCCTTCAGTTTTTGTATGTTTGGGAAAACCTTTATCTCTTCTTCTATTCTGAATGACAGACTTGCTGGGTAAAGGATTCTTGGCTGCATGTTTTTTCTGTTCATCACATTGAAAATTTCCTGCTATTCCTTTCTGGCCTGCCAGGTTTCAGTAGATAGGTCTGTTACTACTCTTATGTGTCTACCTTTGTATGTTAAGGCCCATTTATCCCTAGCTGCTTTCGGAATTCTCTCTTTATCCTTGTATTTTGCCAGTTTCACTATGATATGTCCTGCAGAAGATCGATTCGATTCAGGTTATGTCTGAAGGGAGTTCTCTGTGCCTCTTGGGTTTCAGTGCCTGTTTCCTTCCCCAGATCAGGGCAGTTCTCAGCTATGATTTGTTCTAGTGCACCTTCAGCCCCTTTCTCTCTCTCTTCTGGAATTCCTGTGATATGGATATTGTTCCGTTTGATTGCATCACTTAGGTCTCTAATTCTCCCCCTCGTACTCCTGGATTTTTTTTATAGATCTCCTTTTCTAAGCTTCCTCTTTTTCCATAATTTTATCTTCTAATTCACCTATTCTCTCCTCTGCCTCTTTAGTCCGCACAGTGGCCGCCTCCATTTTATTTTGCACCTCATTTATTGCATTTTTTAATTCATCATGATTAGTTTTTAGTCCCTTCATCTCTGTAGCAATAGATTCTCTGCTGTCCTGTATGCTTTTTTCAAGCCCAGGGATTAATTTTATGACTATTACTGTAAATTATTGTTCTGTTATATTGCTTAAATCAGTTTTGATCACTTCGTTAGCTGTCGCTATTTCCTGGAATTTCTTTTGAGGAGAATTCTTCTGTTTCGCCATTTTGGCTAGTTTTCTGTTCCTTATGCGTTTTAAAAGCTTGTTGTGTGCTCTGCACCTGTGAGCACTGCTATATTAAAGGAGGGTGGTACACTGTCCAGGGCCTGGCCCTTCAGGAGGTGTTTTTCTGGACATTGTTACTTGATCTCTATTTTCGTGTCCTTGGTTATTTTATTACCCTACTGGTAGTAATAATTTGGACCCTCCACCAGATGTGCTTGGATTTGTTCCTTGGAGCAGCCCAAGAAGTCAGCTGGGTAAGAAGATAAATGCCGGTTTGTTTGTTTTTTTTTAATGTTTGTTTATTTTTGAGAGAGGGAGAAAGTATGAGCAGAGGAGGGGCAGAGAGAGAGGGAGACAGAATCCAAAGCATGCTCCAGACTCTGAGCTGTCAGCACAGGCCTGACATGGGGCTCGAACCCACGAACTGTGAGATCATGACCTGATCAAGTCGGACACTTAACCGATTGAGCCACCCAGGCACCCTGTTGTTGGTTTTTTAAAATCACCTATAAAGTTATTAAAGCAGGGTTCTGACTTACACATGTAGTTGGTAACTTGTGTCTTCATTTCATTTTAGCCTGAAAACTGGTTTTTTAAAATGGAAGCCAGATTATGACAGTGCCGCTTCTGAATATGGAAAAGCAGGTATGTGTGACCATAGCCTTGTAACTCCAACATGTAATCTTAACATAGGCTGGTAACTTCTCGGCAAAGTACTTAACACTTGATGCTCTCTGTAAGATTTTAATAGTTAAAAAAAACAAAAAACAAAAAAAAAAATAAACCTGCCCAAACCCTTGCTTTGTTCTCACTTGTTATTTTCAGATGTGTTGAGGACTGAGTGAGAGGTCCAGTTCCCTGCAGCTGTCTGTCCTGACGGCAGAGATGGGTAGGGTTGGTAGCACATAGCTGCAGGGTTTTTGCATTGTTCTTACATGCTTGAATTTCAGTCAGTTGTTTGCTACTTCCAGGAGTTTTTCTGTGTCTCTCTCTTGTGCTTCCTATAATTGAATAAAAATTTTTCTTAACTTTTTAAAATTTAGCCTTAATCTGAATAGATCTGCCAATCTTGTGTTTGTTTGGCACATGTTTTTTTAAGAGCCGCACTTTTGAGATACACTGATAAGTGTTCATGAAGTATGAAGCTGTATAAATATTTGAATAAATTTATCTGTAATAAATTTAGATAAAAATGATCTGCAATATGCAACAGAGAGGGACTTTATCAAAAATTTAGCATTCAGTTATGGAATGATAGCTTTCGGCATATCCACAATTATTTTGGATATAAAGCCTAATGCAGTTTTTGAGGTGCTCTGAATACATTTGCAGTTGTGTTGCAGCCACAGCTTGGATCACGTTTGATAGCCAAATGTAGAGACCACCTGTGTAATGTGCTTTTGATAGACTTTAGTTTTAGTATATCACCAAAGAATGCAGAAATCCGGTAAGTAGGAACTAATGAGTCTTTAACACTTTCATTTAAATCCTGAGTAAATTCTCTCTGTTGACTTATGCCAGTTTTTTATGTTATACTTAAAAGGAAAATTATTAAAATCAAACCTCGTGTGGATTCTGTCGATACCTTGTACAAGAATGGTTTTGTAAGTGGAGGGCACAACGTTTTGCAAATCTCCTGAGGGAAATTTAACACAGATTTGTTTTATATACATCCGAGACCATGAGTTGCTTTCACAGATAACGTATTTCAGGTCCTGTTTTGCCATTAAATCATCCTTTGTTTCTTTTCTTTAAGGGGTTATGCAAAATACATTTAATCATTAGAATAACTTTTTTAAAAAGCAAAACGTGGACGTCCAGGGGTGAAAATAGTTCGGTAGTTTATTTTCAACATTTTATTGACGAGAATTTTAAGAGTTTGATTTTAACAAGTACTTTTTTTTTTTTAAGCAGTATCCTTTTTTACTTATTTGTAAGCAACCCTTGGCAAGTTTTCCAAAATCTGTAAGATCCTATTTTAGGACCATTCCTAATTGTTTTACTCTGATGACACTTTATAACAGTGAGCAATATATTTTAGCTCTTTGGACAATAGAAATGTCATTTTCACAGAAACCTACTGAACAGTGTAAACGCTTTAAAAGACATGCATTGTTAATGTTTTGGGCATTTATTTAAAGATTGTGACAAAAGGAGGGTTTATTACACAAATATTGAATGTGTTTATTGGTCTTCAGTTTCTAAATAACTTGAAAGATGGACTTAGCTATAACTACAGCACTGTTTTTATTATTAACTGTAAAACTGCTGAAGTAAGGTACTGTCTTTTATCACAGTACCTTATAAAGGTGTTAAAAAGTAGGTGTTAAAAAGACTTGGCTTTGAGTGAAAGTAGCACTGACTTATCACCAGTAGTCTACAATTTAAAAAAAAGCAAAAACAAAAACAAACTTTTGAAAGTACTTCTAAGTTACTGGTAATCAAAAAAGTTACAAGAAAATTGCTTTTTAAAAAGTGCTGTTTTATAAAACTTCTTAGGTGTTTGATTAAAATAAGTATATTTTCTAATACTTCCCACGTGATACAGATTTTAGTAATGATTCGTTGGAAGTTTTGTCATGATGGATTAGAACGTCTGTCTTTGTTGTTGTTCCGTTTCAGCTGTTGCTTTTAAAAACGCCAAACAGTTTGAGCAAGCGAAAGATGCCTGCCTGAGAGAAGCTGTTGCTCATGAGAATAACAGGGCGTATCTTTTTCAACCTTTACAAAGGAGTTCGGGAATTAGAATGATACGGACTGAAACTAGTTGTTTTGTTATAAGTTGGCTACGTGTGGAGAGAACAATGCTATTAAGTTAGAAAATGATTAGAAAGTTCTGCATTTTTAACTGAGGGAGCATTTACAGAGACTTCTCATAATGTTTACACTGTTTTGCAGAACTGTAGTTGAGAGTTTATTTCTGTTGTTTCTGGATTTTGCTCCATGGTGGTTTTACTTGGGCTGAAGTGAGGGAAATACACAGGTGCTGAAGAGTGAGGCAGGTAGTGGAAATTTTTAAAATACAGTCTTCCTTAGGTCTTTGAAAGAAGAGTAGTTTAAATAAATTTTTCTAAGGTATTTGAAAATTTACTCTGTAAAAAGTGTCTTTTTTATCTACTTTGAAATTGCGGTTGTAATAACCTTGCATTTTAGTGAAACTTTACAGATAAATGGGCAGTGGAAAGAACTTAAAAATCTATGTGGTATTTTTATTTTTTCAGTGTTTTTTGTGAATTATGTAGTTTTAAGCGACATCAATAGGCATAAAATTACTGCTTCATCTGTTTGTAGGATTTGTCTTTTGGAACCAACTGGGGCAGTTGACGTTTTTTAAGTGGTAGATCTGTAGAAACTGTTGATTTGGTTTTTTTCCTTAATTTTAACTTTGTTACATCCATTCAGTCTTTTTCATGCTGCCAAGTAAGTAAATATTTTCCATGTTTTCATGTATTTGCAGTTTATGTTTTAAATGTTGCTGTTTTTCCATAGGTCGGTAAATTTTTCCTATGTTATAAATCCATAAATAGTGAATTATTCTGTATTGATTTAGATAAAATCATCATTTCCATTTGTTTCAGTCTTTACCTGACCCTTAGAAACTGAGTCACTCCTAAGATATACAGCGGTTAAGTTCAAGTCACCAAATATTTTTAGGGCCATTTTGTTCAATGACCTATGAAAAAACAAGTATGTTTTCCCCCCTCTTCCTTGATAGTTAATAGTACTTGTGGAGAGAAGCAGGCTTTCTCCTGCTTTCGTGGAGAGTACATGTTGCAAAACTTGGATTTAGTTTTGTCACATAGAAAGCCCTTTAACCTGTCTGAGTTTTACTTAATTTTGCATCTGCAAAATAAAATCCCTTTAACTCAGATGTCAGTTGTTTCCAAGGCATTATTGCCCTCAAAAATAAAAAGAAGAAAAAACTGTTACTCAAGGCCTAAAGCAGCATATAGTGCCTGAGCCAGTTTTAGTTGATCTAACTTCTATCTGTGGTAGAAAGTTTCCCCTCCTCCTTATTTCATTAAGATCTCATCTGAGAACTTGTCTTCTCTTTGCAGAGCTTATGAGCAAGCTGGCATGATGTTGAAGGTCAGTAATGTGTCACAACTGTTCTGTAGGTAAAATGAATTAACTAGGTGTTAAAGTAAATTTGTGTTCAGATTGAAAAGTCTCCTTGCTGTAAGGTGAGAGGTGCTAAGATTTCATTTCCAAAGTATATTCTGTGTGTCTTAAGATAGGGAGTTTTAAAGGTGAAATTTAAGAGAAAACTTAATGGAGGAAACCAGGAACACATTTCTATGCTTTGTAACCAGGAGCTTGTTAATAAACAGAGAGCTCTTTGGGAGATTTCCCTACTGCTGAGAGCTTCAGGACATTTTAATGCAGTAAAAATTTACAAATACATGTTTTTTGTTACTCTTGGGTTTTATTTTTTTTATTTTTATTTTTTAACTTTTAAAAAAATACTTATTTTTGAGAGAGACAGAGACAGAGCACAAGTGGGGGAGGAGCAGAGAGAGAGAGGGAGATACAGAATCGGAAGCAGGCTCTGCTCTGTCAGCACAGAGTCTGACACGGGACTTGAACTCATGAACAGCGAAAGTCAGACACTTAACGGACTGAGACATCCAGGCACCCCACTCTTGGGTTTTAGAAAGGAGAGTTTTGCTTGTTTTATAAAAGCTGGCATTGAAAAGAACCTTAGACTTAAGCAATTGATATTTAATTCTGATTCTTGTTGAATGGAATAGTTGGCTAATGTGCTTGTGCCGCTTTTCATATTTCTGCCTCATTAAAGCAGGTTGGGGAGTAATACATTGTTGTGGTGAGAAAAAACATGTTACTTTATGACACTTACAAAGCATGCCAAGTAGCAGTTGACATAGAACATTTTCTTTCCATTTTTATGTTTCCTAATACGGGAAAAGCTGTTTGAATTATTATGAAGCTTTAAGAACTCATACTTTAGTAAAACTATTTTTTTTAATTTTAATGACTTTTATAATCTTACTGATTTTTTAAGGACTACATGCTCATTGTAGAACATTTAGAAACTGGAAGGACCAAAAAGCGTTAGTAATGAGTTTATTTTTTTCTTTTAGTCATTTTTCTATGTACATACGTATCTTACTATTTACATTTAACTTTTTCATGCAGATTTTCTTTTTCATGCCATTTAAAAAATTACTTTCAAAATATATATCACAGGCTTTAAGAATTTCCATATCCTTTGACCTAGGAATTCCAATTCTGTGACTCTGTTGTAAAGAGACAGATAGCAAAGATTTATGTGTAAAAATGTTTATTATATATTGCTTAAGAAAAATGGCAGTTATCTAAATTTTTAATAATAAGATATTTAAATAAATTATGGTGCTTCCTTGTGATAAACTGTTACGTTGCCATTGTAGTAAAGCTTTTCTGGATAAAACCTGCAACCAGATTTGGTGATGCAGGTCAGGTTATCAGCAGTTTCTTAGCAACTAGAATTTCTCTTGTAGCCGAAGGAGCTGGGTGTCTGCCCTGACCTTCTGCTGTCCCAGGTCCCCCTGAGAAATAGGAAGCTCCCAGGTGGCTCGTGTCATCTCATTTGTGGCTATTATTAGGATCCACTCTCTTAATACAGAAATGCTAGACCACTATAATTTATAATCCTCACAGCTTCAGTTTATATTCTAACAGCTGGGCTAAGACTTGAGTCTTCATAAAAAGATATTATTTTGACATCATTTCCGTTGTGGTAGTATTGGTTTAATTTGAGGATTTGAAGGCACTGCTTTGAATGAAGGAAAAATAAACCTAGTAGGTAGGGGAAGAGACAAGAGAAAATGCTTTCTGCCATGCTCTTGTATTTAAATTAAATGCCTTTGGACAGTCCTTAGCAGCATTAGGGGTCCTGAGCTGCTTGGCTCAGTGTTAATTCCGTGGGTTGAAATTTCCATTCATACAGACCTTTGTAATCATCTGCCAGCAAGGCTTAGGAAGTGACAATATGTGGAAGGATGCCGAGTGGAAGACACCACTTACTGGAGTCGCCCCTGGTTCTGTCATTGTACGACTGTTAGATTTCATATCCTGGTTGTTCCACAGAAGCAGTAGGGTGACTCAGGCACAAAACCGCTGAAAATAAGCATGTTTTTATTTTCCTTTTGATTTTGCCATGCTACAAGAACATGGGGAAGAGTATAAAATAGTGTAACTTTTCAGATGGCAGCCTATCCTTGTTTATTCCTTAGCTAAAGAATGAAAAAGTTATATTTGGACATCAGTAAGGATGAGACCAACAGGTTTTGTATCCTAAAGAATTTGCCAACTTAGTGAGTGACTGAACAGGCAGATTTGAAAACAACCCATGAAACGTCTGCATGGAGCCTACTTTAAGATCTAAGGATGTCAACCCTAAGTAGGACGATGCCACATAAACCTTATATCTGGCTTGTAAATGATTATTGTTCTGTTTCTAAAAGAGTTTAGATTTGGAGATAATGGATGTAAGGACCACAGGATGCTGAGACCTATGATCTCCTAGTGAGGCATGGAGTTAACGTGTTGGTGGCACTCATTGTGGAAAAGGGCTGCAGACTCTGATGAGCCCAGGGCAGTGGGGACTGAGGCAGGCCTGGGCGTATAGGACAGCAGGGAGTGTGGAGGGGAGTGCGGAGAGAGGAGGCCACTGTGGGAGACACCACGCCTCCCGGGACATCCGCTCAGCCTCAACCCACTCCTGCCACGTGGGAATGAAAACCTGCTGACGCCAGAGCTTGTGATACTTTTTTAAAATAGGAAGCTGTAAAACAGAACCTTTGTGAAAGTTTCTGATTTAAAACTACTGAATGGTTCAAGCAAGATGCACTTGGAAATGAGGTACAGCCCTTGAGCTGCTGGTTTGCAGCCTTTGGCATAGGCTTCGCAGCTGGTAGGGACTCAGCAAGTGTTCAGAGAATTATAAATCCTACAAAACAGTCAAGAGCAAGGGTTTTGGTTTCTACCGTTGGTAGAGCTTTTCTGAAACTCTAAAGTGGTGATGAACTCTGTAGAACTCAACTGATAACGTTTTTAGTTTGGCAAAATGAACTTGATGGGGGAGAGTAACCACGTGAAGGCATTTCATCTTAAATCTATCTGTTGTATAACGTATTCACACGTTAAAATTAATAAATTCTACTTTCATGAATAAGGAATAAAATGAATTTCTGATTGTTAATTCTGTGCTTAAGCTGATGCATTTATCCTTTGCCTAAAGGAGATGCAGAAACTACCAGAGGCCGTTCAGCTGATTGAGAAAGCCAGCATGATGTATCTGGAAAACGGCACCCCTGACACGGCAGCCATGGCCTTGGAACGCGCTGGAAAGTGAGTGTGTGGAACACAAGTCTGCATAGGAGCCACTGGCTTTTTGTCTTAATAAAGTCCTTGGAAAAACAAGTTTTCTATCTCTCATAGGAGTCCAATTTTCTTGTCTCATAGGCTTATAGAAAATGTAGATCCAGAAAAGGCTGTACAGTTATATCAACAGACAGCAAATGTGTTCGAAGTAAGTCTGAATTTTACTTTTTTCCTTTAAGTATACTTAGCATGTTTAGGCTCATTTTCTGTAGGAAAATAGAGAAATGCAGTGACTGCTTTTAAAGGTTTCTGTGCTCACAGTTGAACTGTAGTTTTTTATTAGACAGTTAATAAGATGGATTAACAGCTTTGGCATTTTCCCCCTGCCCACTTTGATTGAGTGCTGTTACTTTCTTATCAAATAATTATTGGGAGGAAAAGAAGATTCCTAGATTAGAGCAGCCAACTGTCTCTTTTCTCTGATTCCTTCAGAATGAGGAACGCTTACGACAGGCAGTTGAATTACTAGGAAAAGCCTCCAGACTGCTGGTCCGAGGACGCAGGTAAGATTTCCAAAACTGTGTTGCTGTGTGTCCATGTAAACCTTCAGTCCACATTTGGAACCGTTAAGTAACATGGGGAATGGCTTGTTAATCTATTTGGTGTAAGCCACAGGCACACCAGGCCACCGAGTAGAAAGAGTAATGTCTACAAGGTGGAACATGGAATTAAATATTAAAAGATCTGCTGTTTTTGTAAACCTGATGCCAAAATGTATCATACATTGTGGTTTTATTGGTTAAAACCTGGCTCAGCAGTGTGGGGGAGCAGTTGTCTTGATACGTTATTTGGTTGGGTTATAACATGTTTCTCTTGAGGAGAAATTGCTGTACAGGCATAAATAACAAGATCCCCCCCAGTGTTCACCCAGGGAAGTTGACCAGTTCTTGAAAGTCAAATATTGTCATTAAATAGGGTATTTGCTTTTTTATCCTTTAAACATATGACTTAATGCATAAATAGCTGGACCCCAGAAACCTAGAATGCTACTGGATTTTCCTTTATTTTTATTCATTTACCTTAATTTAAGCTTAGTAGGCACTCTCTGTCATTAATAAAATTGTTTGCCAAGACACTGTTTAGTACTATTTAAGATGAACACACTTAGAAAACTGTAAATCTGAAGGTAGATAACCTCATTAAAATTTGCCCCTACTTGCCTCGTGACAGAAAAGACCCAAGATCTATTCTGTGAAGGAATCAAAAAACAAATGACTAAAGAATCAGTTGACCTTTTTCTGAGACTGAATTAAATGTTTTCTTCATGAAGACAATAGATTGTAAAATATAATTCAAACAGGTTTAAAGTAGCATCGGAATAAATTAATACAGAATTAATAACTTTGGTGTGTTTTCATTTAGATCTACTACTTTATAGGACCTTCTTTCATTGATTAGGATTTTTTTGTTGGGCTAAACGGCGTAGTATTTTTGTTGTGATTTTAAATTAAGAGTTTTGTATTAAACCGTGAGGCAAAACTTAACATATACATAAGCCTTGGGTCATTACATTTATTCATTTTACTTATCTAAGCTTCCTAGAGATCCAAACAACTGGAATGCTAACTCCAACGATTCCCAACTTATAAACGGTGATATAGTAAGTTGAGGTCAGTCCCTGAAAGGGTTTCTTATAGAAACAGAGCTGTCTGTGGTGATGGTCCCAGGTGGTGCAGCATAGCTGAAGTATACCTGGATTCTGATTCTCTGAGCAGAGCCTCGCACTTGGAGAGACAGGCACCGGTGCCCTGGACTCTTCTCATCCCAGGGCAGACAGGCATGCCCTGGCATACTTTGTCCTCTTCTCATCCACTCCCTGACAGTCCTCCCGCAGACCTCCAGAGCCTTCTTAAGGCCCGACCGAGGTCCCTTAACCACTGAAGGCATCCGAAGCGAAGTTGGAGCTAGGGACAGAAAGTCAGGCCTGCTCTGGGCACGAGTGCGCGCTGCTTCAGTCTCCCCAGGGTATTTCTGCTTTCACATCTGCTCACCTGTTGTCCAGACTGAGATTATCTAAAGCTGGTTTCTAGGGGGTGGAGCAAAGGGAAGGAGGGGGCCAGGAGGAGCTCCCCAGGAGGGCAGCTGAGCAGCCTTTTCTAGCTACATGTACATGGTCCCCGGCCAAGCAGTAGCCACCACCATTCCCAGAAGTTACTAGTCAGCTGTAGCGTGTGTGATGAGAACCATTATTCTAGAACAAATACGGAGTTTTCTTCACAGTCTGAGAAAGTGGTATGGAGATGCTGGAAGAGGACATTTATATGTCTAGGGCAGCCAGTATGTCTTTTATTTACTTCATGAATGTTTTATTGCCTTTTTTCTTCCTTTTTAGTAAAGGTGCATTGAAAAATAGTATTTTATGTAGTATCTTGAACAAAAATTTTATGGAAATACTTTCTTTAAGTTTTATAAGAACATAAAGATTGATTTGAATTTATTCAGGAGTGGTAAGGAATTTGATGTTTTGAAAACTATCACTGGGTATGGATAGTATGAAAGAGTTACAAGTCAGCTGTCACAGTACTGCCGTCAGAATTTCAGTAGTATGGGATGAGAAAAACCTGGAGGATATATGTTAAAAAAAGATAGCTGTGAGAATTTATGTGATATTTGAGTATTTTGAATATATACTTTGATTCTAATCTCAATTGGGGCTGTCAGTTGTCCAAAAGAACTAAAATAGTAATTTTATATAATGATAGAAAGAGCATCTAATAGAGTATAGCTTGCAATTTTAAATTTTATGTTTGTTACATTTAGAATAATATATTTTTATATTAATGTGATTCTGTAATATTTAGTCATAACTTAACAGTAGTTTCTAAGTATAGTGACATTAAATATCCTGTTTAATATATTGGTATTAGTCTCGTGCTCTTCCCACATTCCTGGAGAGCCATAATTCAGAAGTGAGTCAGAGTTCATTTAGGTTCCATCTGTGAGGCCTTAAATCTGTCCACACCAGTGCCCGTGTCCCCTCCCTGAACAGGCCCTTCCAGTTGGTTTGACTTAACAGACCATTCCTGTGCCTTCCAGAGAAGTTCTGAGGCAGCTGAGCTGGTTGGTAACACTGTGTGGTTGGTGCTCAGTGAACAAAGTCAGAGTGCTTTCCAGAGCTTTGTCATAATTCTCAGTGAGGAGGATAATCTGACTTCTGTATCAATTAACCACCCCCACCACTACCTGACTCCCCACTTCTAAGGCTCTCTCTCAGACTATCCCCTGGTGGCTGAGACAGTCACTAGACTATAAATACAGGGAGAACTGGGTGTGTGTATGTGGGGTAGGTACTAGTTGAACATGACTAGTTTCCTGTCCTTGTCCTGTCCGTTGTGATGCCAAGGTTTATTAGGGTGATATTAAGCTTAGTTGGCAATGTGATGAATTGGCTGAAAGTTTTGTAGGTAGTTAAAAATACGTTCTGGATTTCAGGAGGCCGTGGAGGAGTTTTGAGTTATTGTGAGGGAGATGTCCATTGAAAACTGGGTTGAGTGAAGTCCTGTGACAATTTCTTGCCGTATGCACATAATTTTTGTGGGGCTTACGTTTTATTTTATTTTTGAATTGTAAGAAGATCAAAAACAGTTTATTCTCTTTTCGGCAAAACCAGATGCATTTTATTTTGTTAGGAGTATTAAGAATTATCTCCATGTTCCATTATAATTTATGAATAATTTCCTGGATACATTTGAAAACAGTTGGCTTTATATGTCAGTTTCATGGACTTTTAGCCAAGTTGATCATTTTTTTAAATCACACATAAATAAACAGTATTTCTCTTAGATGGCTGTTTTGCTAACTAGCTGTTAGCACATGGAAATGATGTTTTTATGCCAAGGAGATAAGTGAGTCACGTGTGAAGAATACAGCCTTTATCGTTAAATATATGAAAAACTTAAAATGTGAAGATTCCTACTAGAGTGGTGTAATCTGGTATGATGTTCACCGAATGTCCTGATGTAATATATTTTATAAAACAGGATCTGGGATAAGCTCATGTCGTAATTACAAATGATACAAATGTATGTTACCCAGCATATTAATTTCCTTTTCTATATGACAAGTAACCACAAACCCAGCAGCTTAAAACAGCAGTCACTCATTCATTGTCTCACAGTTCTGCAGGTTAGAAGCCCAGCTCCAGTATAGCTGGGTCCTGTGCTCAGAGTCTCATTAGGCTGGAATGAGGTGTCCAGTATGGCTGTGAAGTCATTCTGGGCTCATTGGCTGTCGGCAGGATTCCTTTCCTTGTGGCTGTAGGACGCACACCCATATTTTCTTGTTAGTCGTTGGCCTGGGGGCAGTCCTCAGCTCTAAAGGTACCCATGGTTCCTTGGCATGTGCCCTCTGGACGGTTTACAAGATAGTAGTTCTTTGGCTTCTTCAGGGTTGGTGAGAGCATGTCTCTTGACTTCAATCTCTGACCTTTTAAGAGCTCTTCTGATTAGGTCAGGCCCATCCAGACAATCTCTCTGCTTCCCTCAAAGTCAGTTGATTAGTCACTGAGTCACCCCTCATAGGAGTGAGTTCTATCATATTGAGAGGTCATGCCCACATTCAAGGGAAGACTACATAAGGATATATATAAGGAGCAAGAATCTTGGGGGACAGTCTTAGAATTCTGCTACCATGTGCAGTTTATAAACTGGCCTTGTTCCCCAGATTTATCAAGTTGGGCTTAAGAAATTCCGAATGTATTTCTCCAGTGAGCCTTATTTTTTTTTTAATATAATTTATTGTCAGATTGGCTAACATACAGTGTGTAAAGTGTGCTCTTGGTTTTTGGGGGTAGATTCCTGTGGTTCATCGCTTACATACAACACCCACTGCTCATGCCAACAGGTGCTCTTATTGTATGAGGTATTAAGTTGCCAGGGTAAGGCCCACAGAAATTCAATTTAACTTATAAGAATTAAACCAAGCCAATACTGTGTGTGTGTGGTGTGTGCACGCATATGCGACTCAACTATTCAGGCATAATTTTAAAATTATCTTTTTTAAAAGATAATTGTTAACATTTTTATATGTTAATTTGGGTTACGAAATAGCTCTTTGCCTCTGCATCCAAACAGTGCAGACTGCTTGCCCTTTTGGCTTTTGGGATGAGGCCTGCACACTTTCTTGAGGCAAGGGTTAGGTGCCAGGAAGGGAGTCCCAGGATGGGGCCATGGTACGCCTGTAGAAAGAGACGAGGAGCTGTGTACGGTGTGCTGGGATTGAGGCTGTGGAATGGGAAGGGCGAGGGCCTTGGAGGATTCGGGGGAACAGTGTTAGCAGTGCCTTTCCTCTTCATCCTGCCGTCTGAGTGGGATGGAAGAAAAGGAAAACGGATGAGAGTTCATTGAAACCGGTGAATGGTGAGGACGAAAGGGACATTTTTCCTGGCTCACTGAGCAGCAGTGGAGCGTGTGGTGGTGAGGACAGAGTTGGGGAAAGAACTCTTCAGCTGTGAGGCACTGCCCTTGGGGTGTCTGGATGGCCTTAGTGGAAGGAGAGAACTCTGGGGTGATTAAATCAGGGCTTGTCTAATGCTTTTCACGGAAATTCACAGAGCAGTTTGTTGAATTGGATAGATGGCTCATTAATGGGTGATCTTTACCAGACTTAAACTTCTCTGTTTGAAGTAACTTATCCTTACGTGCTGCTTTTTGTCTGTCTGCTTGATGCCTGAACAGGTGAGTGGAGTGTTCCAAAGATAAGCCATGGGGCGCCTGGGTGGCTCAGTCGGTTAAGCATCCGACTTCGGCTCAGGTCATGATCTCGCGGTTCATGAGTTCGAGCCCTGCATCGGGCTCTATGCTGACAGCTCAGAGCTTGGAGCCTGCTTGTGCTCTGTCTCTGTCTCTCAAAAATAAATAAACATTAAAAAACAAACAAAAACATAAGCCAGATGTACAGAGCTCATGGAAACTGGGTTACTGAGCTAAAAGTGCTTTATGTGTTATTTTCGCTAAAGTCCGTGCTATCAAATACAAAGGCGATCTTCCCTTTAGGTCATTTAGAGCTGCCTTGTTTGACATTTCTTTGTTTTGTCTTTAGGTTTGATGAGGCAGCACTTTCTATTCAGAAAGAAAAAAATATTTATAAGGAGATTGAGAATTATCCAACTTGTTATAAGGTATGCTTTGAAAGTGCTTATTTTGTCTTTATATTTGTTAATTTTTCATATTGGTGTAACTGTGTACCTAGGACTGGATTCCATGGATATTTTTAAAAATAATTTTGGGCAAGATGGAGTAAGCCCCCTATAGTCTGTCTCTCCTGCTGATTACAGCTAAAACTTCTGGACAAAATATAAAAATTCCTGGACTCTGAAAAATAAAAGCAGAGGGTGAGTAAGCACTTGGACAGGCAGCCAGTACAGGAGATGGTTTCCAGAGTTTTCCCTATTTTTCTTGTGGCATTGCTTGCGAGAGGCCCCCAGTCCTGGAGCTCGGCAGCAGAGGCTCCAGCAGCTAAAACCCATCTACCCCATGTTTCTAACTGGAGGGACCCATCTATCCCGTGTTTCTCCCATGGCTTTGTTCTGAGGGTGAGTCCTAGTCATGTCAATGGCTGTGACGATGGTGCAGGCAGATGAAACACCGCAAGAGGCTTATCAGTCTCTTTGGCCAGAGGAGCTGGGACGATGAGCTAAGAGCAAGGTAGAACGCCCAGGAAGGAGAAGGGAATCGCGAGTGTGGGTGTGAGCAGGCGCCCACACAAGTTCTGGGTTTACTCTCCAGCTCCGCGTGTGCCGGACAGACCCAGAGCAGCAGGGCATAGGCTTTGGGAGCTGAAGTAAGATTTGACCACTGTCTAGGGCCCACAGCACCCTGGCAGGACTCTTGCTTGGAGCCGAGCCGCAGCGGCAGGGCAGAGGCGCTGAAGACCAGAGCCGCTGCCCGCCAGCCGCAGACGGAACCTGCAGTCTGAGCCTGCCTGTGGTATTGCCTGCTGAAAGCATCCATGCTCTCCTGAGAATTCTAGGAGAGTCTATGCAGCATAACATCCACAGTGTCGAGGATACAGCCCCAAAGCGCTCCACACAGAAGGAGCCAGGAAGTCGGCCAGTTTTCAAGAGAAGACAGTGGACGCCCACCCAGAGGTGCCCCAGATGTTGGAATTACCAGGTCACAACTTCCCAACCTTTTTTTTTTTTTTTTTTTTTAATGTTTTACTTATTTTTGAGAGAGAGAGAGACAGTGCAAGCAGGGGAGGGACGGAGAGAGAGAGAGAGGGAGACACAGAATCCGAGGACAGGCTCCAGCCTCTGAGCTGTCAGCACAGAGCCCGACGCATTGCTCGAACTCACAAACCATGAGGCCTTGACCTGAGCCGAAGTCAGACGCCCAACTGACTGAGCCACCCAGGCGCCCCCACAACTTCACAACTTTGAAGCAGCTGTTGCAACTGGCCCATGAGGTGGAAAGGCAAACAGATGAATGGACAAAAGGACTGTTGTTTGCTCTTCTTTTTCTTTCTATCTTCCTTTCTTTCTTTCTTTCTTTCTTTCTTTCTTTCTTTCTTTCTTTCTTTCTTTCTTTCCTTCCTTCCTTCCTTCCGTCCGTCCTTCCTTCCTTCCTTCCTTCCTTCTTTCTTTCTTTCTTTCTTTCTTTAAATAAAAACTAAAGATGAGCTAAATGAGAATTTTGGAACTGAAAAGGCAATGTCTGCAGTAAATATTGGATGAACGTAATCTGATAATGGAGATGATAAAAGATACAGTGAACTTAAAGATGGATCAGTAAAAGTTGTCTGAAGAACGGAAAAAGATTGAAAAACCGGTTTTGAAGAGCCGTTCTGCCAATAAGATCTTATCAGTCATATCTTTGGTCTTAATGATGCTTTTGTGGGCTTATAGATAGTATTGTTCCTATTACCTAAAGTTTTTATGCATTCATTTGTCTTTTTCCTACTGTCTAAGAATTCCAGAGTATGATTGTGGCGTCACAGGTCTCCCCTCTTTTTCATTCCTTTTTCAAGATTGAGCCTATGTAGATACCTAAGAGACGTTTTCTTAAGCGTGTGGTAGTTGTGTTCTAAGTTGTGTTATTCAGTGTGGTCCTCAGACTGGCAGTGTTGGGACACCTGGGAGCAAGCGGGATTGCAGGCTTGCCTCGGACCCCCTAAATCAGCCTTCATTTAGCAAGACCCTGCGTGGCTCGTGGGCACAGTACAGTTTGACCTGTGCCGTTGTGTGTTTTCCTTCACGCGTCCTGTGGAAGCTACTAAGAATTTATAACTCTCCATACGACTCCAGATATCAGGGGATTGACTTTGCCAAACAGATGTAAATTTGGGCCGTAATCACCTCTTCTGTTTTAGAAGACAATCGCTCAAGTCTTAGTTCACCTGCACAGGAGTGACTACGTGGCTGCGGAGAGGTGCGTCAGAGAGAGCTACAGGTAAGATGGAGGCAGCGCTGCCCGGATGTGCGGTGTTAATGTCTGTAGTTCTCAGTGGCAGACCACTGCTTAGACAGCTGCTATTGGTCCTGAAGCCATTTTTGGTTTTTAATACATTTCATAGTGGTAGGAGGACTTCCCTAACCACTTCAGCAGGATTTTGACAAGTTGGAATCTTCCCTGTGTTTTTCTCCTGGGGATTTCGTGGGAGTGAATGACTTCAATGATTTTGTTCTGTTTGCCTTCTAAGAAAAAAAGAACAACAAAAAAAGGAGTAAAGAAATGTTCTCAGATTATATGTTACAGGAGGATCATGTCTTACTGAAGGTAGTTCAAATGAGTGGTCTCAGCCTGGGCACTGCTGACATTTTGGGGCACATACATAATTCCTTGCTGTCTGGCCTGTCCTGTACCTTGTGGGGCGTCTGGGGCATCCCAGGCCGCCACCCACTTGTTAACAAAAATGTCTCCAGATATTGCCAAACATTTGCTGGGGGGCAGGATGGCCGGGGGGCAGGTGGAGACGTGTGACTCGTGCTTGCCGCAGCATTCCAGGGTTCAGCGGGAGTGAGGACTGCGCCGCCCTGGAGCAGCTCCTTGAAGGCTATGACCAGCAAGACCAAGACCAAGTGTCGGAGGTCTGCAACTCGCCCCTTTTCAAGTACATGGACAATGATGTAAGTGGCCTCTTTTCTTTCCCCTTCAAAGGTGGAGGCTTCTAGTGAGATCATTTTTCTCCTGTGGGCGTGTGAGATGTTCCCCTTCTATTTTTCACCTCTGGCTACTGCCAGACAAGGAATGCGGCAGTTGCCCTGAATTTCACCATAGTCTTAGATTGTTGAGATGTCAGCCATGTGGGTTCACAGCCATTTATCTAGCCTTCTGTTGACCATATCTGTAGTTTTTAATTCGGTTCCAGTTCTCAGCTTTGCCTTCCTCCCATAGACCTCTGTAGGTCGCTTAGTTTGAGTTTTCTTTTAGGCTTCACTGAAAGAGGCTCCTCAGGTAGTGGCCTTTGTAATTCAGGGGCCTTGTCGGAGGCCCACTTCCGTGACAGCTGGTTGTGTGACACGGGGTATTACTGAACTCCTGAACTCTGGAAGCCTCACTTAACTCATCTGTAAGAATGGAGCAGCAGGTCCCTGTCTCGCCCACCTGTCTCGAAGAATAGATATGCATGTGGGAAACAGCCTCGCACAGTGCCGTATACAGAGCGCGAGCCGTGTCTGTGGGTCTCCCTTGTGTGTTTCCCTTTTCAGTAGATTGATGCGCCCCTGTTCATTTGATTTGATATTAGAGCAGCTTAAGACCTTCGGTTTTTTGTAATGATGTATATAGGTTTTTTTCTTGATAAATTCTTCTGTAGGTTTTTGTAAGTTTGATGATTTTTGAAGAATTTGTCTCTAGCTTAACTTCTCATTTACTGCACAGATCTTTATTTTGTAGGTACCTGCCAGTATTACTTAGCGGGTCCCAATGATCTCAGATTCCTAGGTGTGGCAGAGAACTGATGTTTTTACTGGTTGCATACCTGTCACGTCACGGTCATGAGCCATCCGCTGGCAGAGCAGTGTGGGTTGTGCTGTGGGTGTTCGTCCATCTAAATGGTAGTATTGGTAGAGAACTAAGATCTGTCTCGTATAGATAACTACTGTCGACATGTGGCACACTGAGATTCTGGTCATCCAGCTCCTGAGAACATGTTTTGTCGTTGACAGTATGCTAAGCTGGGCCTGAGTTTGGTGGTTCCAGGAGGGGGAATCAAGAAGAAATCTGCAGCACCACAGGCTAAGTCTGAAGGCGCCACTGCCCCTGCCACCGAGGAAGACGAGGACGAGTACGCCGGAGGCCTGTGCTAGGGTCTTGGCTCCGCAGAAAGGAAGAGGAAATTTCTGACGTGCCGTTCATGGACTTGGACCTTGTCTAAGGGGATCCAGACTTCACTGCAGTCATGGTTTTGAAAATGCTAATAAAGACTCATCTTTAGTCATCATTTTGCGAAGTCACCCATTGTACCACTACCTGAGAACTTTTTTTTTTTTTCTGTCCATAAGAGCCTTTCTAAGACACCCAGCAAGAATGAACAGGTAAATGTATTGTCACATTTTAATACAGTTGATTTTGAAATTTGCGAGCCACAAATGATGTTCTAAACAAAAGGGACAGTAGACATAGAAATTCTTTCCTCTTGGGCTTTTTTAATTTATTGTTAGAGAATTTTCTTTGCATTTTATTTAATCATTGCTGCTGAAAGTAAAGTTTACTGGTTAAACAAAGTAGTATTTTAAACTTTTGTTTTGAAAAGGAGATTTATCCCCAGTGATATCAGATACATTTAAATTATTAAATCTAAGTCTTTTCCAAGGCAAGACTGGGACAGGATGCTATTTTGAGCCTTACAATATTGTTTAGCCCAATGAAAGGTACATTTAAAGTCTTACACGTAAATTGAATCCTTTGAAGGCATATTTAGCTCCTCTTTGAAATGCATTTTTTCCACTAAAAAAACACAGCGGCTCTCCCCAAATCCACTTGGTTTTGACTAAATGGGAATTAATGAGGACTGTTTTTATGCATTCTAATTCCCAGCAGTCTAGAACATTTCTTCCCTCCAAAATAATTTTCGATTCACTTAGAGCTGTAACCGGACGGTAACTAGACGTGGGAATGCTGTATACCATAGACATTTAGCTGAGAGGGAAGAATGGTTTCTGAAGTACTTCTGTTTAAAGGACTGACTGCCAGCATTTTAGTCCTGGTGGGTATTCCTAAGAGATTATTTTTGAAGCATTCCTTTTTCACCTCTGTCTCCCAGTCTGCTAAGCGGAAAGAGGCACCGGTCAGCAGCAGGGTGCCTTCTGCGGGCAGGGTGGTTTCCTGTCCGCGTGTCCTGTCTTCACAGAGCCCGGCCTTATGCGAGTGCAGCCTGTGTCTGTTCGCTGCTCCCTGAAGACCCCAGGGCCGATCCATCACGATGTGTGGTGTTTAGCCATGGTTTTAGCTGAGGGAGAGGAGGGCTTAGCCAGGACGTTATCTTCATGTGGCAGGTGCTCTTGGGTGGGGGTGGGTGGGAGGGGAGACAGATTTATTGAAGACCCTATTTAAAATACTAACAAATACAATGTTTGGATTCCCCAAGTTGCTCTCTTAGTTCTGGTAGCAGCCCATTTTCACTGACTGTGTGGAGATTAACTTTGAACAATCTCAGTAAAGCTGCACTTAGACATTTGTACTGAAGGACATACTAGAATGCTGCCAAGATCCCGCCATTGCTGCTGTGCCCTTTAGATCTAGTTGGAAACTTTGAGAGCCTCATATTAACGCTCCTGTGAGCTAAGTCACCATCTGTCTAAACAGATTTGGCAGCACTTAAAAGATACTTTAGACTGTTTGTTTAAAGACCATATTACCCATTGCAGCCTTGGAAAAATCGGTAACTTTTACATTCTAAAAACGAGGAGTGATTGATTCAGTGCATTCTGCATCCTCAGGGCAGCTGACCCTTAGCAATGTAAAAGGCTCTGTTTCTTCCAAGTGCAGCCTCCTTCCCCCTCCCTGCCCATGCTCAGGGACTGATGTGCAGGACGCACGCTGTGGTGTCCAGGAAAGAGCCCTTGTTCCATCCTCATGCAGTTTAGTGTTCCACGCACGGAAGTCTGTATCCTGAGTGTGGTCCGAAGTGGGAAACGTGTGTTTACAACAACAGGAAAACCTTTTGCAGAGCTCGCGCCATCACTTTTACCAAAGTGGAAGTCTGCATGAGTATGCTCAGAATTGAATACTTGGTGTTCTATTATATTGTAAGTGAAGTCGATCTACAAATCTATTTAATATATTGAATTTCTTTGTACATAGAGTATGTATGGTATTTGTGTATGGAATCTGTGCTTCCTTCCTATTTTTTCCAGTTCTTTGATGAGAAAACATTAAATGTGTTGTTACAGAAATGTAGATTATTGCTTCAGTGGGAAGATATTATGAAAATAAAATCTGTAACTATGATATATATATATATATGATATGAAAGTATGATTATTACTGTTACTCATTTCGCTTTACTTATTTCCTTTCTTCCAAGAACATAGTCTCATTTATGTGATTTCCAGCCATACATATACAAGAACAATATTTTGTTAGGTCCTGTATTCTGCTCTTTGGGAGTCAGTTAAGTACCTTTAGGAGTTACTTTAAACTATTTGAGTTTTTAAGATACTGATCCTCCAGTTAGTATAATACTGTACTATCTGCTGCTTGTTGAGGTGGAAGACTTTAATTACTCTCTTGGAAGAGGTATTAACCTCTTCCAAGAGAGTAATTCTTTCACGAAGGGAGGCGGTGGAAGTCAAGTGCATCATTTCCAGGCCAGACCACTTACTGCTGGAGGGACACTCATGAGTTCCCTTTCCCCTGCCACTCAGATCCGGAATGCTCCCGTGTCCCGCCCTGAGAGCGGAAGCCGTAAGCAGAGCCCTCAGCTGACCTGTGATGCACACAAAGCAGGAATGAACTTGGTTTCCAGTGCGCCTTAGTACGTAAAGACTGTCCCAGGATTTGTGCAGAAGTTGACTAATTATTCAAGAAATTTTTCTTGAAAAATGTTATTACTTCTATAAGAATATAAGCCTGGAGTAAGGCACGTTTTGTTGTAAAGTGTTTTAGTTGGTCTTCGAAAAGCGTGTATGACTTTAATGTTAAGAGTTGATGGAAGCTATATTGTGTTTTTTGTGCGGCGCTGGTGAGCCAGGCTCCTGGACAAGCCGGCCCGCGGTGCTCCCAGCTGACTTGCTGTGGATCTTGGGCAAGCTGGCTTCCTCACTTAACCACAGGAGCCTCATGGCGTCTACTTAAAGGGGCTTGGGGGATTGAGTTCACAAAGGCAAAGCACCTCACAGAGTAATTGACAAATAGCGGGTGCTCAGGGATGAATGAGATCATGAACTCTGGGAGAGAAAAGGTCAGTTAGTCGTTCCAATTTTGACAGCCAAACTTCCTTGCGAACTTCTGCATTTCAGACTCCGGTGTAAGTCATTTGATCTAAGACTTCATTTTATTCTCATTGTGGCCGGATGACAACTGAGGCCAAGTCTCTGCTAGAGACTTGTGTCTCTGTGCCTGTTGGCACCTCCCGGCTAGACTGACCGATGGGCCGCAGCCCTCGGGCTTTGCGAACCCAGGATGCTGCCTGCCGGCCTCTCCCACAGTTCCGTTTGTGTCCTCCACTGCCCCGTGATCTCTTGGAGGCTGACCTCTGCCTGCCTTCAGACCAGGACCAGTGGCTCTGAACCTGGGGGCGGAGTGGGGGGACAGCCCAACATCTCCCTCCTCCCTCTGCAGGCTGTGTGGTGGGCCCTCAGCAGTCAGGTTCAGACACCGTCCCCACCCTCCTGGCCACAGTGGTTTGGTCCCGGACTTGGCTTCTGACTCCAGCTGAGCAAATTAGGGTTCGTTCCCTCCCAGAGAATGTGGGATTTGTTCTCACTCTCCAGATTGCCCTTTCTTCATCCTGTGTTATTTTGCTTCCTAGTGCTTCTCAGTACTTGGAATTACGGCATGTGTGCATGTGTTTTTTGTGTACGAATTGTGAAGAAAATGTGAACTCCATTAGGTTAAAATACGGCCGCCATGAGAGCAGGGCCTTCATTCTCTCCCTCACCTGTGAGTCTTTCAGAACAGTTTCTGGCACATAGTGGGCACTGAATAAATATTAATAGATACGGGAACAAAAGCACTCAGCAAATGTTATTCCGTTTGCTCTTACTGAAATCGGCTGGTCTCAGGGCGCCTGGGCATCTCAGTCGGTTGAGTGTCCAGCTTCGGCTCAGGTCGTGATCTCGCGGTTTGTGAGTTCGAGCCCCGCGTCGGGCACTGTGCTGACAGCTTAGAGCCTGGAGCCTGCTTCTAATTCTGTGTCTCCCTCTCTGTCTGCTCCTCCCCTGCTCATGTTCTGTCTCTCTCAAAAATAAACAAACATTAAAAAAAATTAAAAGAAAAAGAAACTGGCTGGTCTCTGGTCCTGTTCTTTGTCACTCTTAATTTGTATTAGCCAATATTTATCCAGTGCTTTCAAACCCAGTAGACGTAGCATTTCTAAGGTCATGAAATGTTAACTTAGGAGCTTCTCTGTTTTCCCTGTCCCTCCATGCCTCATTTAGAGGGACTGAACATTCCCTGCTGTAGATCTTAGACCAAGGCACTCGTAGGACACAAGCCTCCTCAGGGAGGCTCTGAGAAATACCTGAGCACAAGGAGATGCGTTCGGCTATTTGCCTTCCAGAGCCCAGCGAGGCCATGTTGGGTGAGTCTCAGGCTGCAAGTTCTCCAGATATCAGAGCCAAACCCTGAAGTTGTTTTATTGCTCGAAGCTGAGGTCCAGTCTGGCTTTGATTTCACAGGGGTGATCCATCAGAGGGGCGGAGATTGGAGAATCTGAAAACAAAATTGGTCCGAGCTGTGCTGTTCAAATCTTAGAACTTGTACACAGAAACCTTGCCTTTCCTCTTCAAGCCTCTCTGAAGCTCTTTCTAGAACCTGGGCTTCCCAGTTCAAGAGAGCGGAACATCCTGCCTTCTTTGCACCTACGACCTTGATGGTGAGAACAGGCGACATTCCGATAGCTTATTGCATGGGTGGCTTGCAGAAGTCCCCCTGCAGAAGATTTCTGTTCAAAATGAAACCAGTGTTTCACCTTTTTGGTGTGTTTAGGTTTAGTCCTTTGGCCAATAGCTCCTTTTAACTGTGATGTTAGCAAATGTTTCTTGAGATTTGATTGAATATGATTTTGATGAGGGAGGCTTTATAAAATGTCTGGGGCACAGTGATACCTCCCAGAACCGTGCAGATGAATATTTCTAACTTCAGGGCTGACGTCAAGCATGCTACGTGAACTCACTCACAAAATTGAACTGTGATGTGTAGAGCGTTGTAGAATGAGCAACACGTTTTGATCTCTTCCCGTATTTTGGAAGTCTCTTTGTAGCTGTCTTGCGTTTTTCCAGCATCTTCCACGGCTCGGTCTCTGAATGTTTTCCTCTTCATATCCTCCGCTGTCTCATCCACACCTCTACAGAAGCCGCTTAGCTCCGGGGCCATATCCGTGGCTTCTGTGGGCATATAGACAGACGAACACCCCACCGGAAGCTGGACCGTCCTGTCACCTGGCAGACGTATGAGAGGCATGTCCGGACTTGTATCTTCAGAGCTGAACATTGGCTTAAACGTTGCAATGCGATAATCCTAACCAATTCTCTTGGCAAAAGCAGTGGGTTTCTGTAGCTGTGTTATCCGAGAAGGGTGCAGAAGGCACGAGAAGAAAGATGAATGGGACGGAAGTATTAAGATTTATCAGGACCCAACTGCCATTGTGACGCTGGCGACTTCTCCCACCGCTGGTGCTTACTCAACCGGGATGTATGGGTTGGCACGTTACCGTGTGGCTACCCAGGATGGTGAGCGGTGGCCCTGCCCCCCCTTTCCTGCATCCCCCTGCATCAGTGGTGTGCCTGTGGACAGCTGCACAAGGGAGGAAATGCAAGGATCCCCAAATGACCTAGAACTTCAAGGCTGCCACGAGTTGCCCCACAGCTGCTGGCGACCCATACCCAGCTCCAGTGAGTCTGGAGTTTGGAGGCCTTCTCTAGCCAGGGTCAATGGGATGATTTTTCTGGGCCCAGTGTCACATGAAAGAACAGGCTTCTTTGTTCAAAAACAGGGAAAAAAAAGTTCTGTTTCTTTGCGTGTGTGTCTCTCTCTCTGCCTATCATAGTGTTTGCATTTGCTATTCAATGTGGGTGCTTCGGGAGCAGACCCTCATGGGGCCTTGGCCCTGCCGTGCACCGGGTGCATGCCTGACGCCGACCCTTCCACACCCAGGCCGCCCTCCCAGCAGAGGCGGCCCCAGGTCGGTGGGCAGGGGCAGGGAGCCGGCTGCTGAGAAGCCTTCCCATGACGATGGGGAGGTGGACCCCGCATGAGTCAAGGCTCCAAGGCCCTGGCACATCCCCCACTACCCCATCAGATTGGCTTACAAAAGACACCTCCAAAGACAAGATTATTGAGAAATTCAAGATGACCCCAGGCGTGGGGCCCGTTGTGCGTGGACCCTGTGCAATCGCACCGGTCGCCTGCCAAAGGCCAAAAGTGCCGGAGCCCAGCCCAGACCCATGGCAGCTGGGAAGCAAGAGCTTCAGGTCAGGTACGCATTTCTCGCTCTTGGCATCCCAGATGTTATTCCATCCTGGAGGAGTTCCTCAGGGGCCCTGCGGATCTTCATTCCAGAAGGGGGCTGACGATGGACCCATAGGAGGGCAGATGTTGTCACTGTCATTAGTAGGAGGGGGCCAAGGCCTTCCAGGCTCTCCAGTGCAGAGTAAATAAACACAAATAGCACTTCTCATGCTAATACCGACCCCTTCTCATGATCCATCTTCCTTGAATTATTAAGCTAAGAGACACCCCTGGGGGTGAGGGAAAAGTGGGGAGGTCTAAGGGGACCCAGACTTTATCAGTCTGCCGTAGCCAAGCCCTAGACCCAATGGGAATGCCAGGGAAGGGCTGCTGGGGACAGGATTCTCGTACTTTACCAACAGACCCTCGGGGGCTTCTCTGCCGGCTGTGATTCTGGCTTGCCTGGGTCCATGGTTTTCCCGTTGTGATTTCTCTTCTGCCTTCTCAAGTGCGGGGCACACGTCGGCCTCTCTGGGTGCCCTCTAGAAATGTCCTCAGACCGGGCGCCTGGGTGGCTCAGTCGGTTGAGTGTCTGACTTCGGCTCAGGTCATGATCTCACAGTTCGTGAGTTTGAGCCCCGCATCGGGCTCTGTGCTGACAGCCCGGAGCCTGCTTCGGATTCTGCGTCTCCCTCTCTCTGCCCCTTCCCTGTTCGCTTTCTGTCTCCATATCTCTCAAAAATAAATAAACATTTTTAAAAAATAAAAAAAGAAATGTCCTCAGACCCAGTCTGTGCACACCGATTGTCTGATAACTGACACAGGAGCCGGAGGCCTCCCACTTTAGAGATGCAGTAGGGGAAGCAGGGCAGGGAGAGCACATCTGGAAGGAGCCTTGGAAAATGGATGGAGAAGCAGAGAGTGAAGAAGACCTCCAACCAGGGCTGAGGGAAGCCACCTACCCACGTGAGAGGCAGGAAGCCCGTAGACCCAAGTCAGACCGAGCCACGGTTTTTCCCCGGACCCTGGGGGTAGGGGGTGGGGGGCGGTGTGTTGGAGGTGAGGACGTCCTCCTGGGGAAGGCCTGCTGCAGGGTTCGTGCTCTCATGAAGACGCTCCTCTCAAACCCTCCCCAGATTTCACCTGGGAACAGAGCTCTGAAGACACACGCCTCATGCCATTTTCTGCCAGAAAACATTTCTGGAATGGAACCTTTATTTATTGCTCATTTCTCTCTTCCCTTTGGGGGACATAATAATTTAGGTTTATCAGGACAGTTCCGGGGCTCCAGGGTTAGAATTTTCCAGCCACCAGGTGGCGCTGCAGAACAAGCTTAGAGCGGGCCTGAAGGGAGCCTGCCGGTTGGGGGGCGCCTGGGTCTGTGGCCGAGGGCGGGCCGTGCTTCGCACAGATCAACTCCAAAGTTACTGCTCACAGGGACTGTGAACAAACTATAGGATGGCTGATTAGGATTCAAAGTTACCACTCAGATGAAAACTTGCAGCTCTGTGTCTCTCTGAATCGTGCACTCTGTAGGCAAACCCTTGGTTATATTTATTTACGTGTCGTTACTCTTTTAGCATAAAATTATGTAGTCGATGTGAACAGGACTGGGCCTTCCTGAAGGCTCTGTCCTGGGCTACTTTCAGTTCTTCCGGTGGTGGTGAGGGGAAGGGGGGGGTGGAGAGTAAGGAGGTGTTAACTTTGGCCAGGGCAATTCTTTGTATGGACCTGTTCCCCTCACTGCAGGTCACTTAGCTTTCCTTGACTCTCGCCCGCTAAATGCTGGTTGTGTCCCCCACGCATTGTGACCAACCAGTAATGTCCTACATGTGCACGTGCCCGGCCCAGGGTTGGGTTAACGTCCCTTGTTGTGAACCAAGACCGCTTTGAGAATACAGTATCTCTCTGCCTTACCTTCTAAATAGACCTACCGTCAGAGCATCAGCAACACGGCTCTAGAGCGTGTTGCCCTATATAATCCCCACATGAGCTGCTCAAATGGAAAGAAATCAAAAGGAGATCCAAGTAAAATTCCTCTCTTTGGCCGCACTAGTCACACCCCAAATGCTCGATAGCCCCATGGGTCCAGTGGCTACCGGACCGGGTGTGCACAACAGAGCATGTATTTGGCTCCTCCTGTCCGACCCCCCTTGAGTTTCACATACGCCTGATGCAGGGGACCTGGTATCCAGGCCCCCAAGTAACTGTTTTCGGTCTGACCCCACTGGGTTTATTCCTTCTCCCGAGAGTCACAAAGTTGCCTAAATGCAAAGTCCTTGGCCCCTCCTCTTTCTCCTTTCAGACTGGATTACTGGATTAGAGGAAGGTTTCCCAGGCTAGCAACCCGGAGACATTTAAAGTTTTCTGACAGAAATTCCCTCTTCCCCAACAGAGGACACAGGGGCTCAGTTCCACAGCAGGCACCAGGCGGTGGCGGCTTGGGAGCAGGGAGCATGGACCCTCCCCAGGGAGGTTCTGTGAGCGTGGGCTTCAGCTCCGTGTTAGGCGGGCTTCTAAGTTGGCTCAACAAGTAAGAACTGTTAGCAGAGAGAGACGTACTTTAAGTAAAATAAACGTCTCCTCACCCCAGAGAGGAAGAGACACTCTAAGCGGCATCCTGGAGAAGCAATGAGCCCGCCCGACACTTTTCCATCTCAACTAGCGGTTTCTGAAACCCTTCCAGCACGTAGCATCTCCCAGGGTGTGTCTCAGACCATGTTCTCGTGAGATGCTCCTTGAGAAAACAGTTCTAAGAAAACAGCTCAATGTTTAAGAAAGTCTACATAGTATTTTCTGGAATGCACTATAGCATATTAAAGATTCAGAGAAGTTCTGGGGCTCCTGGGTGCCTCGGTTGGTTGAGTGCCTGACCGGCTCAGGTCACGATCTCGCGGTCCGTGGGTTCGAGCCCCGCGTCGGGCTCTGTGCTGACAGCTCAGAGCCTGGAGCCTGCTTCGGGTTCTGTGTCTCCCTCTCTCTCCGCCCCGCCCCATCTCAAGCTCTGTCCCTGTCTCTCAAAAATAAGTAAATGTTAAAAAATAAAAATAAAAAAAAAAAAGATTCAGAGAAGTTCTGGGCAAGGAAATAGTTACAAATCGTATACCTCCGCGTTTTCCTGATGCATTTGACCCTGAAGACCTTCTCTCGTCAAACCCCATCCACAGCCAGCAGACGTGGTCCCTCAAAGACACAGCTGTGAGGTGGAAGGTTCTCTGCAGGTGGTCAGGCTCGGCCCCAGCCCACAAAGGCAACTCAGATGTCCATCTGAGCTCAGGCTTCCCCTTCTGGGGGACCATGCTGAGTGCCAGCGTGCCTGAGCGCTGCCCCCAGAAGCAAATTCCACCAGAGTGAGAAATAGCCATTTTAGAACCTCACAGCCCTGGTGATAAAAAGACATCTTCTTGTCACCGATGAGCATGACAGCAGCAGCAATGATAGCACATTTTACAGTAACAAAAGGTTTCGTTGTTTTTTGTTTTGTTTTTTAAAGTATTTATTTTTGAGGGAGAGCCTGCAAGCGGGGGAGGGGCAGGAGAGAGGGAGACACAGAATCTTCTGGTCCAGGCGGTGGTGGTGCATAAGCCAGGCGGTGGTGGTGCATAATTCTCCCCAACTTCGTCATCGACAACTTGACCTCGGTAGCTTGGAACCAGCCATGGTGGGAGACCACCATGCTTTCCATAGCGCCACCATGGAAATTGACAAAAAGCCCTAAGAATCAGGGCTTTCTCCGCTCTCTCGACTCTTTCTTTTCTCCAAAGAGTTGATGTCAACCACTGTGCCAGCACACCCCGGGGGGGGGGGGGGGGCACCAGCTTTTACCTGTGCAAATGCAGTGGCCTCCTGGCTCCCCGCTCCCGTCCATTTTCTACCCAGCGGCAAAAACGGGGCTCTGGAAATACAAGTGGACCCATGCCTTGCTCTTCCTTAAAGCCTTTTGATAACCTCTCCCTGCACTTGGAAGAAAATGCAGGCTCGTAAGATGCTTTACGAGGGTTGTCCATGTGTCCCACCTCATTCTGTGCCAATTGCTTGCAGAAGTCAAGTGCATTTGGACTCGGATGAGTCAAGTCCATCTGGGCGGGCTTTGCCAGGAGAACTGAATAATGAATGCCTGTGTTGTGAGATTGAATTTTATAGGCCTCGTTCCCAGGGTGCAGCACTGACACTTTCTATATTTTGTAGAATTTTCCTTTCTGACTTTGCTGCCTTGTTAAGTCTGATGAGGAAAACAATCTAGACCGGCGCTGTCCGATAAAAATATAATCCGGGTCATGTGTGTAATTTTCAACGTTCTAATAGTCACATATGTGAAAGAGTAAAAGGAAACAGGTGCAATTAACTCCAATAAAACGTTTTCTTTGGCCCAGTTCGTGCTGCTCCAGAGATGACTACTTCCCACTGGCCCTCTTCTGTGCCCTGGTTCGCTTCCACCCTCCCAAGGTGCACGGTTACCCTGGCTCGGACTTGGGGCATTTGCCTTCTGTCCTGTGGCATCCAGGGAGCCCTCTAGGGTGCCATCCCTGGAGACAGGCTCACAGGTCACTCTGGGTGGCTTCCCAGTCCTGATGGCTAGCCCTTCTTCAGGACAGCCGGTTTCCCAGCTCCAAGGCCCTACTCTCACACTCCCAGCAGACTGGAGACTGTTACCAGGCACTTGCTGTGATCATTCCTTTGTGGCAAAGCAGCAAAGGCCAGGGGTCAGGACGGGCCACGCGAGGCCAGACTCCAGACTCCCCTGGGCTCTTGCATCCTTCATCTGGTTTGGGAAACCCTCTCCTTCCATGTAGCTTGGCGGGGGGGGGGGGGGGGGGGGGGGGGGGCAAGACACCTACAGGTGGGGTCCAGGTTCTCTCGCCTCCCGCTTCCAGGTAGGGGGATTTACCCTGTCCCTGGGGCGGTCCTGGAGGGGGTCGGGCTGGCACTGGCTGGCATCTTCTTTCACGTATTTTCACAAGGGCAGCCTTGCTTCCGGCTCCCCTCTTCCCGGGGGTGCTGGCTCGGTTGGTGTCCAGGGAGACCTCTGCTGACACCCGTCCCCACAGGGGTGCCCAAGGCACGGATGGGAAACAGGGTCAGAGATGTGCAGACATCTGCTCAAATCTTCTTATATTCTTCCCTTACACAAGTTTTCACACACGAGTCAACGTTTTCTCACATGAGTCTGCCTGTGCCTGTGCATATATACGGACATACCTGTGTATATCTCTGTATTTACACCCATCTGCATATATCTGAAAGGCAACAGTACCAAAATTTAACCAGGGCAGTTATTTTTAATGTCTATTTATTTATTTTTGAGAGAGAGAGACAGACAGAGTGTGGGAGAAGGACAGAGAAAGAGGGGGACAGAGGATCTGAAGCAGATTCTGCGCTGACAGTAGAGAGCCCGACGTGGGGCTCGAACTCACGAACCACGAGATCGTGACCTGAGCCGAAACCAAGAGTCGGACGCTCAACCGACTGAGCGTCCCTTAACCAGGGCAGCTTTAATTAATTAATTTACTTTCCAAACACTCATATAGCCCCTGCTCTGTGCCGGGCACTGTTCTAAGTTATTTACAAATATGGCCCCGATTAACTCTCTGATCAACTGTATGAAGTAGATACTATCACAGCTTACGATGGGGACACCGACTCACAGTACCGTTTCTGTTACCCAATTCATCGCTTACTGCTTGGTTATTGTTTTAGAAAAAAACCTGACTCACCTTGATGCGCCCTCTACTTCCTCCAAAATGTAAAAAGGACCACTTTGCATGTGTAAATAATGCAAGCTAAGAGCTTCTCTAGGATACGGTTCAAGACGACCTCATTGATTTTCCTGGGTGAAGATACGATGCGGTTTGTGGCAGAGTTTCATTACCATTGTAATTTCCACCAGGAAGCAAACTGTACTTTGATTCAGCGGATGGAGTAATTGACGACTGTTCTCAGTGCTTTCTCTTGGATTTACACATTTACTTGTATAGATCCCTGGGAAGCAGTTTAACCATCACCCTGACAAAAGAAAATAAAAGTAGGGAACACCAAATAATACTGAAATTATCTGAAGCGTTAGGGTGACCAAGCAAGTCGATTTGCTCAGGTCTAGAGGTTACCTGGGACCTGGGACTGTCGGTTCTAGAACCCCAAGGGTCCCAGGCAAATAGAGCAATTGCTGTCCCGACTCTCGGCATAAGGCTTCTGACAGTAACAGATGCAAAGCAGTGAGAAATCGACACCAGTGAGGCTTATAATCCGGAGACTGTGCCCCTCGGACTCTTCACTTGGGACCCTGCAATGAACTCAAGAATGAGACTGTGTTAAAAATGGATTTCCTGTTTTATACAAAATTTTCCTGGCCTTTGCTGTATTAATGTATTAATGTAGCTGTATTAATGTAGCTGCTCTGTATTTTAGATGCAACGCATTTTTTAAAAAGATCTCTTCTTAATTATTTTTAAGCCTCTTGACATGATTGCCCTTTAATATGCGACTTTTTTTTTTCTTCAAAGTCTGTTCTTTTTCAATGTCTGGTCTGCCTCTTGGTAAGAAGGTGGATCTCACCAAATAGAGGGGTATAGCTTATCTGGGAGGATTTCTTTTAAGTCTTCTGACTTAAAGCTTTATAATTTGGCTATCCCAAGAAGAAGGTGCAATTCTCACCTTTCAGGGAAGTTGTTTTTAATGTTTATTTATTTTTGAGAGAGAGAGACAGAGACCAGGGCTTGAACTCACAAACCTCGAGATCATGACCCGAGCTGAAATCAAGAGTCAGATGCTTAACTGACTAAGCTACCCAAGTGCCCCTCAGGGAAGTTTTAAGAGTAAATTTTTCCACTTTACATCTGATCACATGCATGAAAGCCTATATGAAAAGAGTTCAATTAGTTGTTCTTCTAGAAGTACAGCCTTTTTTTTTTTTTTTTAATGAGCAGCAGACAAAAGTTTATTAGGATATAAGATCAAAAAGTAAGAATAGCATGAAATCTCTCTTTACGGAGAGGGGGCATTTGAACATGAATGCCCGTAGAAGTAGAGCATTTTTAAGTTTGCTCAAAGGGAGCCAGGAAAAGTGAGCCACTAAAATCTAGATTAAAGATGACGTCCTGTCCCCTTATCACCAATGGCTCCATATTTCCTCTCCATCACTCTCTTCTCCAGGCATCACTTGCTTAAGACAAAGGCAAGTTCTATGCCAGTGATGGGCGCATAAAGCTAGAGCAGCCAGTCTCACTAGACAAAGAATACAAAGACTCACTGCATAGAGACCATCACTTTCTAATTTTCTCTATTTTTTAATCTTTCTTTTTGAGAGACAGAGAGACAGAGACAGAGTGTGAGCAGGGGAGGGGCAGAGAGAGAGGGAGACACAGAATCCGAAGCAGGCTCCAGGCTCCGAGCTGTCAGCACAGAGCCTGACGTGGGACTCGAACCCACGAACCGCGAGTTCATGACCTGAGCCGAAGTGGGACGCTGAACCAACTAAGCCACGCGGGCGCCTCTGATTTTCTCCATGTTAATTAGTTGTTTGGGCCTCCTGCTGGTGCGGTTTTAGGTATTACCACATCCCCACCCCTACACCCCCTTGTCCTTCCTGACAGGGAAGCCGAACAGTCTTGCAGTCAAAACAAAGCCAATTAGTTTAGTCAAATAAGTGCACAGCCCAGGGAAGATGCTTAGACTTCAGCTCAATCAGTGAAATGAATAAGGGATTCAAACTGTGTTTTCATGGTGCCAGAATAATCGTTTTAAATGAGGATAGTCCAAATCCACTGGTTGCCTTTAATTTTGTGTAATTGATTTTATTTTTTTCTTGAAGGTTCTTGTGCGGATTCAGTGGCCATATTGCTTATTTGTGAAGACCTAGCTTCCGATGTCACCTTTAAAGCTATTTCGGGGGCGCCTGGGTGGCTCAGTCGGTTAAGCGTCCAACTCTTGTGTTGGGCCCAGGTCATGATCTCACCGTTCGTGAGTTCGAGCCCCACCTTGGGCTCTCCACTGACAGTGTGGAGCCTGCTTGAGATTCTCTCTCTCCTTCTCTCTCTCTGCCCCTCCCTCACACACTCTCTCTCTCTTTCTCAAAATAAATAAATAAACTGAAAAACATGCTATTTCGTGCAGAGTAAATTAGGATCCAAATGTGTTATTTCTCTCCTGGTTAATCAACCAATGATTCAGTGTCTCAGGGCTGCCTGGCGTGGCAGGAAGGCAATGGCCTTGGGCAATGCACCGCACTCCAGCTGTGACAGTGGCCAGGCCACCACACCCCTGGCTTTCATTTCCTCTGCTGTGAAAAGAGGGGCTGGGCCCAGGTGCACTCAAGGTCCCTAAATGTTGAAGACTCGGGCTTTATGACAAAATGACCTAATGCCCTCGTTCCTCCAGGTTGGCCTTAATTTATTTTCCTCCTCGTCACAGGTATAAAAATTCCATTTCTTAGGTCTCACACACTTACCACACCTATAAGCCCTGCGAAGGGCAAGTAAGGTTGACATTGGGCGTCATGCCAAACTTCTCATCGTTGATGGCTATGGGAAGCCTGCTGTTAAGTTCGCTGCCTGGAAAGCTCCAGGCTCCCGCGGTATGACCGGGCTTCCGAGTGGTGGAAACACTCGGTTCTGGGTCAGGCTGGAGGAAAGGTCTCAACACCTTCGGTTAAAACTTTACGATCTTTTAAGGTCCTGGACTTCTGCCACGTTTTCCATGAAGCATCCAGCATCCACTTTCCACATCTGCCCCGTCCTTCCTTGGGCTCCGAAAGCCTCCACCAGCCACTTAAGGACAGGGACAATGCTTTCCGGGCAAACTGTCTTTTCATTCACTCATTCCTTCGCTTGCTCTGAGCATCTGTGTTTGTGGAGGATTTTACATTTGAAGGATGTCATGTGAGTCCTGACAACCCCAGTGCCTGACCTGTGATGTGAACCTGGATGCTCCTGAGAGAAGGGAGCTGGGTTCCCGGGCCGAGGGAACTGGTTGGTTCTGGAAGCAGCTTATGTCTCGGGGTCTCTCAGGACTGGGAAAGGGGCCAACCAATGAGCTTATGTAAATTTTTGTAAGATATTTTAAATATCTAAACCTTTAGATAGAACCTTTAGAGGAAGGTTTAGAGGAGTCAAGGAAGGGCAAATACAGGGGCGCCTGGGTGGCTTAGTCAGTTAAGCATCTGACTTTTGATTTCGGCTCAGGTCATGACCTTGTGGTTCATGAGTTCGAGCCCCGCATTGGGCTCTGCGCTGACATTTTCTCTCTCTGCCTCTCTCCCGCTCACTCTCTCTCTCTCTCTCTCAAAATAAAGAAATAAACTTTTAAAAAAGATACTTTAAGTACAGCTGTGTTGGGCAGTGTCTTTCAATCCCAGCCTCTCTTCCCCTTCCCACGTGAGGAGTGAGTGGCCAGTGATGGAGTCCGGATAAGGGGACAGTTTCCTAGTTTGTGCAGGCTGCTGTGACGAGGTACTATCAATGGGTGGCTACAAACCATGGGAATCTATTCTGTCAGTTCTAGAGGCTAGAAGTGCAAGATCCAGGTGCCAGCAGGGCCGCCCCTTCCTGAAGATTCTAGAAGAGATTTCGCCATTGCTCCTTCCCACTTCCGTGGCTCCTGGAAATCTTTGGTGTTCTTGGGCTTGTGGCTGCTTCACCAGTTCCTGCCTCCATCCCCACGTGGCCTTCATCTCTCCGCGCCTGGACCTCCCTCCTCCCCTCTTCTCATAAGGATGTCCGTCATCAGATTTGGGACCCACCCTGATCCAGCATGGCCTGTTAACTAATCACAGCTGCGAAGACCCTGTTTCCAAATAAGGTCCATCTGAGGCCCCTGGCAGACATGAATCTGGAGGGACATGTTCAACTCGGTATAGGTTGGCTCTCCAGAAACCAACTCCGGGATGGGGATTTGCGTATAAGAGTTTGGCTGGGGAGGCTCTTAACAACACCTTCCCGGGCATGAGGGAAGCTAACAGAGGGCATGAGGGAAATTAACAGAGGCAGCCGCGCACGAAGAGGAGTGGAGAGTGTTAACACACTGGAGAAAGATGTGGGTTTCTTGCTGACTTGTCAAAATGCTGACATCATCCATGGAATCTGTAACGCCCCATTACGGTGAGAACGTCAATTACATTAATGAACGTGGTTATTTTAAAATGTATTTGTGAAAATTTGAATTATCCCTAAATCTTACGGTTAACACGTAGAAGAAACATGACAGAGGTCTCCTCAAATTTGACAAAAATTCAACCCACGGAAATATTAATAGTGAGCCGCTAACGCAAAAGAAACTTCCCTAAATTGTCAACGATAGAAAACAACATTTGTTCGATCACATTAGAGGAAAGCGGAATTAGCTTCTTCATAGAAAAAGGACAATATAAAACCGTTGTCATATAATAAAAGATGAGAGAATATGAAACCCCAGAATATTAGGAAAATTAAGTATTATAACATTACGACAGAGGGTAAGTTAATTAACAATTTTTTTTTCCCCTGGGTTTTGGAATGTTTATGGTATTTGCCAGCTTTCAACATTTTTAGAGTGCTGTGGTTTCTTTCTCCTTCTAAATAAACATGCACTTCTAACCTAATTTTGTTTTCCAATTTTTCTTAAGGAAGGCTCTTTAGACTGTACGCGCTTCAGGTTCCACGAAGGCTGGATCTGCCCTGGCTGTTGGGACCAGGAGGCTGTCCAGCTTACAAGCAAGGGCCAGGAGGTGAATGTTTATGCCATTGGAACTCGGGACTCCCGGAACGCTACAGCACAGAGGCCCGTGCCGGTGAGGTGGCCCGTGAGCACCTGGGGGTCTGGCCCAGAGCAAAGCTGTAGGAATGGCCCCGAGGTCCCCCAAGGTCTGTCCCCTCCAGGACTCTGCCCAGCCCACTCTGGGAGGGTGAGGTACTACTTGACTTCTGGGCTTGGCTGCATTTGGGTCGCAGGTGTGAGGCTGAAGAGCAGGGGAAGGGATAGCTTTTCTAGAAAGACTTCCCTGGAAAAATTGTGATCATATCCATCAAGATGGAGGCCCCAGAGACACCACAGACGGCAGCTGTGTGTCTGTAGGGTCACACCTCCCAGCAGACATTGGACCTCTGGCTCATGTGGGGCCATTTTGTTCCCATCACTTCACCAGGGAAAGAAAAACCAGACCTGTGACCCCCTCCAGCTGGGCAAAGGCCAGAATAATGTGTATTCCCAGCATAGCATGTGATCACCAGGAAAATCTGGGTCCATCTCACCTATGAGCTTAAGAATGCAGCCTCCTTGGGTCCCAAGGGATTCCTTTGGAGAACAAGGTATAATAGAAGCTCTTTGTTGACACTGGCAGTGGCAACCCGAGAGCAGTGCGTGTCTCCACATCCAGGAGAACATGAGTCTCAATAGGGGCAAGAGAGCCCCCCAGCACTCCTGGGAGCACACAGCCCTCCACCCAGGTTTCCTAGAAGCCAGCGCTGAGGATGGAGGGAAACTTCTGCAGGGTCAGAGAGGCGCCACAATTCTCTCTTCAGCCCTCGCTGGCCATGCTCTTGCCCAAGCCACTGACCTGCCTCTGGGAGACTCAGAATTAGTCCCTGCAACAAACCAGTCCCTGCTCCTCAAAGGGGCAGCGCCATTATCCAGTGACCCCGTCTGTAGCCGGGGATGGATTGCAGGTGTGGATGCGGAGGTCCTTCCGTTGGGGCGGACCAGGATGTGTGTTGCTGGCTGCACATTTTAAGCCACGCGTGCAGCTCCAGATGCGCAGGGACTTGGAAAAGAAACAACGGGCCAAGCACAGAGCTTGATGCCCCTTGGGCCCCCTCAAGCTCTACTCGATTAGGTAAATATAATCTTGAGCTTTCTTGTCCTGAGTCGGAGGTACAGAGACTCGCTTTGACGCCGATCTCCCTTCTTGCTGGGAGTATTGCAGGACCCCCCCCTGACAGGTCCTCTCTGGTCTCAGGTGATCTCCAAGTGGCTGCCTCCCACTCACAGGCTGGTTGTGCAGTGGCACAGCCGAAACAGGGAGGCGTCAGGCCTCACATGTCTGCGTCACTAGACGTGGGCACCATGGCTCATGGCGTGCACCCTGGCAGCAGCCTTGTTCCTGTCTCCTCACTGTCTGGGTTGGCAAAGTCAGCAGCAAGTGTAAGGGGCCCGGAAGTGGACGTGAAGTAGCGTTGGGCTCCGATTTGCACGGTGGCTGGAAGAGCACGGGTGACGGTGAGGCAGCCCCTGGAGGTTCCCCACTCCTGTTCCGGTCGGTGCTGTCCCCCGGGTGTGAGCTTTGGGGCAATGTGCCTTCCCCTCCCGCCCTACTCCAGCCCCATTTCTCTTCTGGCTCAATAATAGTCCTTGTCAGGGGGCGCCTGGGTGGCTCAGTCGGTTGGGGGGGAGGGTCCCTTGCCCGCGTACTCCCGCCCTGGCATGGTCCTCCCACAGTGAAGCTGGGCTGACCTGGAGCCATGCTGTCTGCCTTTAGAGGCAAGGTCTTAAAAGACACTGTGGCTTCCCCCAGTGGGTCAGAGGCCACTCAGGCGGCTTTGTGGGGAGGCCCACATGTGTTGGGGTGATGGGGGGGTTCGTGGGGTCTGGAGCCAATGGCCGAGAAGGAATTCTAGAAGATGTCTTTGGTGCAAAAGGTGATTTTATTAAAGCAGGGGGACAGGACCCCAGGGGAGGAAGAACTGTGCTGGGGATGTAAAGAGTGGCTCCTTATATATTATGCAGTTGGGGAGGTAAAGTCAAAAGAGAGGCCTCCAGAGGGACTTTGATATGCTAAAGAGGACTCCTAAGATACCTGGGGCCTAGCTATTGTCAGGCTAAGGTTGTTTGCCCTCTGGTAAGGCACTAACATTCTGATGGCAGGGGGTTCCTGGAGAAATGGGATACTCTGTATTTGCCTCAAGTATTTGTCAATGGGCTGCAGGTTATGAGGAAATTTAATTTGACCCGCCATTTCCTTCTTGCCTTTGTTCCTCCTATCACTATGGAGGGGTGATGTCGGGACTCCAGGAAACCGAGTTTATAGGTTTCTGGAGATTAGGCTATTGATAAGAAGGTCTGTTTCTTGTAATTTACTAAGGTATTTGCAAATTGATGGAGACTCCTGTCCCGTATGCCTGCGATCTCTATCGGTGAACCATTTGTTTTCTTTCCTTTGTTCTTGGACAGCCAGGAGTGCCCGAGGAATATCACACATATCCCACCTGGGGCGGGGAGGGGGGGGCGGTGGTGTTCATAGCTTGCATTCTGTCCTCACCCATCTCACGCTCCCTCATCAAAAGGATGCCTCTGCCCACAGCCTCCACGAGCCTTCCAGTCACGTGAGTGAGCCGCCTTGGAAGCAGATCCTTCACCCCCACCCAGGCTTCAGACCTGCAACACGGCAACAAGTGAAGAATGTGAGAGCAGATAGGCAGAGGGAGCCTGAACCCTCCGCAATATTGTGAAGCCACCGTTTAAACCCATTCTCACTATGCCCAGACTTGCCTGTTACACAGAGAAATCAAACTAACCAGTTTGTTTAAGGCACCACAGAACTTGTTTGGCCTCATCTTTCCTGCAGTTCAGCCTCTCCTTCTTCCCTAGGTCCCAAATAAAACTTCACACCATTAGACCTGCCAAGGAGCTGCCTGCTTCTACCTTAACGACACCCACTTTTGCACTGGGTTCTCGGCTCACCTGGGCCGCCCTGCTGCACGAACACTTTCCTGTACCGTGGAAAGTGCAATGGCCCTGGGGTGGGACAGGAGGAAGGGGCTTTTTTCTGGGGCGTTAGGGTGGATCTAAGTCTTTAGGGATTATTGAGAAGGGCAGAAATCTGACCTAAATCTCTAGGAGTTGTCGAGAAGTCCCCCCCACAAACAAGTGGCTGTGCCCTCCTGGGAAAGCACTTTTTCTTTCCCCAACTTCCACATAAAAATATTGATGGGGGTTACCACCTTTGGAAAGGGAAGACACATGGGCTTTCAAACCAGCATTCCTGGAAGAAGAGCCTGTATGTTGGCATCTCAGTAATTCATCCACTTCATGTTCCATGCTGACTGGGTAACATTTACTGCTCTGTGTCTAGATGAATGTGATTTCTTGTGTCCGTAATGTGATACAACATGGCCAGTGTGCAAGAGGCTTTAATAACACACTCCCCACGAAGGCACTTTAAAGGCGTCGGCCTTCCACTACCTCTGATCAGAGAGGCAAATATGTGCACCAGATACAAGGGCAGTTGTCAGATCTTTATTGCTTAAAGCTCTGACTTTGGAACAGAATGAGCATGAGGTCCTGGACTCCCACGAGAGAGAGAAGACCCTTTATCTTGAACAACTCAGAATTCAAGGGATACAGATGAACACAGAAGATGCCAAGTGTAAAAAGACAAATGCCAATTTTACTTCTTTGGCCCCTGGAGCACATCACAGTGGAGGGAACTTGCTAGAGCAGCTGGGTGTATGCCTGGGGCCTCAGCAAGGGCTGCCTCCTCAGCACCTGCTCGCAGCCCTTTGACCCTGGTTCTATCTTTGTTTCACAGGTGAATGGTAGTGATAGGTTGTAAAGGCCCCTCTGTCTGAAAAACTAGGCTTCCTTTACGCATGTGTAACTTAGCTAAAAAGAATAATAGCCATTTCCCCTGCAATTTGCAGATCGTACACTCTTTTAAGAATCTTTATCAAAACCATCCAGTATATCCAGTTTGAATATTAGCACATTTTTTTTTTCCAAATAGAACGTGGGATTATGAATGAAGGAACTAGAGAAATATCTTAACAAATCATAGCACCAGGTAGGGGAGTTTCTCTCTCCCTGAGCTAGACAATATGGTAACATCCAGAAAATCGTCTTGCTTTTTTATTTTCCTTACTGAGCAAATCTATGATAAGTAAACTCAAATGCAAAAGTAAGATGTTTGGGCTATGCATTGCTGTGCTATTAGGTATTTCTTAATCTATTGGGCTTACTAGTGATGTATATGTACATCGTGCGTCTGTATTATTTCTCATCTATTTATCTCTATATACTAATCTCATCACCATCACCACCACCACCTCTGTCTCTAGCTAAACTGCACAGAAAGACCCCAGGAACCTTTTGTATTTTCCACAGTGCTTACGTGTGGCCAGGGCTCAGACACAAAATAAGTACCAGTCAATAAATATTTCCTTTTAGGTTTTGTTTTATGGACATGAGATAACTTTTTATTTATTTTTAAAAAAAGAAGAAGAAGAAGTACAGCAAACAACCATAAAAGTACAAGGTAAGGGTGCCTGGATGGCTCAGTCGGTTAAGCATCCGACTTCAGCTCAGGTCATGATCTCGCGGTTCATGAGTTCGAGCCCCGCATCAGGCTGTGTGCTGACAGCTCAGAGCCTGGAGCCTGCTTCGGATTCTGTGTCTCCCTCTCTGTCTGCCCCTCCCCACTTGCTCTCTCTCTCTCTCTGTCTCTCAAAAATAACTAAACAAAAAACTTAAAAAAAAGTACATGGAAAAGGCAAAAACAAATTCTTGCAAATCTTATCATTCAGAAATTGATGTTTCTTTTGTGATGATCATGCCAGTCCTCTGCACAACTGGTGAAAATACAAAAATATATAAATTATTTTACAGGATAGGACCTTATTTACTATTTTGAAATAAAATTGTTAATACTTAAGCTTCATGGAACTTAGTGAAAGGGAAGAAATTCAGATAAATGTTTCTTCACAGGAGAGATTTATTTCTACAAGATTCCTCCCCCATTTAAAATGGATCAGACCGTTTATGCTTTTATGCCTAACTCAACTGCAAACATTTTCTGTTGATTTCTTGCTTGGAAATGAGATCATTAGCATTCCTGGGGGCCTCACACTGTTGTTTTTTTTTTTAAATATGCCCTGATTTTTTTTAACGTATAGGATTAACTTTCCATTTTCAAGGTTTAGAATATTTCCATTGTGTTCTTTTTTAAATGTTTATCTATATTTATTTTGAGAGAGAGAGGAAAAGAATGTGTGCAAGGGGGGAGGGGCAGAGAGAGAGAGAGACAAAGAATCCTAAGCAGGCTCCGAGGTCTCAGCACAGAGCCCTAGGTCATGAGATCATGACCTTAGTGGAAATCAAGAGTCCCACACTTACCTCTTCAACTCGGCCACCCAGGCGCCCCTACGTTGATTCTTTAATGACAATTTCCTCAGTTTTCTACTCTTATGTATGCATGTATTTATTTAAACGTTATTTATTTTTGAGGGAGGCGAAAAAAGCAGAGACAGGGAGTCAGAGGATCTGAAGTGGGCTCTGTGCTGACGGCAGAGAACACTGAGATCATGACCTGAGCCAAAGTCGGACGCTTAACCGACTGAGCCACCCAGGCGCCCCAGGTTGTGTTCTTTTAATCTGTAGAGTTAACTATGTCATTATCTCAGGAATATTTAATTCTACTAAATGAATTTATTATTTTCATCAAGGTAATATACACACAAAACTTAAAGAGTCAAAGACACGCTGCCCCACACTTCCCCAAGCCCTAATCCTGTTTTCCAGAGCCGACTGAATTCAAATTTTCTGTTTCTTTTTATATGCACCTCTGTATTTCTAAATAACACACTTATTTAAAAAAAAATTTTTTTTAACGTTTATTTTATTTTTGGGACAGAGAGAGACAGAGCATGAACGGGGGAGGGGCAGAGAGAGAGGGAGACACAGAATCCGCAGCAGGTTCCAGGCTCTGAGCCATCAGCCCAGAGCCTGACGTGGGGCTCGAACTCATGGACCGCGAGATCATGACCTGAGCCGAAGTCGGATGCTTAACCAACTGAGCCACCCAGGCACCCCTAAATAACACACTTATAATGCTGTTTCTTGATTTTTAGATTTTAGAAGTTATTTAATAACTTCCTTTGGTGGAAGGTAAGATTTTTCCTCCTACTCTTTCCACCTTTTCTCATAGTTTGATTGATTAATGCCTTATGATTTCATTATTTTAAGTGTATAAATAATGTTTATTGCCTATCTGATGTTGCCATGACTAACACAGAAATTTTCCTTGAACATCCGAGAGCTGTCCTCATGTTCCTTACCCTGAGGTTTCTTTTCCATAACCCTCTCTTGTCCTTCCTCCCCTCAAGAATGCAAGGCTTAATCTGTGTTGTTCCTGCTTTACCCCAGGGCTAAGAACCAAGCCTGTCATGAAATTGCTCCTCCTTAAATCCTTGTTAAGTAAATAAATGCTGAGAAAATTAAGCGCTGTGATTATATATCCTATTTTGTGCATTTTTAATTTTTTCCCCTGAATGAATAATTGCCTACAATTAATCATTGCCTCACATTTTACTTCCTTATATGTTTGGAATTATAATCAATCTTTTCCAGAATTTCCAAAAGAAATTGTAACCTCCATGCCCACCCCCGAACACTGTTTCTTGATGTTGTGATGCTAGACCCGGGGATCTCTCCCCTACCCCACAGCCTCCCTGGTGTCCAGACTGCTATAGTTGTCTGCCGGGGACCGCCGTCCGCACATAGGGCGCTCCTTCCGGGTCCCTGCCTCCTGATTCTCCGTCTTCCTCTTCTTGGTTTCCTCCTTCATTATAGTGGGGCACATCTTCCCAGCAATTCCCTGAAAAATGCCTCTGTGCACTGCTTTGAGCTAGTGCATGTATGAATGAACTGTTTCGTTCTAATATTTGTGATCGGGCTGAAACTAACATTCCAGGTTGGAAACCCTTAGACATTTGAAGACATTGCCCCATTATCTTCTAGATCCCACATTGCTTTTGAGAAGTCCATTGCCATGACGGCAGCTTTTCCTCTGTATCTCCCTCTCTCTCTCTCTCTCTCTGGAATTATTTGGGATGTTCTCTTTAGCTGGTATTCTAAAATATCACGATGATGTGCCTTGGGGGATTCTTTGCATAGATTACACGGGGAATGCCAAGATCTTCATTTCTTTTATTTTTCAAAATAATTTCCACTCTTCTGTTTTTCCCTTTTTAGATTTTCTCTTTTCGATCTTTCTCTAGTAGTGGGGTGTTGCACATCCTGATTTAGTTCTCTGATTTTTATTATCCTTTCTCTCCTGTTTTCATCTTATTGTTACATAATGGAGGATTTCCTCAATTTTATCTTTCAAATATTTTGCATGCATTTTTCATTTAAACTCTCATATTTTTAATTTCCACCGAGCCCCCTTCTCTTACCTTGCTTTCCAATTGTTCTTCTTCTCCCTCCTAACATGAACTGTTATTTCTTGAATGCAATACCGTATACCGTATTATCTTTTGGAGGATGTTACTGTCCTTTTGAAATTCAGCCCCTCAATTCCATTTGTGTGTGTGTGTGTGGGTGTGTGTGTGTGTGTGTGTGTTGGCCTCTGCCTTTCCTGTCAGAGGCTCTCCCCACGTGTCTGGTGATACTCTGAGACCCTCACTTTGAGGGGGAGGGGCTAAGCGCTTAGTAGGAGGAGCTATTTGTGGGCGGGCCTTACGATGAAGGGGCTGTGCCGCAGGCTGGTGTGCACAGGTGGTCAGAAGTTTCTTGGGAGGATCCCCAGATCGCCGAGAACTGAAGGTCTCTTCTCTAGATCTATCCGTTTTTGCGGAGAAGGCACCTCCAGCTTCCGTGAGCAGGTGGAAGAAGGGGCCGGCTGTCTTGCAGCAGCCCGTGGACACTCCTGGCCTTCCAAGACAGGCCATCCTGCCTGCCTCGCACCAGACCTGGGGATCTGGGGTCTCACTGCTCCTTGGCCAGATTTGGCCCCATGTGCCTGTTTCCACCCTTCACCTCACTTCTCTGATTGCCAGCACCTCCAGCTCTCCAGACCCCCCCGGGGGTCCACAGGCACTTAAGGTGTAGCCTTCTCTGTGCTTCTGTTTCTTACCTTGCAATCTGCCCAATCTGTTCATGCTTTAAACCCACACAAGTCCAGCTCTTGAGGGTTCTCCTTTGTTGGGCTTTGAACCCTGCTTTCTTCCTTCCCCCTCCCTACGCTTTAGGGAGGGGGGCGGGGAGGGGGAGGGGTTGGCAGTGCCGGAAGTGTGCTTTGGGCCGGCTGGGATCAGTCATTATCTCTTCTGTAACTTCGAGTCTTTTCCATTCCGTTCGCTCTGCTTCTTCCGTGGCAACGCCCTTGTAAGTAAGCTTGTTGGACTTCCCTCAGGCCCACTTGTGCCGTCTTCTGCACGACCCCCTGGAGAACTGTCTTTGTGGGCCCCTGCCTCCTTTGTCTCCAACTGTGTCCTAAACCACGCCATTGTTGGTATGTTTGCTTCCAAAGCCATCTTCATCTTTAAAAAATTCTGGTTGTGTCTTCTCTTTCTTCCTTGAGAAGATTGCCGTGGACCCCAATACCTCCCCCTTTCCACATGGCGCCATGTGTATGCACGGTTTCTTGAAGGCTCTGAAGAACTGAGGGCCACCTGGGCACCTCAGGAGGTTAAGCGTCGGACTCTTGATTTCAGCTCAGGTCATGATCTCACCGTTAGTGAGCTGGAGCCCTGTGTCCCGCTCTGTGCTGACAACGTGTTGCCTGCTTGGGATCCTCTCTCTCTCTCTCTCTCTCTCTCTCTCTCTCTCTGCCTTTTCCCCATGTGCTCTCTCTCTCTCTCTCTCTGTCTCAAGATAAATAAATGTTTCATAAAAAGACTACGGAGAACTATTTCTCTAAATCTGCCTCTTTCTTATGTGGCATCTCTCTCTTTTTTATGATTGTGTAGTGTTTCTTCTTGTTAAAATTTATTCGAATGTAGTTGACACACAGTGTTCCGTTCGTTTTAGGCGTACATCGTGGCGATTTGACAAGAGTGTGCACTGTGCTCGGCTTGCCACGAGAATCACTGCCGTCGGTCCCCACCCAATGCTGTTACAATACCATGGACCGTCGTCCTTATGCGGCATCTCTTGTGATACACCTCTGCCCTCTGCCTTTCACTTATGTGAATTTCCTACTTCACATTATTTAGGTATAGACCCTACGTGCGATCCTTTCTGATCATTACTCGTGTTCAAGTATTACTCAAAACTTACATGGGGAGGCTGGTATCACCTCGCAAGACCTATCGTGCGCCCCTGCACAAGCCTGCTGTAGGTGAAGGAGAGAAGCTGGCGTTCTTACGCGCCCCGAGGTGTGCGAACGCCCAGCATCTGCTCTCTGAGCTCTGCCGCCAGCCACATCCTTGAGCACTGAGGGTGATTTATTGATTCCTTTGGCTCGGTATTACTTGGCGGTCAATATTTCCAGAGCTGTCTCGGGGATTTATTTGACTCATCATCCTTGAACTTGGGTGAGAAAATTTCACAAAGTACACAAGGTTCACAAAGTTCACAAAGTACAATGACGTACAAATGTCATTGAGAGGAAGTAGTGTCACTGGGGTGGATTGGCTGACCTGCCAGGAACCTGGGGCCTAGGGGCCTCACCCCCTCCTTCTTCAGGTGGGGCCTTTTCCAAAGAAAGGGAACCCAGAGAGGGGCTTACAGGAGAGATCAGCTCTGTGACCTCGGCAGAAGGCTGCTTCAGTCATCTTAGATGACCTTGGGGGGATTCACTCCTGGTGTGGTTTAGCCCCTGAGCGGGTCCTCTGGCCGCGGGGCAGGGTAAGCTGGCTGAGCAACTTCCAATTCAGAACAGAATTGGAAAAGAAGTAAGAGTGTCCTCCCTGTAAGTCAATAGAAAGGGGGCCCTGTGGCAGGAAAAGATCCACAGTGAACGTGATCCTTCCGAACCAGCCATGCTCAATGAGGCTGCAGTGTTGGGGGTGAACTTATATTCTGATTATCCATGGCTACATTGCAAGCCATCCTAAAACTCAGAGGCTTAAGCCAGCGTTTTATTGTCACCTCTCGTGGTTGTGTGGATTGACTGGATTCCACAAGGCAGTCTTAACTGGGGTCTCCTGGATTGCTGCTAGAAGGAGGTGGGGGTTGGAGTCAGAGAAAGGCTGAGCTGGCTGATTATCAAATATGGCGCTCTCCTTCTGGAGCTGGCAGTTGACGCTGGAACTTGGAACTTGGAACTCAGCTGCGGTTATCAACTGGACCACCTCCATGTGGGCTTCTGGAGTGGCTGGGCTGTCTACATCATGGCAGCTGTGTTCCATCGTGGCTGTCTACATCATGGCAGCTGGCATCCCAAGAACAAACATTCCAAGGGACCCAAGTGGGGGCTGTAAGGCTTGTTACGGCCTAAGTTCCGAAGTCTCCACATGCCATTTCCTTCTCATTCTGTTGGTCAAGCAAATTGCTAAGGCTGGCCCACCCTGAATGGGGGGGGGGGTGGTGGTGGTGGTGGTGGTGGTGGAGGAGTTAGATTCTACCCTCAGATGGAGAAATGGCAAGGCCACCTCTCACCTTCCCCTCTAGGGAAAAGGACAGCCAGACCACTCCTTACAGCTTTCATTCTGATGCCTGCTGTGTAGAAATGAACTGGGGGCAGCTAGATATGAGCAGAAGGGCAGCTTATGGAAGGATTATCATCCCTTCAGCCCTCCAGGACCAACACATGCTTACCTTCCCCATGAGCACAAAGAAGAGCTTTGCCAGAACTTGGCCAGGAGTGAGCCAGAGGCATGGACTCTGCTCTCTGCCCTGGCTCCAGGAATACCGTTTCAATCCTGCACTGCATCTTCAGGCCCCAGAGGAGGGAAACCACCAATGTTTGGAGACCATATAGGAATCCATGGATTTTCCGTGAACCCCTCCACGTGCCTCCCTGTCCTGTTTTGTCCTGATTCTCCAGTTCTATTGCCCACTGGAGAGCAGTGGCCCAGGAAGGCCGATGGCAATGGTGAACTCGACTGGGGCCTTTTCTCCAGGGAAGTCAGCCAGTGTGAGAATGCAGACCCAGCCATGAGAAGGCCCCTCCCCACAAAGGGTGCAAATGGCAGACATCTCCAGGCTTATCTTCCCAAACTTGTTTTGGAGGGTGGGCCCGAGACCTCTAGATACAGAAGTTTCCTACTGGGTCTATCTCTCAACCCAAAGATGAGTCTTTTCATTTTCCTTTATGAGTTGGCAGAGCATGACATTGCATTCATAAAATAACACCTACGGCCATCCCTGGGAGGGTCTTCCCTGGGGACCAGGATGTCTCCATGGATAGGGACTGGCCAGCCCATGGCTGCCAAGGCTGAAATAGGGGGACATAGAGCTAAGCCTCTTCCTGGAACGTCACTCTGGAGCAGGGACAGGTGGAAAGCAGCTACAGGAACTGGGGTGCTCTCAGGGCATAGGGGACCACACACAGAAGGCCCCCTAGAGGGGGTGGGCATGTGGTCAGCGGGCATGCACAGGAGGTTCCCTGTAGGAGCTCAGTGACCAGCACCGGGTCCTTGATTCCCGGGTGAGCCTAAGGAGAGGAAACGTCCCCGTGAACAGCTAGTTGGTGCAGGCACATTGCCACATACCCTCCTCTGTAGTCACATCAGCTACTGTCAGCGTACTTTTTCACCTCTTTTTACCTCAGGAAGGGGCAAAGGGGAGGAAGAGGGAAAAAGAAAAGTGGTCATCACTGTACGACATTGCCTCCTGTAATACCATTTGCAAAATAAGAAGTGTTATGGCTCTTTTGACAGATGAGGAAACCGAGGCAAAGTAATGCTCACGACCACTGAGCTGAGAAGTGCTCCTGCTGTGCCAAGAAGACGGGGAAAGCCCTTGTCTCCCCTCCCCCCTTCACACTGTCTTAACACAAGGCCTCATCTGATGGCCGCCAGGGCGCTAAGTGCCAGGATTTGTTTACAGCCCCTGTGGCAAAGGAAGCGAGGAACTCGCCTGCGGGCTTCTAGGGAAAGCAGATGTAGAAGGGCTGGGACAGAGCGAGCACCGTGGTGAGACCCAGAGGTGACAGTTCTGTGCCTCAGCACAAGATGGCTCTGTGTGGTCCACCATGTTCACGGCTTCAGTTTTCTGGCGTGTCTCCTCACTAGGAAAGCAAGTGATGACAAGAACCCTGTGGATTTTCTCTTCTCTCTGACCAGAATGCTTCCCTGCCCCTCATGTCATCAGCAAAGGAGTGATCCTGGGTGTCTGTGATGAGACCAGAGTTATTACATGCAGCTAAATCATTCCAGATCTTGTTTTCCACACCTTAAGGCCCATGAGTGCTTCCTCCACGTAAAACACTGAAAACTAATTTAGTTTACTCTGGACAGCTCCTGGAAATCAATGACCCCTGCTATGTGAGTTCTTTCTCTTCTCTGGCCAGCACTTTGGGACTTTACCTGAACAATCTTGGGAAAATAAACCCCATGACCAAGACGTAAACTTCCCTATCGTTTTACCACAAAGAATCTCCTTCTGTTAATTTGGGCAAACACAGATTAATTTTTTTTTTTTCTTCAAACTTGAGGCAAAATAACTTGAGTTGTGCTGTCCAGCAAATGCAGTTTGGACTAACACCAGAGCACATTAATAAATTTCTCTTTTATGTCTTAAGAGCTTTTTCATGGTAAATCCTGAGTTTGGTTAAAAAAAAAAAAAGCATGATTAATAGCTGGAAAAGGGTTGCGAATTATGTATGAACCCGTAGACTCACATATGGGGGGGTGTATGGAGGTGACAAGGGGAGGACACCACCATTATTCTCCAGAGCTTTTATCTTCCCAGCTGCGATCAAAGTCACTGAAGCTGAAACAGGGTGCTGTCGAAAAAAACCACCGGATGCCGAATAGAAGCGAGGCAAGATTTTATTCACGGCCGCTCCAACCCTGATCTCCTGATCTTAAGGAGAAAAGCGCAGAGAATGGCCCCGAACAAAGGTAGCAGTGAGCTTATATGGATTTTAGCAAGTCAGAGTACGTCATTATTTAGTTAACCAATTACAATTTACAGCATTTCGTGGTAGCCAATTATATTGAGACACACAGACATTAGTTTTGGCGGGAACCTATCAATTTAAAGGTCTTTGTCCTGAGAGGGTTTAAAATGGCCAATCATAGTTTGCAACCTGAGTTATCTATTTAATAAGCAGGTCACAGAAGCGAGATAGGGCAGTTAGTAATTTCCCATAACCCTAATAGGGAACTACATAAGCCTTTTATCTCAATTATTCATGAAAGGTGAGTTTAAGCCGAACTTATATACAATAAGCTTTCTGATATCTTAGAAGGTGATCTATTACAAAGCAACAGATGCCTTGCTGCACAGTGGAGATATAAATGAGAATCCAAGACGAGGCAGGGATGAGAGGCCAGGGGCCATAGCCATCAACCAAGCTTTCTTTCTTTTCTTTCTCTTTTCTCCTTCCTTTTCTCCTCCCTCTCTCCCTCCCTCCCTCTCCCCTGTCTTTCTCTTTCCTTCCCTCCCTTCCTTCCTTCCTTCCTTCCTTCCTCCCTCCCTCCCTCCATCCCTCTACCCTTTCTCTTTCCTTTCCTTCCTTCCTTCCTTCCTTCCTTCCTTCCTTCCTTCCTTCCTCTTTCCTTCCTCCTCATCTCACTTCTACCTCCCTCTTTCTCTCTCTCTCTTTCTCCCTCTCTCCCTCCCTCTTTGTCTTGGCAACTAATACTCTCATTTACCAGAGGAAAACTGTCTAACAAACAAAAACAGATCAACCACCTGAGACAGAAATACATATAACCTCGAACTAAAGGGCAAAGCGTTAATTGCATTTGTATTTCATCAAAGGGGGGCATGTGGTCCCCAAATGCTGGGAATGCATGTCTATCTCTTAGAGTAAAGAATATTTGATAACTTTAAGTCAACACACCAGCCCACTGGCACTCTTTCTGGAAATGAAGAGATAGTCATGTGCATGATTTGGCAGCTGACAGGCTATGAACATAAGTATTCATTGGCTCAGGTCCTTGGAGTGCAGGTAGACATGGCACTATGGGAACCCAGAAGTGCAGGAGGTTTGCATGCCCACCAAAGAGAAAGTGTGGACTAATGAGCAGAGAGGTTTGGTCATTATTCTGTTTTTCCTTCATGTGCCTTGCCCCTGCAACCTAGTGACCACCACGGCCTGAAGAGTGACCGTCACTGTCTACACAATTACCAGCACACCCTAGAGTTACCATCGCAGGCCACACAGTCAGCAAAATTGATTATAAAGTTGTATTAAAAAAAAAGAGTTATGGGGAGATTTTAATTTTCCTAGAAGGTTCTGTTTTTATTTTGAAGCTTACACAGAGTTGTGAGCTGGTAGGTTTTCATTCACCCATCCCTTATATATATTACAAATGTCTGAACGCCGTAAGTTAGAAAAAGCCCAGATTTCAACAAGATGATAAAACAGTATGATGAGAGGAGCCCTCCTGCCTTAGGAGTCATTTGGACTAAGCCTTAAGAATGGAAAGAATGTGAACTGAAAAGGCTCATGGGTAGTGAGGCAGCAGGAGGAGAGGGATTCAAGCAGGAGAAATGTCTCCAGTTGCTGAACCCCTCTGATCGCCCCTAGAAGCCTTGTGTGCATATTCGTAACCCTCACAGACCACCACACGTTAGGGCACGTCGGTTTGTTTGTCCCTTCTCTGCCCCCATCTTGCACCACGAGTTCCTAACATTGTACCAGGCATATAGTAGGTGTTCAATGTATGCGTGCAAAATGAATGAATGCAAAGGGGGAGACAAGCTGCAGGGTGAATCCAAGAAAGAGAAAATATGGCAATGAACACTTGCTGAGGGCTTTCAGTGGGTCAGAGTATAAAACTAGGTCTTCTGGAGTACAGAGAGGACAAGGTCCCCACAATGGTTTCATATTCCCTAGGATATTTCCTCATTTAAAAATAGACAAGCTATTCCTATTTTGTTCACACATGGTACTTATATATGAGTGGGTGAGTATCCTACTGGGAGGGGGTCATAAGTGTAATCATACTGGGCAATCTTCCCGCTACAGGATATCATACCAAAAGTTTGTTGGGACGCTATGCATGCAAAGCATTGACACCCTATCATCTTATTTAATGCTCACAACAGGCCAGAGACATCAGACGGACATATTTTACAATCCATATTTTTTACATGAGGAAATGGAAGCTCACGGAATTTGGATACTCACCCTATAGGTTTATCTCCAATGAATTAACCTAACTTTGTCTCCAGAAAAGCATGGTCTCAGTTAATGATGGATCCAGATGTCTTGGGGGAGCAGAGGACACACTTGATAAATGGAGCAGAAAACATTGGAAAGGAAATTTCGAGGAGCTGTGGAGAAGATTACTCATGTCGTGATAACCAGGGGTATTTGGTGAGATGCTCAGGGGAGGGACAGGGAATCCTGGCTTGGGAATTTTAGGGAAAGTTCTGCTGGGTCTGCTTCAGCCTGAGTCTTAAAAGCCAACTATCACGCAGTCCTGTACTTCATTCTCCCTCCCAGCAAAGATAAACGAGACACCTTCTTCATTGCAACCTGCAGTAAAAGGGCTCAGATGATCGGTTGTCGTGTATTATCCTTTTAATATATTACTTGGTTCAATTTGTTAATATTTTCTTAAAGAATTTGATATGTATTTCATGGATGTATTGGCCTGTATTTTTCTTTTCTAGTGACATTTGTCACATTTTGATATCTGATACTTTCTCAAAGAGTTTGTGTAAGATTACTGCTATTTCTTCCTTATGTGTTTGATAAATTACTCAGTCAAATCATCTATGCCTGGAGCTTCCTCTGTGGAAAAATGTTAATAAAAAAATTCAATTTCTTAAACCTACATCTGGCTATTCAAATTTCCTCTTTCATCCTGTTCCAGTTTTGCTAAGTTTTATTTTTCGAGGAATGTGTCCATTTCATCTTAATTGCCAAGGTATTTCCACATTCATTTTCTCTCTTCTGCAGATTAGTTTCTACCAATCTTTGAAGTTCACTGAGTCTTTTGTCATTTCCATTAAGCTGATAAACATTTTCATTTTAGGTATAATAATTTTGAGTTTCAGAACTACCACTTGGATCTTTATATTTTCTATTCCTCTGAGAATTGCTGTCTCTTAATTCATTAAGACCTTGCCATTCATTGAATCTAGTTGTCAAAGCTGATTGAAAATCGTTGTCTGCTAATTTTGATGCCTGGGTCCTATCAGAGTATTCTCCATTGTTCTCTTGAGACTGTGTCACACTTTCTAGTTTTTCTTCCTTCCTTCCTTCCTTCTTTCTTTCTTTCTTTCTTTCTTTCTTTCTTTCTTTCTTTCTTTCTATATTTATTTTGGGGGAGAGTGTAAGCAGGGGAGTGGCAGACAGAGGGGGACAGAGGATCTAAAGAGGGCTCTGTGCTGACAGACTGACAGCAGTGAGTCCGATGTGGGGCTCGAACTCACAAACTGCGAGATCATGACCTGAGCTGAAGTTGGACTCAGCTGAACCCACTGAGCCACCCAGGTGCCCCTTACTTTCTAGTTTCTTTAGATGCCAGATGATTTTAGTTTGTGCCCTGATCATTGTGAATGCTCTGTGGTAGAGACTTTAGGTTCAGCCATCTTCCTCCAATGAGCATGCATGATGTTTTGTTTTATCAAAATTAACTTGGTTGGTCGCAGACATCAAACTCTATCCCTTGAACAGCACTTCTCAGTTTCATTCTTTGCTTTGTAACTGGGCTGCGTGTCGCCTCTCTGCCCATGCTTAGTTCAGAGTGGCCAGAAAATTCAATTTTCAGATTCTCTTCTTCCCAGGACCCCCTTCCACACTTCCCTCACTGGTGAGCTTAAACCCTGTCCTCTGTTTCTTCAGAACCAGAGAGACAGACGTCAGGTATCTCAGCGGTCCCTGTGCAGCTTTGCCTGTACCCTGATCTCAGGCTAAAACCTGAGCTCGTTAAAACCTCATTAAAACCACAGCTTATCCATTGCCTTTCTGCTCTTCCAAATGCCAAGTTGTCTTTATTCTTTTATAGTACCTTTGGGCTGTTTTTTTTTTCCCCTCTCCTTTCTTCCCTCCTCCTCTTCTCTTTGCATTTTGCCCAGTGGTGTACTGGGCAGGAAGGGCTTTCCTGGCAGGAACCCAGCTGGCTGTATCAAAAGGCGGCTCTGCGTCTGAGTCCTGGGGAGAGGAGGGACACAAGCCAACCAGCAAACAGAACGGAACAAGGAACAAGGCGTCTGCTCTGTGGCTTTCTTTGTTGACATTAGGTCTCAAGGTAGCACTTCAGTCGTTCACACGTGACAAAGGAAGACCTTTCGGGCCAAAGGCAACTCACTGCATATCCACCTGGAAACCATGGGCCATGTGGGCATCAAGGACTCCAAGCGATGCAGGCCACACTGGTACCTTGCAGACTTCCTTCACAGAGGACAGGACATGCGTGGATGCCAAAGGGACGCAGGAAGGACTGATTCACAAGTGCACGTGTTATGCCCAGAATTCGTGATCCCCAAAGACCACCAGGGAGCTGAGTCCGATGCAAAAGCAAAGAGCCTTTATTCGAGCTAGCTCGAGCTCAATCCCCTACCTGCACCGACACAGCGGTGAGATGTCGGGGAGAGAGAGCGAGTTTCAAAAGCACAGAGGTTTTATAGGGGTCTAGGGGCAGTTGGTGAGGTAATGGCTGTGGCTTCAGCCGATTGGCTGGGGAAGGGTTGGAGTCCTGTTACGAAGGTCTCCGGGTGGGCGTGTTTTGATCGGGAAGTTTGAATGGGTGAGCGGGAGGTTACTCAAGGGGAGGAGGCGTGGTCTGAGGTTTCTGCGATTTTCCCGGAAAAGGGGCCATGTCGGGGACATAGTCACTCAAGGTGGAGGACACAGAACAAGATGGAGTCAGCCGGTGTAGGTCCGCTCTTTCACACAAAGCCCCCTTTGTAGGGGTCCTAGAACTGCCTTGGCATGATCTTATGATGCAGCAAGGAGCTCAGGCTCTAATAGCGAGAGAGAGGAGAGACCATTGATTGTGGTCATGGTGACCACATTTTGTGCGGGAATAAAGAAATTGAATTTATGTGTCATGGCTGTGAGCAGAGTCACCAGCACAGCATGTGCCAAATAAAGAGATGGAGCTCCCCCTCTTCTCAGGCTCCCAGGCAAGGCAGGCTCTGAGAAAGCCTGGCCATGTCCATACACTCCATCGGGCCTTCATCGGGGTGATTCCAGAATCAGCCAGTCTTGTGACAGCTAGGGAAATAGCCCATAAAAGGCATATGGCCCATTTTATTCCCTGCAGGTTAAGAGTACACGCAATCTGAAAGGCGACTGGAAGTGGGGGGTGGGAATGAAGGAGCTAACCCTACAATGCATATTAAATGCCTATTCCAGGGCAGCTGAAATGAGCCTGTAATTTACAAAGCAACTTGGATAATGTTTGTCTTTTTCCGAGTTTCGCCGGCACTGCCTCAGGGAATTAGTGTTTGTCGTTAGGAGTGTGAGTGTGAGTGTGTGTGTGTGTATTTATTTTTTTTCAAAAGTGAGGAGAGGTACCGAGGGTGGCTCCTTGAAGAAAAAGGTATACTGGGGAGAAGAGACAAGCCGGGGACCTGAGAGAAAGTTTGAGCTCTGCATAGCTTTCCCTCAGACTGTGTGGACATAAAGGGTCACATGTCTCCTGCCCCAACTGTGCTCTGCTTCTCTGCAAATTTCCCCCCGCCGCGCGGTATAGACGTCCGTGTGCGGTGTGGCAGGCAGGGTTCAGGTGCAGGAGCAGAGCCTGGAGGAGACAGCATGAGGAGTACTGGAAGTGGACACAATTGTGGGCCCCGCCAGGCAAGTGTGAACGGGCAGGTGAGGAAGGACGGCTGAAAGTCTGGACACCGTGGCCGGCCATCCATCAACATTCCCCTGCTTCAGGGATTGCTTGATCTTCTTTTATACCCTATAAAAGACTTCCCACAGACTGAATGAGGCCAGTCCTTATCTGGGCAGATTCTCCACTTACCACCGAGGAAATATTGGAAATGAAATCCTTTTCCTTTGGTGTCTGACCGCCAGGCTTTCCCATCTCTAATGAGTTACTGTATTCTCTCTCCTTCCCCTGCGGAGGGAAAAGTTCCACGGGTTGTTTCTCTTGCCAACTTTCTGGCCATCACTTCCCAACCTGTCTCTATGTTCAGAGCCTCTCCCTTCTCGTAGCACTGTGGTCCCCAGCTGGGTGTCTATCCTGCGACTCACCCATCATTAGTAATGAGCCTCAGTGGTGGCAGAATGGCCAGCCTGGTTTATTAGACACTTAGACTGATGTCAGTAGCTGAGGCACATAAGACACTGTAAGAAACACCACAAAACGGGACGCCTGGGTGGCTCACTCGGTTAAGTATCTGACTTAGGCTCAGGTCATGATCTCATGGTTCGTGAGTTCAAGCCCCACATTGGGCTCTGTGCTGACAGCTCAGAGCCTGGATCTTGCTTTGTAAGGGTTAAATTGTAGTGTAGGGCTAAAGCTTAGCTTGAAAAATAACAGCTTTGTGTCCACACTGAAGGTTAAGAGATAACAGCCTTGCTTTGCTCTGGTAAACTACACCTCATACCCTTGTAAATTAGGCTTCACCAATTAAGGAAACAAAAGTTCAAAGAAAAGAGCATCAGAGGCAGGGTCAAGGAGATCCACTGGTTGCAACTTAGAGGCAGAAAGTCTAAAGTAAACACCTCATTAGGCAACTGTTTCTTACTCATCTGGAACCTGTTTCTTTGTTCTGTTCCCAGGTGATGATAAAACGATGTGATCGGTTATAAAAACTCTGTACCCCGGCCGTTCGGGGCTGCACTCTTGTCAAGAGTGTTGGTCCCCATCGGTCGGCCTTGCCTCTCATTGTAATAAACTTTGTTGTGACTGTCACTGGTGCCCGTAGCATTCTGTTTCAGGAGTCGTGTGGATGCAACAGCTTCAGATTCTGTGTCTCCTTCTCTCTCTGACTCTCCCCAATCACACTCTGTCTCTGTCTCTCAAAAATAAATAAACATTGAAAAAAAATTTTTTTAATTAAAAAAAAAGCACAACAAAGAAAAAGCTTGCCATCAACTTTCCTTGACACTGTAAACTGACTTCAGCTAGGTTTTATCTTCCTTGGAGAAAACCATAGAAAGGTCGGGAAGATCCTGCACTTTTTCTGTGAGCTCCTCCTGCCTCTGCTGGGGTCACCGGGTGTGTATCAGTCAATTTCATGCCCCCCTTGTACCAGCATCCTGGCGGTCCTTCACGAGCTCAGTGTGTGTTCAGCACCACTGCTCTGTGTGGGATGGAACCCATTCCATCATGGTAGATTTTTCCTTTTCTTCTTTTGGCATACTGCTGATTCTATTTGCTAATATTTTGTTAAGAATTTCTGTTTATTTGTTCATGAGGGGTATCTTTCTTTAATTTTCTTTCCTTGCAATGTTCTTAATGATTTGAGAATCAGAGTAATACTGACCTTATGAAATGAGAAGAAAAGTACTCCTTCTGTTTTCTAAAAGGGCTTGTGTAACGATCGGTATTTCTTTGTAAATTTTTGCCGGAATTCATCACTGAATACACCCGGTCTGCAGTTTTCTTTGTGGGAAAGTTTCCAATTATGAATTCTAGCTTGCTAATTGTCACAGGGCTATTCTATTTTTTTTTTAATTATTTTGAGTCTGTTTTTGCAATATATGCCTTTCATGGATTTCCCCCCCACTTTATTTTAGTTGTAAAATTCATTGCCCAACATTTGTCCATAATATTTATAACCTTGCTATCCTTTTAATGTCTGTAAAATCTAAAATGATGTCTGTCCATCAGCTTTTGGTCTTTTTTAAAAAATTGTCTATCCTTTCATTGTTTTCTATCCTTAGTGTAATTATTCCTTACATTTTTGTTTCACTCGCTCTTCTTTTTCCATCTTTTTAAAAGATGGAAGCTTAAACTATAAGTTGTATACCTTCCTTATCTTCAAATAGAGGCAGTTAAGTTGTCCCCTAAATACTGCCTTACTTGCAGCCCACAAATTTTGACATGTTGTGTTTTCACTTATAATTGCTATTTTCTTGGGGTGCCTGGGTGGCTCAGTGGGTTAGGTGTCCGACTTCAGCTCAGGTCATGATCTCATGGCTTGTGAGTTCAAGCCCTGCATCGGGCTCTGTGCTGACAGCTCAGAGCCTGGAGCCTGCTTCGGATTCTGTGTCTTCCTCACTCTCTGCTCCTCCCTGACTTGCACTCTGTCTCTCTCTCAAAAATAAATAAACATTAAAAAAATTTATAATTGCTATTTTCTAATTTATCTTGTGTTTTCCTCTTTGATCCATTAGTTATTTGGGGGATTTTTCAGATATATTTCTTTTTTTTTTTTTTTTAATTTTTTTTCAACGTTTTTATTTATTTTTGGGAGAGAGAGAGACAGAGCATGAACGGGGGAGGGGCAGAGAGAGAGGGAGACACAGAATCAGAAACAGGCTCCAGGCTCTGAGCGGTCAGCCCAGAGCCTGAGGCGGGGCTCGAACTCACGGACCGCGAGATCATGACCTGGCTGAAGTCGGACGCTTAACCGACTGCGCCACCCAGGCGCCCCTCAGATATATTTCAATTATTGATTTTTTATTTAATCATGTTGTGATCATAAAACATACTCTATGTGCCTTCATTTCTGTTAACTTCATTCGATCTTGTTTTATGGTTTGACATGTGATCCATCTTGGTGAATGTTCTACTGGAAAGTGAATGTATTTTGCTGTTGGGTGAAGTGTTCTTTTTTTTTTTTTTTTCAATATATGAAATTTATTGTCAAATTGGTTTCCATACAACACCCAGTGCTCATCCCAAAAGGTGCCCTCCTCAATAGGGTGAAGTGTTCTCTATATGTCAATTAGGTTAAGTTGATTGGGAGTGTCATTCAGATCTTCTGTATCCTTACCGATGTTTTTTTTCTACTTATTCTGTCAGTTACTTAGAGAGTATTGAAGTATCCAACTAAAATTTATATTTATATGTTATGTATATTTATATGAATAGAAATTTTTTACTTACAAATCAAATAACTGTTTAACTTATATTTAATTTATAATAATTGAATATATTGTATGTATAAATAAAAATATATAATATAAATCATATAATATATACATATATATTTATAACTTGTTGATTTATTTATTTTTCTCCTTTCAGTTTGTCAGTTCTTGTTTCACATGTCCTGGAGCTACATTATTAGAGTATCTGTTTATATTTATGATGGTGACCTTTCATCACTATGCAATATCTCTCTGTGTTTCTGAAAATTCTTGCTTTCTTATCTTTTCTTATTTTTTTCCTTGTCTATTACTTCTGATATTAATAGAAATTTGTCGGCTTTTTGTGTTAAGTGTTTACATGATGTACACTTTTGTATGTTTTTACTCTTAACCACTTCATGTCTCTGTATTTAAAGCCCATCTCTTCTAGAGCAAATGTAGTTGGGTCTTGCTTTTTAAACCAGTTCAAAGGTTTCTGGAATTTCATCGAAATCTTTAGTTCATTTATATTTGCTTATGTGTTTATGTAATTTTATATGAATTTAATTATACATTGAACTGCATGATATGGTCTGCCATATGGTCTGCTATTTCTTTTTTTTTTAATTTTGTAATGTTTATTTTTAAGAGAGAGAGAGAGAGAGGGTGTAAGCAGAGAGGGGCAGAGAGAGAGGTTGACACATAATCTGAAGCGGGCTCCAGGCTCTGAGCTGTCAACACAGAGCCCAATGCCAGGCTCGAATCCACAAACTGTGAGATCATGACCTGAGCCGAAGTTGGACACTTAACCTGCTGAGCCATCCAGGCGACCCCCATTTTGCTATTTCTTTTCTATTTGTCTCACTTATTTTCTGTGTATCTGTCTCTCCTTTATTGTCCTGTGTGTGTGTGTGTCTGTGTGTGAAGCACATTATTTTTATTTATTGGTTTTTTAGCTATATTTCTTTGCATTGTTTTTGGAGGTTTCTCTAGAGATTAAATGAGCTTTTTAAACTTACTGAAATATTTTAAAAGTTAATACTGAATTACTTCTGTTAAAATATAAGAATTTTGCAATGGCATTGTATATTAAATCTGTCCAAAGATACAGTATTATAAACTTCACTTTAAACATTTAGAAAATAAAAGAAAAAATAGAAAAGATGTGTTCTTTTAAATTTATTCTACACATTTTCCATTTCTGGTGCTCTTGATTCCTTCTGTTTATCTAAATTAACTTCCGGTATCATTTATCATTTCTATCCAGCCTGGAGGATTTTTTTTTTTTTTTTTGGTAGTCGGCCAGCAATAAATTCTCTGTTTTTATTTATCTGAAAATGTCTTTATTTTGCCTTCATTTTTGATGGATAGTTTTACTTCATGTAAACTTATTACTCAACAATTTTCTTCTTTATAACTTTGAACAGTCATTCCAAAGTTGTTTTTGGCCTCCATTATTTTTGTTTTTGTTTTCTTTTGTTTTGTTTTTAATTATGTTTTTGTCTTTTATTTTTTATTTTTTTATTTCTAAATTCTTATTTATCTTTATTTAGAGAGACTAAGTTAGTCATATAATTTAATGCAGTCAACTAAAATGGTTTTTATTTTAATCTCTTGCCTTCTTGCGTGCTGGCTTTTAAACTGACTTTTTTTTTTCAAATATATGAAATTTATTGTCAAATTGGTTTCCATACAACAACCAGTGCTCAACCCAAAAGATGCCCTCTTCAATACCCATCACCCACCCTCCCCTCCCTCCCACTACCATCAGCCCTCAGTTTCTTCTCAGTTTTTAAGAGTCTTTTATGCTTTGGCTTTCTCCCACTGTAACCTCTCTCTTTTTTTTTTTCCTTCCCCTCCCCCATGGGTTCTTGTTAACTTTCTCAGGTTCCACATAAGAGTGAAAACATATGGTATCTGTCTTTCTCTGTATGACTTATTTCACTAAGCATCACATTCTCCAGTTCTATCCACGTTGCTACAAAGGGCCATATTTCATTCTTTCTCATTGCCACATAGTACTCCATTGTGTATATAAACCACAATTTCTTATCCATTCGTCAGCTGATGGACATTTAGGCTCTTTCCGTAATTTGGCTATTGAGAGTGCTGCTATAAACATTGGGGTACAAGTGCCCCGATGCATCAGCACTCCTGTATCCCTTGGGCAAATTCCTAGCAGTGCTATTGCTGGGTCATAGGGTAGATCTATTTTTAATTTTTTGAGGAACCTCCACACTGTTTTCCAGAATGGCTGCACCAATTTGCACCCCCACCCACAGTGCAAGAGGGTTCCCATTTCTCCACATCCTCTCCAGCATCTATAGTCTCCTGATTTGTTCATTTTGGCCACTCTGACTGGCTTGAGGTGATATCTGAGTGTGGTTTTGATTTGTATTTCCCTGATGAGGAACGACGTTGAGCATCTTTTCACGTGCCTGTTGGCCATCCGGATGTCTTCTTTAGAGAAGTGTCTATTCATGTTTTCTGCCCATTTCTTCACTGGGTTATTTGTTTTTCAGGTGTGGAGTTTGGTGAGCTCTTTATAGATTTTGGATACTAGCCCTTTGTCCGATATGCCATTTGCAAATATCTTTTCCCATTCTGTTGGTTGTCTTTTAGTTTTGTTGATTGTTTCCTTTGCTGTGCAGAAGCTTTTTATCTTCATAAGGTCCCAGTAGTTCATTTTTGCTTTTAATTCCCTTGCCTTTGGGGATGTGTCAAGTAAGAAATTGCTACGGCTGAGGTCAGAGAGGTCTTTTCCTGCTTTCTCCTCTAGGGTTTTGATGGTTTCCTGTCTCACATTCAGGTCCTTTATCCATTTTGAATTTACTTTTGTGAATGGTGTGAGAAAGTGGTCTAGTTTCAATCTTCTGCACGTTGCTGTCCAGTTCTCCCAGCACCATTTGTTAAAGAGACTGTCTTTTTTCCATTGGATGTTCTTTCCTGCTTTGTCAAAGATTAGTTGGCCATACATTTGTGGGTCTAGTTCTGGAGTCTGTATTCTATTCCATTGGTCTATGTGTCTGTTTTTGTGCCAATACCATGCTGTCTTGATGATTACAGCTTTGTAGTAGAGGCTAAAGTCTGGGATTGTGATGCCTCCTGCTTTGGTCTTCTTCTTCAAAATTACTTTGGCTATTCGGGGTCTTTTGTGGTTCCATATGAATTTTAGGATTGCTTGTTTTAGTTTCGAGAAGAATGCTGGTGCAATTTTGATTTGGATTGCATTGAATGTGTAGATAGCTTTGGGTAGTGTTGACATTTTGACAATATTTATTCTTCCAACCCATGAGCATGGAATGTTTTTCCATTTCTTTATATCTTCTTCAATTTCCTTCATAAGCTTTCTATCGTTGTCAGCATACAGATCTTTTACATCTTTGGTTAGATTTATTCCTAGGTATTTTATGCTTCTTGGTGCACTTGTGAATGGGATCAGTTTCTTTATTTGTCTTTCTGTTGCTTCATTGTTAGTGTATAAGAATGCAACTGATTTCTGTACATTGATTTTGTATCCTGCAACTTTGCTGAATTCGTGTATCAGTTCTAGCAGACTTTTGGTGGAGTCTCTCGGATTTTCCATGTACACTATCATGTCATCTGCAAAAAGTGAAAGCTTGACTTCATCTTTGCCAATTTTGATGCCTTTGATTTCCTTTTGTTGTCTGATTGCTGATGCTAGCACTTCCAACACTATGTTAAACAACAGCGGTAAGAGTGGACATCCCTGTCATGTTCCTGATCTCAGGGAGAAAGCTCTCAGTTTTTCCCCATTGATGATGATGTTAGCTGTGGGCTTTTCATAAATGGCTTTTATGATGTTTAAGTATGTTCCTTCTATCCCGACTTTCTGAAGGGTTTTTACTAAGAAAGGGTGCTGAATTTTGTCAAAGGCCTTTTCTGCATTGATTGAGAGGATCATATGGTTCTTATCTTTTCTTTTATTAATGTGATGTATCATGTTGATTGATTTGCGAATGTTGAACCAGCTCTGCATCCCAGGAATGAATCCCACTCGATCATGGTGAATAATTCTTTTTATATGCTGTTGAATTCGATTTGCTAGTATCTTATTGAGAATTCTTGCAGCCAAATTCATCAGTGATATCGGCCTGTAGTTCTCTTTTTTTTACTGGGTCTCTGTCTGGTTTAGGAATCAAAGTAATCCTGGCTTCATAGAATGAGTCTGGAAGTTTTCCTTCCCTTTCTATTTCTTGGAATAGCTTGAGAAGGATAGGTATTATCTCTGCTTTAAACGTCTGGCAGAACTCCCCTGGGAAGCCATCTTGTCCTGGACTCTTATTTGTTGGGAGATTTTTGATGACTGATTCAATTTCTTTGCTGGTTATGGGTCTGTTCAAGCTTTCTATTTCCTCCTGATTGAGTTTTAGAAGAGTGTGGGTATTTAGGAATTTGTCCATTTCTTCCAGGTTGTCTAGTTTGTTGGCATATAATTTTTCATAGTATTCCTGATAATTGCTTGTATCTCGGAGAGATTGGTTGTAATAATTCCATTTTCATTCATGATTTTATCTATTTGGGTCATATCCCTTTTCTTTTTGAGCAGCCTGGCTAGAGGTTTATCAATTTTGTTTATTTTTTCAAAAAACCAACTCTTGGTTTCGTTGATCTGCTCTACAGTTTTTTTAGATTCTATATTGTTTATTTCTGCTCTCATCTTTATTGTTTCTCTTCTTCTGCTGGGTTTAGGCTGTCTTTGCTGTTCTGCTTCTATTTCCTTTAGGTGTGCTGTTAGATTTTGTATTTGGGATTTTTCTTGTTTCTTGAGATAGGCCTGGATTGCAAAGTATTTTCCTCTCAGGACTGTTTTCGCTGCATCCCAAAGCATTTGGATTGTTGTATTTTCATTTTCGTTTGTTTCCATATATTTTTTTAATTTCTTCTCTAATTGCCTGGTTGACCCATTCATTCTTCAGTAGGATGTTTTTTAACCTCCATTCTTTTGGAGGTTTTCCAGACTTTTTCCTGTGGTTGATATCAAACTTCATAGCATTGTGGTCCGAATGTATGCATGGTATGATTTCAATTCTTGTATACTTATCAAGGGCTGTTTTGTGACCCAGTATGTGATCTATCTTGGAGAATGTTCCATGTGTACTTGAGAAGAAAGTATATTCTGTTGCTTTGGGATGCAGAGTTCTAAATATATCTGTCAAGTCCATGTGGTCCAATGTATCATTCAGGGCCCTTGTTTCTTTATTGACCATGTGTCTAGATGATCTATCCATTTCTGTAAGTGGAGTGTTAAAGTACCCTGCAATTACCACATTCTTGTCAATAAGGTTGCTTATGTGTGTAATTGTTTTATATATTTGGGAGCTCCCGTATTTGGCGCATAGACATTTATAATTGTTAGCTCTTCCTGATGGATAGACCCTGTCATTATTATATAATGCCCTTCTTCATCTCTTGTTACAGCCTTTCATTTAAAGTCTAGTTTGTCTGATAGAAGTATGGCTACTCCAGCTTTCTTTTGGCTTCCAGTAGCATGATAAATAGTTCTCCATCCCTCACTCTCAATCTGAAGGTGTCCTCAGGTCTAAAATGAGTTTCTTGTAGACAGCAAATAGATGGGTCTTGTTTTTTTATCCATTTTCATACCCTATGTCTTTTGGTTGGTGCATTTAGTCCATTTACATTCAGTGTTATTATAGAAAGATATGGTTTTAGCGTCATTGTGATGTCTGTAGGTTTCATGCTTGTAGCGATGTCTCTGGTACTTTGTCTCACAGGATCCTCCTTAGGATCTCTTGTAGGGGTGGTTTAGTGGTGATGAATTCCTTCAGTTTTTGTTTGTTTGGGAAGACCTTTATCTCTCCTTCTATTCTAAATGACAAACTTGCTGGATAAAGGATTCTCGGCTGCATATTTTTTCTGTTCATCACATGGAAGGTCTCCTGCCATTCTTTTCTGGCCTGCCAAGTTTCAGTAGGGAGATTGGTCACAAGTCTTATAGGTCTCCCTTTATATGTTAGAGCACGTTTATCTCTAGCTGCTTTCAGAATTTTCTTTTTATCCTTGTATTTTTCCAGTTTCACTATGATATGTCGTGCAGAAGATCGATTCAAGTTCCGTGTGAAGGGAGCTCTCTGTGTCTCTTGGATTTCAATGCCTTTTTCCTTCCCCAGATCAGGGCAGTTCTCAGCTATGATTTCTTCAAGTACACCTTCAGCACCTTTCCCTCTCTCTTCCTCCTCTGGAATACCAATTATGTGTATATTATTTCTCTTTATTGCATCACTTAGTTCTCTAATTTTCCCCTCATACTCCTGGATTTTTTTTATCTCTCTTTTTCTCAGCTTCTTCTTTTTCCATAATTTTATCTTCTGGTTCACCTAGTCTCTCCTCTGCCTCTTCAGTCTGAGCTGTGGTTGTCTCCATTTATCTTGCAGCTCATTGATAGCATTTTTTAGCTCCTCCTGCTGTTCATTAGTCACTTGATCTCTGTAGCAATAGGTTCTCTGCTGTCCTTTATACTGTTTTCAAGCCCAGCGATTAATTTTATGACTATTATTCTAAATATACTTTCTGTTATATTGTTTAAATCGTTTTTGATCAGTTCATTAGCTGTCGTTATTTCCGGGACTTTTTTTGAGGGGAATTCTTCCGCTTTGTCATTTTGGATAGTCCCTGGAGTGGTGCGGGACTGAGGGGCACTTCCCCTGTGCTGTCTTGAATAACTTGCATTGGTGGGCAGGGCCACAGTCAGACCTGATATCTGCCCCCAGCCCACCGCTGGGGCCACAATCAGACTGGTGTGTGTCTTCTCTTCCCCTCTCCTAGGGGTGGGATTCACTGTGGGGTGGCCTGGCCCGTCTGGGCTACTTGCACACTGCCAGGCTTGTGATGCTGGGGATCTGGCGTATTAGCTGGGGTGGATCGGCAAGGTGCACGGGGGCGGGAGGGGCAGGCTCAGCTCGCTTTTCCTTCTGAGATCCGCTTCAGGAGGCGCCCTGTGGCACCAGGAGGGAGTCAGACCCACTGGAGATATGGATCTGCAGAAGCACAGCGTTGGGTATTTGCGCGGTGCAAGCAAGTTCCCTGCAGGAACTGGTTCCCTTTGGGATTTTGGCTGGGGGATGGGCGAGGGAGATGGCGCTGGCGAGCGCCTTTGTTCCCCGCCAAGCTGCACTCTGTCCTCCGGGGCTCAACAACTCTCCCTCACGTTGTCCCCCAACCCTCCTGTTCTCCGAGCAGGGCTGTTAGCTTACAACCTTCCAGATGTCTAGTCCCGCTTGCTGTCGGAACACACTCCGTCTGGCCCCTCCGCTTTTCCAAGCCAGAAAGTACTGTGGTCTGAGTCAAGAGACCTGTCCCAGACTGAGTTCTGTGGTTAACCAGCTGTGTGACTTTGGACCAAGAACTTAATTTCTCTGGCATTCTCCTGCCTCATGAAGACGAGGGGGTTATGTTAGATTCTGTCTAGTTTTAACATTGGGGGATTTATTTCTGGATCATATCAGCTGCTTCTGAAGGTGACCCTGTGGTAGTGGAAAAATATCTGGACTGAGATCCAGGACCCTTGAGACCGTGGGGTGACAGTAAGACATACCGGGACCTTAAGCTTAACCTCAGGGACTTAGAAGTACAGAAGTCCATAATGCACAGATAAGACATGAAGTTAGCCCTTGCTAACCTTAAAATTGAGTTTCTGGGCCTATATAGCTGATGGCCAGAACTTAGGCCTTGAGGTTCAACCAGGAGGTAGCAAAGATGAGGCCTCCAAAGATTTCGGGGAGATGAGCCATGTGCAGAATGGCACATAGTTAATTAAAACAATCTACAAAAGGCAGCAGGGAAAAAGAGGAATATAGTGTTTTAAATTTAATTCTTTACCCTGTGACAGGCCGCGCCCCAGTTTCACGATTATGTGTATGGCAATTAGAGTAGTTACTGGCGCAATTCACTCAGACATGACACTCTCGACCTCGTTTCCTGTAGAGTAAGGGAGTTGGAATAGCCGGCCTCAACCTCCCTTTCAGCTCTACTGATCTGTGATTTAATTTTGCATCCCTGAAATCCTAGGTAGCAGATGCATTTTGACCTGATCTTACCCTCTTTGGGATGGCGACTTGATACTCTTTGTTGGTGGCAGGCTCAGCGGAGGGTGAAGGGCCACCGCGCTGCAGAGCTAATGGTTGCATGAATGCTATTGGGCAGAGAAGCTCATCTCTCAGCCTAGGGCCTCCTTTATTGGTGATAGTTCGGAGAGAAATCTTTGTGCATCCAGAGTACTTGTCTGTTACTGATAGAACATACCGGCAGATATGATGCCCCACAGGTTCCCAAGCTTGCTTGGCCAACAATCCCCCTTTCGTACACAAGCAAAAGTGTCCTCATATAAAATCTGTCCTTTCCACGGAAGGACTGACTCCCAGTCTTGCCTCCGTTCCTTCCTTCGTTTGGTGAGATGAAAGATGTTGTTTTTTCTTTGCACAGCCAAGCTTGCGGCATGATTTTTGTAATCATACTCCCCTAATTTACCAAGACAACATTTCTAGTAACAATTCTTAGAACAATTAGTAACAATTAATAGGAAGGATTAAGGCCATTTATAATAACCGTAACATGGGGGTACAGTGGGGCCCGGGGGGGCATGCATCCACTGAGCAGGGGCTCAGCCACTCCAAAGGCACAAGGACTATTAAATGGGAAGGGGGCGGGTCCCCAAATGGGGGTTGGGCAAAGTGGTTACATCCCTAGTTATAGAATTAATGAATCTGATGCCTCTTCTCAAACCCCCAGGAATGGGGGATACTCTTGCACCGTAGGTTATAGTTGCTTTGATATTTGAGGAGGAAGGCAGAGGTGCCCAAGGTTCCAGGACGGGCTTAACATCCTGTGGTCCCTCATGTGTTGCTTCAGGTGTTTTGTTTTCTCAGCTTCCAAAGTGTTTGTTGAGAAGCAACAAACCGTGGGACAGACATTCTTTGCAAGCGGGGTCAGTGCATTTTCTCGTAAATGTTTAAGAACAAGCTTGGTACCATTTTGTGTCCAAAGACTGCCCAGTGAAGCGGGGAAAGCCTGAGTTCTCGAGTCAGAAACCTGGGGGTCAAATTTAGGCCTCTGTTTTCACATCTGGGTAACTGCTACTTAGGCATTTCACCTCTCTTTCCCGACTGGTAAGATGGCGGTGGGCCCATCAGTCTCCTCTACGTGAGAGGGTTTTGTGGGGATCAAATGAGATTATGCATGGGAGAATGTTTCATAAAATCAAATAGTTACATGGATAAAGGTCATATATTTAAGAATTTAAACTAATATATAAATGGTATGCTCCCAAGTGTTTGTGTGAGTGAATGAACTTATCTTAAGTGTTTTAAATGTTTCGTCCACTTTATAAAGCCCACATCTGTGTTCAGTCAAGATATAACACCCTATTTTTGCTGCCCTAATAAGTTACCACATCATGATTCTGAGCAAGGCACAGAGTAGCCCATGCAGGGGAGGGAGCCCACAGGGATGACTGGGGGCTCTCAAAAGCTTCTCATCTTGGGTCTAGGCACCCCACCAGATCTAAAGCAGATGTATGACAGACCAAGGAGTCACTCATTGCTGGGGTGTGGGTGAGATGAGGACACCACTTCTATAAGAGACATGTGAATTCCAGAAACCTCAGTCAATTTCTCCATTTGGAGGGACTATTTAAAAAAGTTGTTTTCTAGAAGCAAAAGATTAAAAGGTCATCTTGGTGAGGAGCTCTAAAGGATCCCACGGCACCAGTATGATATGAGGTCGTGTGGTGGCTGGATGGGTCAGAAGTCATCTGTGACTCTGTGAGCTTCCCTGAGATTGGGGCAGTCCTGGGGTACATACTTATGCCCGCGGTAGTAAGAGCAGAATCAATATTCCTTGAACTGAACTGAAAAGGACAACCTTTCGTCCTTTGTCTTACAATGGTATTAGAGGAATTTTGTGGTCCTAAAACACCTGTATTTTGAGAGCTGTAATTTAGAACTAAAACTTATCTACCCCTTTGCTACCACCTTGCTCCCCATCCTTCTAAAAGACAAAGGGGGTGGGATTCTTAACTTTCTAAGGAAGACATTAACGAAAACATTAGTCTGAATGAAAATCAGGTCAATAAATTTCAGGACAATCCTTCAATGTCTCTTAAAAGAGAGACAGAATAGATCCCTATCTCAACTGCATGATTCTGTGGGAATATACTCCCACAGTTCCTACCGTAGGAAAATCATCCCCCTTGGGGTGGGGAAGTGTGTGGGTGCCCAACAACCGAAACCACAGGCAACGTGAGGGGCCTCAGTAGCAATTCGTAAGCTGGCACCCCACCTGTCCACCCAAGCAGCACAGATGAGTTGGTTGATCCACAGAGTATGTTAAGAAAGTGTGAATTGGCTGAAGACATTTAAATGTTGGGGCATTCCACACAAAAATTTGTGTTTCTGACTTCCCTTGAAAAATCCAGAAGACCAGGAAGCCTGGGGCATGTATGTGCACAGGCCAAAAATGGACCTCTTTGCTGGGTGATGGCTGCCACGGGTAATGGCTGGACCCCTTTCCGTCTCTTGCCTGGCCCCGCAGTGATTTGAACTTGTGACTCTTGCTGCTAGGGTCTTTGAGGGAGGAAGGGAGGGGTAAAGTAAGGATAAGTCATTAGAGATGTTGAAAGCTAAGCTTTCATGGTGAACAATCCAAGCAAGAATCAATGATTAGGTATTTCAGGGCAGGAAACCTAAACTTTATAAAGTTGACTTTTTCCATTGATTTTCCAAGTGTATTCATATTATTAAAGTCCTTTAGAAAATTACCAGCGTTTACAGATGGGCTGAGGGTGGGAAAAAAAAAAAAAATAAAAGACCGAATGTGCTGAGTTGGAGGGGAGGAGGATAGTTGCCCTTTCACTGTGGCCTTGCAAGGCTCCGCGCTCTTGGTTTGTAACTGTTCCATGGGTCCTTGGAGAGTTTATATATTCTCTATCTGTAGATGGTTGTGTTCCATAAATAACGGACACATCAAACTTCTGAGCTGCCTTGTTCAAATCTTATTTTTATTGCCCTTGGTCTGTAAGTTTCTAAAAGAGCTGTAGGATCATCTCCCACTATGGCTGGGACTTTGGTTTTATCAATTTCTCCTTGCAATTGTGTTTCTATATTTTGAAGGGGATATGATTAGGTCCAACTTATTACTATGTCGTTTGGCTCTGTATGCTTATCTCTACCAAAAATGATAAAATTGCTGATCAAAAGGGTACATAAATTTCCTCCATCTGGCGATCGTCCCTAACTGACAGGACTTGGCACTAGTTAGCTATTTGTTGCTGATGTACATGCTTTCATTTTACCCTAACGCTATCGTTGTGAGGCCATAGACATATTGGTATTCCCGATTTACTCCAGCATACATGGATCTCGCACCAGAACCTCAAAGTCTGGGCTCTTTCCTAGGCCCATGCTGTCTCAAAAAAGGCAAGCCAACATCTGAGGCCAAAACAATCGTGCAAAATCCATTCCCCTCGGAAGCTGTTTTGACGGATCTCCGTGGGGCAAAAACTTGTACTAGAAATTAGCTGTTCCGGCTGTGTCTTGCCAGATTGCACAGCACCTGCCTGCTCTTTCGTTTACCTGGACCCCGTTAGCACCTGGGAGCACACAGTGGCCCTCAGCCACACCGTCGTGATGAGGGAGAAAGGAATACGAGCTATGTAGTGGAGATGTTTTCCTAGCTTGTAAACCTTCCTCCTTCTAATTCCTTCCCTGAAATATGCATTCCCTTTGCTGGAGCACATTTCCCAGGTTATTCTCACGAGGGGTCCCATACATCAGCCCTGAGTCTGATGATTCATGTTTATACCTCTGCCTCGTGAAGCTTTTGGCCCGATCCTGTGTTGGTGTTTCTGTGGAGCCTGCCTGACTCCAGTGTGTTCTCTCTGCCAGACCCCAGCGTGGGGAGGCAGCCTGGTGGCACGGTTAGGCTCCCAAGCCGACTGCTGTCTGCAAGGGACTTTGTTCTGTCTGTTCTGCAGAGAGGCTTTACTTTAGTATATCAACTTACATCAGACGTTTTTTCTCTGTTTTCTGGCATTATTATGTTTTTTGTTTTTGTTTTTTCCCCTATTTAAAAAAAAAATGTTTCCTGGGTTTCTTGTCCCAAGTGCAATGCAGGACAAAAGCTGGTTATTAACTGCTGCGGGCTCAGGGCAGGGCTGAACAATGTGAGGCACAGCCATCTGCAAGGTTCATTAATATTTCACTGCCTTGCATCAGTCTGGGTGCCACGAAGCAGCATAACTCATAACTGAATATTGCTGGTGTGCAGTTCCCTAATGCATCATTAGTGTTTTAGGATGGTCTGGCCCATGGAGCATATGTTGCATATGTGCTGGCAACCTCAGAGGTCAGGCTCTGGGCAGCCCTTCTGCACCAGGGGAGGGGAGAACATGCTGCGCAGAGCAGCCCAGCTGAGCTGTCCGCTAGCCAAAGGCACTGGGAGTTCAGGGAGGTTACCTCAGAACTTTCCATAGCTCAATCCACCTCGGTGTTTGCACGAAGCCTTCCTACACGGAGATGGAACAACATTCACGGACGTAAAATGTTTTCAGAAAGGACTTCGCTGCGATTGAATTCGTACCAAAAACATAAAAAGATGAATGCGTTATGAAAACAGCTAATAGATGAACACTGATTTTATTTAGGAAGATTTTAAGCAGTGATATTTCCACACTTGGAAGTGTAGACATTTATGATTTGGCTTGGCTTTAGGCTTGCAAAAAGCCATCATGGTCCCTAAGTTTTGTGTATTTGGTTGAATACTCCATCCTGTAGACAAGTCAGGGCGGGACTGTATTCTGCCCTGGTCCAGGTACTCTGGACATCACTCCAGGTGATGTCCTTCCCTGGTGACTCTAAGCCTTTTTTTACTCTCACCCTCTCATATTTCCTATTCATCTGCGCTCCATATATCAAAACGGATGCCTGGAGATGATCCACCCCTTGGCATAACTTCAAGACGATGTGTCACCTTTCCTGGTGGGACTTGCGTATATGAATTCTCTCTAGCTGAGGATAGAAAAATTTATGCTTTCTTTTCAAAATCATCTCTCCTGTAATCCAAGGGGGAGGAGGCTGATTTCATGTGAGGTGTGAGAGCCTGCTTAGTATTACTGAATCTACTCCAAGTGGGAGACTCATGGCCTTTTCTAGTTATCTTTGAGGCCACGCTTAGGGCCACCAATTGTGCCTCCTGGATTATCATTTATTGATGAGTCCAGCCAGACATTTCCAATTATTGGCTATTTGGTCCTGAGCCCAGAGACTTCCCTTGTCAGCCATTATTTTTAGAAGGCTGCAAACATTCTTCACTCTTCTCAGTAAACTTGACCTAGTTTTCCCAATAGGCATTTGACCAACACCCGAGCAAGTGTAACTGATTAGGAAGTGAATGAAAGGGAATGGACCCCTACCTTCTGTCTCTGGAGCTCTAGTTCCCCAATTGCTTCAGACATCCTCTTCATGGGGAGTGGTGGGGACAAAACTTTGGAGCCAGCGTGGCTGGAAGGATGGCAGAACCAGCCTTTATTGAGCATCTTCTATACATTACCATGATGCCTTAGATATAGACGTATCTGGCAAGGCTCAACTCGAGGGCAGAAAGGGAAGGGAGTATCTTCTGACCTGGCTGAGGTTGAAATCATCTGAAAAGGTTTAGACCCTGGCCTTCTAAGTCAGAGTCCTAGGGAGTCCAGAAGTCTATATTTTTTTAAATTAATTTTTTAATGCTTACCTGTTTTTGAGAGAGAGAGAGAGAGAGGGAGGTTCAGGGAGAGACAGAGAGAGGGAGACACAGAATCCGAAGCAGTCTCCAGGCTCTGAGCTATCAGTGCAGAGCCCAGCGTGGGGCTGGAACTCACAAGCTGAGAGATTGTGACCTGAGCTGAAGTTGGATGCCCAACCAACTGAGCCACCCAGGCATCCCCAGAAGTCTGTATTTTTTACAAGAGCTGGAGATGATTCTAAGCAGTTTAGGAGCTAAGGAGTTTTAGGAGCCTTTGGGTTAGAGGTACCGTCCTTAAACACAGATCCATGACCGATACTTCAGAATCAGCTGGGTGCAGGTAAAAAAAAAAAAAAAAGGTATTTCTGGGCCCTAGATCTCTATGATCTGATGGTTTAGTCTTGTAGGCTTCTGAACTCTGGCTTTTCAAAGCTCTCTGTCGATTCTGATCATCAGAAAGATCTGGAAGCTGCTGGAACAGAAAGGATGGATGGAGAGTAGAAGCCTGGATGCCCAAGAAGGGGTCGCTGCGGTCAGCAAGAAGAAGTGTGGGGGCAGAGCCACAATACCGGCATAGCAGAGGCTTAGGGGACTGGACCAGACAGGTGTCTGCTTGACTCGGTGGCTTGAGTGAATGTCAGACTGTCTGAGGTCCTCAGCCTGAGACAGTATTAGTAACAAATATAAGGCAGGAAAGTTAAAGAGAGCTGAGGTGAAAATCATGATTTTGGTTGGGGGCATATTGAATCTGAGATGCCAATGGATTATTAACGTAGAATCCCTCTACGTAGAATCCCTCTGAGTGGTTAAGAAATCCCTCTGTGGTTCGAAAAAGCAGAACGGATAGAAAAGAATTAAGACTATACATCTAAAACTGCCTTCATGGTGGGGACATTGAATGTGGACAAGGGTGACATTCATCATTGATGGTGACATGCATCATCCACGAAGCCAACTTGGAAGAGAGAATCTTCAGAAGAAAAAGGGACCATAGGGAAGTAAACTTGGCATTACTTCCCGTAAGTAAAAGGGTGACTTTATATCGGGTGCATAGGGATCTGCAGAAGAAGTTCTGTCCCTGTTAGACGATGGCTTGTCTTGTCTATGACCTGGGACTTGGGTTACTTATGAGGAAGAGCTCATATAGTTGATCCTCCACTAAGAGCCAGGCTCTTTACATTCCTTCTGTGACCCTGAATGAAACTCATGGGCTGTTCTGAACTTCAGTGGTCACCTGTCAGTTAGGTTTGGAGACTGACCTCTTACCCAAGGCAAAAATGCCATTAATCAGCCTAGAGCCTGATACCTCCTAAGTAATGGAAAGACATCTTTTAAAAATATAACCCAACTATATATAAATAACTTATACAACTCTATACACACACACACACACTCCTTACACAACCCAAGAAATAATCTGATTTAAAAATGGTCGGAACAGGGGCACCTGGGTGGCTCCGTCGGTTAAGTGTCCGACTTCGGCTCAGGTCATGATCTCACAGTTTGTGAGTTCGAGCCCTGCGTCGGGCTCTGTGCTGACAGCTCAGAGCCTGGAGCCTGCTTCAGCTTCTGTGCCTCCCTCTCTCTCTGCCCCTCCCCTGCTCATGCTCTGTCTCTCTCTGTCTCAAAAATAAATAAACATTAAGAAAAAAATAAAAATGGTCAGAACACCTGCACAGACATTTTTCCAAAGAAAACCTACAGATAGCCAACAGACGCATGAAAAGATGCTCAAAATCACTCATCATCAAAGAAATGCAAATCAAACCCGTGATGAGATATCACCTCTCCCCCGTGAGGATGGCTAGAATCAAAAAGCCAAGAGATAACAAGTGTTGGCGAGCATGTGGAGAAACGGGAACCCCTATGCACTGTTGGTGGGACCGTAAATTGATGTGGCCCCTGTGGAAAACAGTGTGGAGGTTCTTCAAAAAAATGAAAAACAATAATACCAAGTGATCCAGTACTGGATATTGACTCAATGAAAATGAAAACGAAAACACTAATTGGAGAATATTATGTTTGCTGTGGCATCATTTACAATAGCCAAGACGTGGATGCAGTCCAAGTGTCCATCCACGGACGGATGGATAAGGAGGACACGGTATAGATATACAATGGACTATTACTCAGCCATAAAAACTACAGCGATCTTGCCATTTGTGACAACCGGGTAGGACCTAGAGGGTCTTATGCTAAGTGAAATAAGTCGGACAGAGGAAGACAAATACCGTATGATTTCACTTATATGTGGAATCTAAAAAACCAAACAAACCAAAGGCAGAAGCAAATCCATAAAGACGGAAAACAAACTGATGGTAGCCAGAGAGGAGGGGGGAGGGGATGGGCAAAGTGGGTGAAGGGGTGTAGGAGACACAGGCTTCCAGTTATGGAATGAGTAAGTCACGGGAATAAAAGGCACAACGTAGAGAATATAGTCAATGGTATTGTAATAGTGTTGTGTGGTGACAGATGGGAGCCACACTTGTAGCGAACACGGCATAACTTGTCATCACCTTGCCGTACGCCTGACATTAATGTGACATTGTCTGTGACTATGTGTCTATTAAAAAATATGTGTCTCATCAGCCAGGAATGAGGTGGGAATTCTTTGTAAGACAGCACAGATGTGCCAGTGAGTGTGAATCCTCACATGGGGAGGGTCCGTCCTCTGTCAGGGAACGGCCTGGAGGGCAGATCACGGGACGCTCTCTTCTCCCTCTTCTCCTCCATTCTGGAAAACCTAAGCTCACTCCCTCAGCCTTTGGCCAATCCGTCTCCTCTCTCTCCCAAGTGGCACCTGAAGCCCGACCTAGCAGAGGGTGATGGCCACGTACACGGAAAGCCGGGAAGAACCGAGACGGGGGGCCATGGTGAGGTAGGCGTGAGCAAACTAGAAAGGATGAGAGGCTGCGGGAGGGGGCGAGGCGTGTGGAGGGCTGACCCGGGTGCTTAGAGGTGTGTGAGACCGCACCCCTGCGCCAAGCCCGAGGATATGGGAAATATACTAGGTGGCTTCTTCCCAGTCCAACCCCTCCACGTTTCTCTATACATTTCATTGCTTGATGTAATTCAACGACTAAATGCCCTTCCAGCATCCATGTGTTTGCTGACATGAGGCTGGGCTCCGACCCCCAAGCCCGACGAGCTCACTGAAATGAAGCTGCCAGGCTGTTCTAGAGCACTTTCTCATAACAAATCTTCGGGCTCTTTCCAGAATTCCTACTCTGGTGTCTCAGCTCTGGTCACCTGGCCTGGGCCTCAGCCACACTGCTAGAGGTCCCTGGCCATGCCACTCTTCCGTGGGCAGATGGAAACACCTAGGCATCTGACAGCCTCCTGGGTGAAGGTAGGCTTTCAGAAACACTTTCCCAGACCTCAGTGCAGGACAGAGGGCAGGAAAATAGGGGGCCCAGAGCTACCTAAATGACATCTACAGTTTCCATTCCTCCCATGGCATCCTTACCTGAGACATTTAGCTTCAGTTCCTTCCTTTGGCAAAAGGTTTCAAACTAATGTTTTGCTGTAGCTCTAAATCTTTGCCTACCGTCCCCCGAGACGATGAGAACTTGTCCTGAGTCCTAAGCTCTGGGGTACATGGGTGCTGCAGCCAGGGTGGAAGGAGGGCGCAGCAGGTGCTTGGCTGGGGGCTGTGGCACTCAAGGGCTGGGGAGCTGTGTCCCCCACCCAGCACCTTCTATCCTCCTGGCTGGTATTACTTACCCTCACTGCCGGAGAGAATGAGAATTAGAAATACGGATGGTGTGGAAATCAATGTTCAACAAAGACTTTGGGGAAAGTGTCCCTGCAACCTATTAAACAATTTCCCTAAAAGCTACCAATTTCCCTCACCCTGAAGGTGATTCTTGACACATTTGATGCATTGCTCTAGAACCGCAGAACAGCTTCATTCTATGGGCACCACTGAGTGCTGGTGACATATGCAGATAGCGGTGGCACTACGTCAGGTGCCTCGACATTCCGTCTGCATTTGCTCCCAGAACGGGCTGTCGAGAGGCTAACCTTGCATTCGTGTAGCTGCTCCATGAAGGGCTGCACAGTCCACCCCTCCCGTAGTCTGGATAATTAACTGCACGTGAGGAAGAGCCCTTGCGCAGGAGGCTGATTTTGGAGGTCCAGATAATTGCATGCCAAGGGGATGGTGGGAGCTGTTACCACAGCTCAGGACTGATACCGCCTCTTTGTAACTAAATAGAAAGTAGACCCAATAACATTCCAGCCAGTAGTAATATGGGCGTGAAGAACAAATGGGAACCGAGAAGTTACTAATTGACCGGGAGGGAAAGAGGAGCATCTCTAATGCATTTTATGGCTGGAGCCGTCAACACTGCCAATCTCCACACTCTGTAAAGAGGGCAACCCCGGCTCCCTCCCAACCGTGTCTCTCTGAGAGAGGGGACGGGGTGCAAATGTGGATTCCTCCCCAATATGGCAAATGCACCGAGCCAAAGGTAACCGCTCGTTGGGATAGATCTCTCTCTGTTGAGTTAAGATCATGGCTGTGGATTTTGCTTCCCTGGTGCGGACTGACTGCCTTCTCAGCCAGTCTTGGATCAGCATGATTTTCCCCATCAGTTTCACTCAAGCTCCCCTGAGTTTCTGCTCTGGGTTTGCAGTACTCTTGGTGGTTCCGAGAACATGCTTTTGTCTTAGATAACTGGGGAGGCAGGACCTTTGATCATGATGGGTGAGTTCTGTGGGTCCTTTTTGATTTGGGGCCTCTTTAGAAAATGAAGCACAATCAGAAACCTGGTGTTGAATTGAATTGTTGTCTTTTAAACGGTTTTTTGAATTTATTTATTTTTGAGAGCGACAGAGGCAGCGTGAGCATGGGAGGAGCAGAGATAGAGGGAGACAGAGAGGATCCTAAGCAGGCTCCATGCTGCCAGTGAAGAGCCCGATGCGGGGCTGGAACTCATGAAACTGTGAGGTCATGACCTGAGCTGAGGTCAACAGATGCTTAACCAACTGAGCCACCCAGGTGCCCCGAATTGAATTGCCATCGTAAGGACCAAAAGAATCTGTGAAGACAACACAAGCTGCTTTCCTGAAGCGACCTCAATTTCTCTAAGGGGCTGAGAACATCTCTGCCTGAGACTGATCAGAATCAGAAATGGAGGGCTTTAATCTCTTTGACTTTTAATTCGTGAAGATAAGAAAGCTATTAGTGTTCTTGGGTTCTTGGACATTGACTTGGTTAATAGTTAATCAATAGTTAATAAATGAATAGTTAATATTTTAACTTCCCTTTCTCACTGAAAGGACAGGAGGCTTATATTTCAATTTGGAACAATTCCATATTAGTATTTTACTTGTCAAGTGTCTTAATATTGCCACCTTATTTCACTGCAGAACCTCACCTAGGTGATGTCAGCCAAAGTACTGGGACATAGTTTGTAGTGGAAAATTATTTAGAGATTGAAATTTTGGTCTTAGGTATAGAGTAATGGAAATTACTTAACGAATAGAGTGTTCTGAGCTACTTCAGAACCTTCTGGGGACAAAATCTAGACTAACCATTGGAGGTCCCATGAAGATGTCCCAAGAAGCAGTGTGGCTGGTGTTGAAGGATGGCCTCATTAATGTGGGTGCACCCACATTAAATACCACAGGTATTTATAACTTGAAACGATGCTCTAAGCTAATGAAAAATAGCTTATTTTTTTACAAAAAATTATTCTTCCTCCAAACAATGTAGGCTTCCAAGAACTAATCACTTGTGCACACTGTCCTAAAGCACCTTTATCGCAAGTAATTGATTTAAGCAAGCCAGGGAAATGTAAGGCTGTTATCCCTAACTGTGAAATTAAATGTATTCTTCCTTGTTGAATACTGTGATTCTCTGTCTGCCCCTCTCTCCTGCTCCTGCTTGCTCCCTCTCCCTTTCTCAAACAACAACAACAACAACAACAAAACTAACAGATATAAACTGCTTCTCAGGACCAGGCCCCATGCCTCGGGGGCACTGCTAGGAATAGAGGGGGCAGAACAGGTGCCGATGAGAAGAGAGAACCATGTAGAGGCTGGGTGGGCCTCATGGAGAGGTGAGCAGAGCTGGGGGCTTCAGAATGGAAGACATATTTGTGGACACTCCGGGACTGTGGGAGGGGTCTCCAGAGTCGCAGAGCCAGAAGAGCTATCCCCTGACCCAAAAGTTGGGAAACCTAGTGCCACACCCCAAGGAGCCACAGAAAAGGGCTGTACTTAAATACAGTATCAAATTCGTATCAGTAAAAAAGAATAAAGAGCAGAATCAGGTCCCTAGAGACAATACAAGTTTACCAGAAAGGCATGGCCGCAACAACACGGGTGAAAGCTATAACCCAGTATTTCAAACAGACGAAAATAAATTAGCAATTAATACAAGACACCAAAGAACAATAGAAATCAGGATTTGAAAGCCAGTGAAAAAGGAAAATAATCATTTTAGAAAGGATCACTAAACTAGAAGGACAATAGGACAGTTCTGGCAAGGGACAGGGGCACCTTACGGATGGAGCCACATTACAGATGGGGTCACCTTACGGAAAGGGTAGGCTGAGAGAGGAAGGCTGCGGCTATACAGTCGGGGAGGGAGGCAGACGCTGGTGCTCAGGGGTCCTGGGGGGACCAGACTGAACAGTAAAAGAGGTAAATGCAGCAGCTGGGACCAGAGCAAGGCTGGTAACGAGGACGCTGGGCCCCTGTGGCCGAGGGTCTGGCTCACCCTGCCCGGCTCCCTGCCTCATTGGGACAGGGACCAGATGAGGGTGAGGGGAACCTAGAACAGGTGGTGGAGGATAGATGCTGAGTATTATGTCTGGCTTCAAAACCAGCTGCGGCAGCAGGGGCCGGATCTCCTGCGTCTTACTCTTCCCTCATAAGGGAACTAAGTCCTCACAATCTTCTTACAAGAAGCCAGTTGTACACCTGATACGTGAAAGCTGAGGGGAGATGAGAGATGTCAGAGGGAGCAGGACATGGGGTTGGGGGCACACAGTAGACTTAGTAGATGGTGGACTGAGTAGCTGCCTCAGGTTAATAAGATTCTGGACTTACGTTCTCATATTTGGGAATGGGTTGGCGTGGGCTCCTCTCTGGCCTAGGAACTATTCCCTGTTTCTTGACTAACACAGAGCTTCTCCCAGCTGGAGACCTAGGTTCACCCTAGGCTCTTCAGAGCCGCTTGGGTTATACTCGGAAATTCTCCCCTAGGCCACTCAGCTCTGCCAAGTGAACACTAATCCAGCCCATTGAAGAAATATCAGGCCATACACAGAGAACACCACTAAGTGACTGACCGAGCACACTCAACACCTCTTCTGTGACTAAGTCACCTGTCGCCAGGTCTGGTACAACCAAGGAGCCAGCGGTGCCATGAGCAGCCTCACCTTCCGGGCTGTGGTATGATCTTCATTGGAACAGAGAGGAGATACTACCAACGAAATTCTTACACGGAAGAGCCGATAGGCCTTGTCTAGTAGCTAACTTACTACCAGGGACAAGCAAGTCATGTGGCATTCAGGTTGACGTTAGGTGGAATAAATGGCCCTCTTCAACGGAGGAACTCATTGTATACGCAAAATTCCAAGGGGATCTTCAAATAGTACAAATGCCGAATTTCTGTTCCATTGTGCCCAGAAATACATTAATACCTAAGGATCGTGTATCCCTGGTTTTCATCCTGAAATGTTAGCACAGTAATTATGCAGGATCCAGTAATAGAAAATTAACCCATGTGGATAATTCTAGAACTCCATGCTGACCAGGTGTGTGGCAACTACACCTAGAAAGGCTATTTCAAGAGGCGTACCTGTCTTTTACCAAAAGTCATAAGAGTTCTGTGATGATCTAAATTGCCCCATCAGCCTTTTTTCACCTTCCTGTTTCTTCCCAAGGAAACAAGTGCCTTTCTATTGCCAAGCCTCCCCTCTGTGAGTGACTGTGACAACACAGAGTGTCCTTCCTTACCCTTGAAACAAGAAGAGGTTGACATAATTGTAGCTCTTGGTGAGGAAGTTTCCAAGGACTCGCGTTGGGTAGCCACAACGGATTTGGTAGGCAGACAACCCAAAGTAAACACATTTCACAAAGTACCAAAGCTGAGCAACCAGGTTCTGGCTGAATTTCCTAAAGCGCAAAAACATAAAAGTGAAATAATGGAATATTCTTCTGGTATAAGAGCATACCAGTTTAGGATTCAAAAAAAAAAAAAAAAAAGTCGAATTGCCCCTCTGGCATGTAGAGCCAGTTCAGTCAATTGTAAGGAATTCTCTGCACCTAGTAGTAGATCACTTCGAAGGCAAACAGCAGGGTAAGAAAGTCTCATAATTAAAAACAATTCTACAAATGGTGCCTCCAATGTGTTAGTGCATAATTCAGTTGTTTAGGCCATGAATAAACTAATTTCTTTTTAAGCGCATTTACTAATGAACATTTTCTCATAATGTGAAAGATGCTGCTACCATGATCCAAATTAAAGTTCATCAAAAAGATGTATTTTTTTTTTTTTTTACTTCAAAGGACCTGTAATTTGGAAGATGTAGGAGGAGGTATCCTGAGGAATGAATCCCCCCCTTTTTTGCTACCACCTTCCCTGTGTTTAAAGTTAAGAGCAACACTTAAAGCTTCCTCTTTATTCCTCTTTATTTTATGTTTCAGATTCGTCGTCTTAACTTTTAATTCTGACATTAGAAGAAGACATGTGTTATTTTTTTTTTTTTTTTAACTGAAAATACTATTTAGTTGACCAGATCTAAGAACCAGCCGGGGATGCACTGGCCCATGTATCTCAGGGACCTAGGGACCTCTACGTGGATCTCAACAACTGGAAATCTTAAAAGTATTTCTTAGAAGTGTCTTCCCCTGTAGAGAAACCAGCTTTGGTATTTCAGGTCCTAATATGTTAAATACACTTGACCATGATCTAGCACTTGACAAGTTATTAATAAACATATCAGAACTTTACAGAGAGCCAATATCAACTATTCCTTCCCTCTCCCTTTCTAGGGACTGTCTCTATTGGTGTAATAGTAAGAAAGAACATTCTTTCAGCTTTCCAGGGAAATGTCCTTGGATTTTACAAATAATTTATATGAAAACCGCATGAGGAAAAATTGTTATCTATCAAAATTATAATCAAAATTACAAAACTGTGGGGCGCCTAGGTGGCTGAGTTGGTTGAGCGTCCGACTTCGGCTCAGGTCATGATCTCACAGCTTGTGAGTTTGAGCCCCATGTTGGGCTCTGTGCTGACAGCTCAGAGCCTGGAGCCTGCTTCGGATTCTGTGTCTCCCTCTCTCTCTGCCTCTAACCCACTCGCATCCTGTCTCTGTCTCTCTTAAAAATATATAAACATTAAAAAAAATTAAAAAAAAAGGTTACAAAACTGTGTTGTCTTCTATCCCTTATAAAAGGACCAACCCATGTTGTGATGAGTACCGGGTGTTGTATGTAAATTTCAAAATCACTAAATCATACATTTGAAACTAATATTACACTGTATGTTATGCTAACTGGAATTTAAATAAAAACTTGAAAAAATAAATGAACATTTCCCTTCCTTCAACCTTAAAGTGAATCAACTTGGAATAAGTTAATCAGTGGTTCCTGAAGTAATCCTGTTATATCTAATAGGAACATTAAGGTTGTCCCACAGTGAAGGACTTTTTCTTTTGGTGGTCTCTCCATCCTTTATTACTAGCAGCTGGAGTTATGCCTTACTCACCAATCTGTCCCCCACAGCACCAGCCACATAGCACTTTGTAGACTATAGGCAACCACTGAAAGTTTGTGAACTAAATAAATCACGTGCCCACACACAGAAAAAATCACTTATCAGATGAATTATTTAAAATATTGGAGCTTCCTGATACTGAATATTATAACTGGTAGCCATAATTTTTTTTCTGTGTAGTTTCAACTCCTAATCTGTTCCTTCTCTTATTCTTTTCCTGTTTTGAAAAGGATTTAGATAACATAGCTATTAATGACTGCTTTCTTTTGCACAGTAATGAGTAAAATTTTTAGCAACAATATCTGGAGGAGGAAAAATGAATCTGGGATGTTAACAAGTGATGGCAGCATGGCTTGAAATGACATGAAATTATATTGTCACTGACATGCTGGCAATGTAGACTCAAGGCTCACCAATCCTAATATATCTTGAAAAAAATGTCCAAAAATAAAGATAGGGTAATCCATTGCACTAGGAATGACCATTAGGTGAGGCTCAAAAGTGAGATCCAATGAGACTGAAATGATCTCTGTGGCCATTTTTTTTTTTTTGGTAATATTTATAGCAGCTTTATTTGTAATTGCCAAAGAACTATAAACAACCCCAATGTCCTTCAACTTTTGTATATTTAAACACTCTTTGGTACATTTACATGATAGAATACTACTGACCAACAAAAAAATAATTTAGTACTGATACATGCAACAACATGGATGAATGTCAAATATATTATGCCAAGTGAAAAAAGCCAGCCTTAAAAGCCATAGGATGTGTGATCCATTTAAATGACATTCTGAGAAAGGCAAAATTGTAGGGACAGAAAATGGATGTACCAGAAGCTAGAGGTGAGGGATAAGCTTCTGTCTACAAAGGGCATAGGAGATTTTATATATAACATTATATAATATATATAATATAATTATACTAATTATACTAATATAACATTATATTAGTCTTAGGTGTGCAGCTATGGGCATAGTGTTAGTATTTATCATAGTGCCTCAATCTCTGGAATCCCATCATGTGGTCCTTCCCAGATGGGGATAGGTCTCTGCTTTATTCACGTTAGTGTTATGCCCCTTTTCACCTGGTCTACTGCCCTGGACATAGCAGGTACTCAATAAATGAGAAACTGAGTTGAAGTTTTCATTAATTCAGGTATTATAACAAACATTCCAGCTCTATTCGGTTTGCAAGGTATTGTTGCTTAATCCCCAGAACCTGTGAATATATTACCTTTCATTTTTTTAAAAAAAAAATTGAGAGATTCATTTTTGAGAGACAGAACATGAGTAGGGGAGGGGCAGAGAGACAAGGAGACACAGAATCTGAGGCAGGCTCCAGGCTCTGGGCTGTCAGCACAGAGCCTGATGTGGGGCTCAAGCTCATGAACTGTGAGATGATGACCTGAGCTGAAGTAGGACACTTAACCAACTGAGCCACCCAGGTGCCCCTGTTAACTTTCAAAGAAAAAGAAGGCCTTATAGTTGAGATTAGATTAAGGACCTTGACGTAGGGAGATTGCCTAGGTTATCCAGGTGGGCTGAATCTAATCAATGAGCTCTTAATGGAAGAAATCTTTCTCAGCTGTGGTCAGAGGGAACCATGATGGTGGAGGAAGGGAAAGAGTGAAGCAATGAGAAGAGGACTCCACTCACTGATGTTGGCTTTAAAGACTGAGGCCGGGCCATGAGCCAAGGAAGGCTAGCACCTCAAGAAGCTAGAAAAGGCGAGGAAAGGGATTCTCCCCTAGAGCCTTTAGAAAGGAATGCAGCCCTGCCTACCCCTTGATTTTAGTCCAGCGTAAGATGATAAATTCATTCTGTTTTAAGCCCTAAGTTTGTGGCAATTTGTTACAGCATCAATTGGAAACTCATACCAGCAGGAATAACCCAACTATTTGGTAATTTGATCCTGCTGAAGGATTCTGCATGGCTTCTCCATTGCCCTATTTCTGGAAACACCAGTCTCTATGAACTTTTCTATTAGGACATGGCAACATCCATGCTCTGGAACTCTGTTCTGGGGATGGAAAAATAAAATCCTTTTCACAACTGCACAACGAATTGTAGGTTGTATTATTTCAAGAAATCTGCTTGGTAGTGAGCACCCCCCCATGGGAGGTGGGGTGTAGCATACAGTAGGGTCAAGAGGTCTGTGATTGGGATCTGGTCTCACCACTAGCCAACTGAGTGACTTTGGGGACACCACTCTTCTGTATGGGTTTTACCTATCTTCATCTGTGAAGTTAGCAGGTCTAGAAAGCTTTTTAAGGTCCCTTTCATCTCTGAAATTAAGAGTTTCTAGGAAGGCTGGTGGAGAATGCCCATTGATGCTCTTAAATATCACAGAGATAACATTCATCATCTAACTACCATGGCTTTTGAATGTGGTTTACTTCTCTGAGTTGACATGTATATAGAATTATTTATAGAGAAAAGCGCATTTATTTCACTTTAAAGACTAACAAATAAGATCCACAATGTCCTTACAAAGTATTTTAACAAAATACTAGTCTTTTAACAAAAAGCTTGCCTTAATCTGAATTATTTTTATCAGCTGAGGTATGTTTACTCTCCCCATACGCAGTATAGTGTGAAGGACTTATTTGGCTGTTGGTATTTTTCTGGGTAACAATTCTTTATTGACTTAGTTTTACTTCAGACTCATGGGAAATATCCTAACTCCATTTTTGCTTTTACAATATTTGCATTGCCACCAAAATCAAAAGGTCACAGCCTAACCATCCAGGTGAGAGTGGACAGGTAGCTGAAGCATTGTCAGGAGAGAGTTGAATTTCCTCGTTAAGAATGCCATTTGAGTCAAGTTATGAACCACATAAGTGAGAGCAGTTTTCATTACTTTCTAGTCACTCTTCGGAAAATGGCATTGGCCAGCCAGATTGCCATGTTATTCACAAGGCTTGGCCAGGAATGACCCTTGAGGTCAGCTTCTTGTAAAACATGAAGACTTTTAATGATATGTTCATTAAAAAGATCATTCCTATTACATTATATGGGTGCTTCCATGTCCCCTTCTGTTCACCCTTTGTTCCCATAATGTCCTATTTATAGCAGTCTCCCTTGTTTCTCTTTCATTCATTGGCGCATCCATTTGCTCATGCGTTTGGCACCGACTCGGTCCCAAGTAGTGTTTCTGGTGGAAGCAACCTGGGAAATCTAAAGGGTGAGGAGGAAGAGTGGGTTGGAGGCAGGAGAGAAGGGCAGTGAACAAGGTCCCATGAGGTGTAGGAGGACAGGGTGCCCTCAATATGACTGGACCTTAGAGCTCAAGGAGACAGGGAAAGGCAGCAGACAGCCACCTCCAAGGATCTCACTGGCCCTTTCCCCATTGAACTTTAGGCTGCTCTTTTTATGTCCCACTTTCTCATAGGACATAGTCTGAGAGCCTCTCATTCTCTTAGCAGTGCCTGTAAGACCATCTCTGGTCCATCTCTGTCTACTAAGGGGTAGAGACAATCACAATGGAAGGCCTCTGGTTTTCTCAGATGGCCAAGGTCATCACTTCTCCCACCCTGAAAAACCCGATTTCTATGAATGCGTACGAACACACAATGAAAATGTGTTTGAGGAATCAGTTCACGTTTTGAGCCACACTGAATTTGATAGTGATGAAGATCTCTAACTTTTCCAACCCATGGTGTTGTTTGGCCGTGCCTCTGCCTGTACCTGGTGATTTTGTTGTGGTGATGCGTATGGCATGATAACCTCCTGGAACATATTTGCGTTAAAGTGGGAGCGTGCCTCCGGCTTCCACCTTACCTCTCAGTCACACCAGGCAAGATGAAGAACATCCAGAAGTGAATTCCAAACACAAGAATGACCTGGAAAATGACCTTTCCCAGGACGGTCTTCCTGAGGTATAGTGCTCGGTCCACGACCATGGTTCCAAACTGAATTAGGACCATCACCAAAAAAGGCCCAGGCACCTGGTCCTCTGACAGCGAAGAGGTGATGTCTGCTGCTGCTGAGTGTTTCTGGGAAGGAAACAACAGGTTTAGGCACGAGTGGCACTTCACAGGACAGCATCGCTCTTACTCGTTAGAAGTGTGGTGGCCTTCACCCCCCAACCTACCCCAAAGGCCCAGAAGCCAAAGACGATGATGACAAAGTCAACAGTGTCAGCCAGGAACATGAGCACATACACATCGGTCACGGCACTGTAGTCTGGATGGATGAGGTTGTAGAAGAACTGTCTGATGGGCACATATATTTGCAAAGTCCTGCAAAACAGAGACCCCCAGCACTTGCTTCAGGAAGGGCAGGATGGGAGGGATGACCGGGTATTTCCATCATTCCATTCCTCCGTATCCCTCTCTCCCAGTAGGTCACACCTCCCTTTTCAGCCCCAGCAGAGCCCGGTGTGGGGTGGGGAGGCTTCTGCTCTAATGGCAAGTGCAGACACATTCAAGTGCCTTCCTTGGCACTCTGCCTCCTTGTGCTGATGAGACCACAGGCCTCCTCTGTTGTTCGAAGCACAAGAGAATGGTCGAAAGCCCCAGAAATGAGGTGTTGGGTTTGTCACCTGATTCAATTACTCCCTGCCTGTGAGCCCCTGAGCATGCTACTTACTTCTCTGTGTTTTTGTTTCCTCTGTTGTAAAACCCCACAGGGCTGGGGTGAGAATTAGATGGGACTACATAATGGTGCTTAGACCTGGAGTCTGACCTGAGCACCCTGTACACATTAGGTAGCCTCTGCTCCTCCCCTTTATGGGTCCTGTGCCCCTTCTGATTCCTACATAGTGCCCTGGGCTTTTGACTACATCTTGTTCTGTCCAGCCTCTGCTCTGTCTTCCTTGTTTTCTGGGTTCTGCCTTCAATTCAAGGCCATGTTCACGTTGGATGGCCCTCCTGGTCTCAGAGGCCACATTCTAGGCCAGCCTTGCCTAACCTCCTCCATTCCCATTGCTTGTCTGCTGCCTGTCAAGGTCCCTGGCACTGGAGGAGGGGCTCATGCATTTTGCTGGAGACCAGCTGTGTGCCAGTGAACCTCAGTTTCCCCTCTCCAGGATGAGAGTGTTTCTCTAACCTTCCAACTTTGACATCATACACCTCTCTGTCTAGGTGGGATTTAGCATGATGATGCTTGGAAATACATACTATGAATCCTTGAAATTACTTATTCTATTCAAATAAGAAACCTATGTTTATAAATGTAATGGATATAAAAATGAATCACACTGAAAAGTGATTTTTAAAAACAATACATTACCTCACACAAAAAGACAGAAAAATAACATGTTGGTGAGGAAGTGGAGAGAAGGGAACCCTCGTGCACCATTGGTGGGAATGCAAATTGGTGCAGTCACTGTGGAAAACAGTATGAAGGCTCCCCTCCAAAATTAAAAAATAGAACTGTAATATGATACAGCAATTCTACTTCTGGATATTTATCTGAAGGAAATGAAAACACTAACTCAAAAAGATCTCTGCACACCAGGTTCAGTGCAGCATTATTTATCATAGCCAACTCATGGCCCCCAAGTGTCCCTCAATGGATGAATGGATAAAAAAAAATGTGTGTGTGTGTGTGTGTGTGTGTGTGTGTGTGTGTGTTTGCACAGTGGTATATAATGAAGTATATATATTATTGGGATGAATACACACACACACACACACACACACACACATGGAACAAGCCTGAGAAAGTCAAATAACATATGATATCACTAATACGTGGAATCTAAAAAAAAATAAAAATGAAGAACCCACACTCAGAGATACAGAGAACAAATAGGTGATTGCCAGGAAGGAGGGTTGGGCAAAAGGGTGAAGGGGGTCAAAGCATACAAAGTTCCAGTTATAAAGTTAGTCCTGGGTGCACAGCATGGTGACTGCAGTTAATAATCCTGCACTTTACATTTCATTAAAAAAATTTTTTTTAAGTTTGTTTATTTTGAGAGACAGAGAGAGCAGAGGAGGGGCAGAGAGAGAAAGGGAGAGAGAGAAACCCAAGCAGGCTCCATGCTGTCAGCGAGGAGCCCGATGTGGGGCCTGAACTCATGAGCCGTGAGATCATGACCTGAGCCAAAACCAAGAGTCAGACGCTTAACCAACTGAGCCACCCAGGTGCCCCGTGTACTTCACATTACAAAGCTGCTAGAAGAGTAAATCTTAAAAGGTCTCATCATAAGAAAAAATCTGTAACTACAGGTGGTGATGAATGTTGACTATTGTGATCATCCCACAACGTATACATCGATCAAATCATTATATTGTATGCCTGAACTTAATTTATATGTCAATTACATCTCCATTAAGAACAATACAATAACAAGTCATTTTCTTATGCCTTAAGCAGATGATGTTTGTGATATGAGAGGTAACTTCTCTGCTCTGCACCCCTGGTTTACATGAAATAATTGATATCAGCTCCCTGACGCTAAAATAAAACACCCCACACCGAGTGTCTTCATGGACTCACTTCTTTATGGTAAATGCTTTTGCTTTGATTAAACGTTCTTGAAGCTTTTCCATATAAAGATCCCTTTTACTTTTCTGCTTGATGCTCAAAACACTGCTTCCTTTTTGACTGCTGTTTCGGGTGCTTGTGCTGCCTAGAGACAGAAAAAAACCAAGATGTGCTGAGTTACAGGTTTGTTGACATAAACCCCACAGAAGCCCCTGGAACCCACAGAGCAGAGGATGGCTTGAAGCAGATTGAGAGGGTGACTATATACGATGGACTGTAAGAATAGTGACTGGGGATTTGCAATCTGCAGTTTCAACTCTGCCTCCACAGTGAAATGTATTTGGGTTTCTACACCCAACACTGGCTCCTTCTGGGGTTGTTATGCCATCTTTTTTTTTTTAAGTTTATTTATTTATTTTGAGGGGGAGAGAGAGAGAGAGGGAGCTCAAGCAGGGGTGGGGCAGAGAAACGGCACAAGAGAGAATCCTGAGCAGGCTCCATTCTACCAGTGCAGAGCCTGACATGGGGCTCAAACCCATGAACCCAGAGATCAAGACCTGAGCCGAAACCAAGAGTTGGATGCTTAACAGACTGAGCCACCCAGGCGCCCCTGTTATATGATCTTTATTCCAGGAAGAAATAGATTGGAAGAATAGTTTTTATCGTGCTAAACGGGGTCCCAGGTTGTAGGTTTTCCAGATTGGGTCCATGCCCCATGTCTTTTTCATGTCCAGATTTCTCTAACTGTAAAACGAATGTGGATGACTGCTGGTGCCTGCCTGAAAAGTGTATTCTGAAGATGAATACACGGGTGTTTGGAAAGCTTCAGGCAGGAGCACTATAAATACAAAAGCCCAATTTCTCCAAGAGTGGAAACTGGAGAGCTTATCTATCTGCTGATAATACCCAACTATTTAGTTAGAAATTAACTAGCTTAAGGAATAAATAGGTGGTTTTGCTAAAAGTTTCCACTGATAAAATCTAAAAATATTTTCAAAATAAATTGTGATTTATAGCATTCTGGACACACCCTGAAATATCTCATATCTCTGGATATGATTTAAAAACTAGCATGTGCCCAGCACTTACTATACGAGGCAGTGTGCTGGCCACTTTTCACAACGACCCCAAATCCTCGTCCTGGGAAGGAATCAGATGTTGTAAAGAACGATATGGCTGCCCCAGGTCACACAGTTGAGCTACGAACTGAACTTGAGCCTGTGATGTCAAAGCACTTTCTTCTCACATCACCACATCTGTCTCCTTGAGAGCACCCCGTAAACGCCCCTGCCCAAGACCCAGACCCACTGGCACTGGAACAACCAGAAAGCTCAGAGTTTTTCCAGCCTAAGGAAATCATGCGACAGATACCTCTTTTGGACCTATTGGAAGAAAAGCTGGATCTGGGGGATATCTGGGAGCTACTGCCCGATCGCTTCCTCCGGATGGCCGTGGGCTGCTCCGGGAAGGACACATGCACCGACTCCGCTGACGCGGCCAGGTTGATGGATTTCAGAGAATCAGAGGAGGCTCTCCTGCCACCACTGAGGGACAGCTCATCATCCGACTCTTCCTTGTCTGTGCCACTGTCGGTGATGTCATCTTCATCCCATAAGCCGTGGCACTGAGAAAGCATAAGGGACAACTCACACGGCCATTCCCGGTGAGGTAGCATCGCATCCCCACGATTAGAAAGGCAAATGTGAAATACGGTGACTGTGGCTGTGATATTGCATCATAAAAGTGACATTTGCTAGATAGTTAGAATTTAAATGTTCTCACAAAAAAGAAAGAAAGAAAAAATAGAGAAAGAAAGAAAGAAAGAAAAAAGAAAGAAAAGAAAGAAAGAAAGAAAGAAAGAAAGAAAGAAAGAAAGAAAAAGAAAGAAAGTAAGAAAGAAAGTAAGAGGAAGGGAAGGAGGGAGGGAGGGAGGGAGGAAGGAAGGAAGGAAGGAGAGAAGGAAGGAGAGAAGGAAAGAAGGAAGGAAGCAGGGTGGGGGATGGGAGGAAGGGAGGAAAAAAATAATGAAAAAGAAAACAGATATATACGGGAGGCGATGGGAACTAATGAACCCTATGGAGGTGATCCTTTCACTGTGTCTACGTAAAACACATCACCACAATGTATACACTTTAAATATATTACAATTATTTTTGTCACTCATACTGCAATAAAGCAGAAAAAGGATTGGAAAATGAAGGGACTCTAGGAAAGCTTATTATCTAGATGTTTATGATAGTCCCAGAGAGCGGGGACAGGCTGGTGCAGATCATGAGTTTGGCTAACTAATTGACATGGATGCAGATCATGTCTGGCAGATGGAGTAAAGGCGAAGTTATAATCACGTAACTCGTTCCTGCGGGAAAGCTCTTTTCTAGAACATATTTCTCTGTGTTTACAAGTAGCGTTTTAAATATCAGTGGGTGAATTTAGCCCCACCGTCCATGTTCACCAAATACCTACACTTGAATACAAATGCTGTGTCTCCCTGAACAGCCACGGTAAGCTGTGAACCCCTGCATCACCCACGGCTGGGTCAGGAACAGAGCCGCAAATACTCTGCTCAAAAAATGTTGGCCCACATATGAGACAGAGATTGTGATGCACTCTGTAGCGCCTGCATTTTGCTTCAAAGAAATGGGCCAAAGGGGCTGGTAGGACAGCAGGAGGGAGGATAGCAGGAGAGGCTGAGAAAAACCAGGGGTCTTGCTGGTGCAAGAGGTTACCTGGGCAGCAAATCCACCTTTCAGTGACCTGGCTGCCATGTCTTGAAGCTCCCCAGGGAGCCCACTGCCTCCTGAGTGCCCAGACTGCCAGGCTATGCATTTATTCCCCAGGAGCTCACCCAGTCCTCCCTCTGACACATGCTGTAGAGGATAAGAGCTCCAGTCCAATTTGCCAAAATTCCGTTGGTCAAAAAATAACTTGGAGCATGATCAACTCCTTAAAAGACAATGTCACCTAATACACAGATTATTCTTTTATTTTTAATTTTTTAAAGGCTATTTATTTATCTTGAGGTGGGGAGGGGCAGAGAGAAGGGGAGAGAGAAAATCTGAAGCAGGCTTCATGCCCAGTGTGGAGCCTGACGTGGGGCATGATCCCATAAACCATGAGATCATGACCTGCACCAAAATCAAGAGTCTGACACTTAACTGACTGAGCCACCCAGGCGTCCCTATTCTTAAATATTAATAGGTATATTATTGCAAAAAGAAAAGTCAGTGGATGCATTCTTGAAAACATAACAAACATTCTAGATTTTCCTAGTGGGATTTTCCAACTTATATTGATTTCTTTTAAATCATTTTTTTTCTTTTAAATCGTTTAAAAAGTTGTTTTCTCTTTGGCCAACATTGGAACATGTTTAGATTCTTTTACTACTTTCATGGTAGTGTATTTGTTAGTGAATTCTTCCAATTATTTATAAGATCTATAGCAATTCATACCAAATAGGATAGTTTTAACCACATTTGAAATTTCCACGTAGTTTGAACTGTTTGGTTTCCTAGATTTCCAAAGCTGTAGGGTAGTTTTGTCTCCTTATGAAAAGATTTGTTATTCTAAAAACGATTTTTCATATCATTAGTCAAAATTTCAGCATAAGAGTACCTCAAATACATTCACCATAGATATGAAATTTTCTAAGAAGCCAGAGTAAGTATATCAATAGGAACCGCCAACATTTTGTTTATTCTATGCTTTAAATATTCAACTGTAGCTGCTAAACCACGGAAATATTAATGAGAAGGCAGCAAAATGCCTAAAGGTTTATATATACATTTTTTAAATGATGTGAAAAAGGATACAAGTTGCAAGAGAGTTGTGAAGTGACCAAATTTATACAATCATGTCTTTTTTTTTAAACGGAGGTGTAGTGGACATACAACATACTACCACCATGTCTTAAATGCAGAAATTTAAACTTCAATTTCTAGAACTGAAAACATAATGTTAACACATTTGTTAATATATTCATAACAAGAATTAGTAAACTGCATGAATTCAGGTAATTTATCAGAAGAACCAGAAAATTCAGGCAAACTCAGTTTTGGCTAAGTGGTTTCCTTGGATAACATACCTTTGCAAGGTTATGCATTTTCTCTAACATAATTCCCACAAATATGGATTAATTATGATATGTTCATAATAGAAGTAGAAATATGGGGGAATTCTCTTCCAAGTTTGTTACAGTTTCCCTTATTGAGCCCCATAGGCCTTGGCCTCATCGCCAATCGTAATGTTCAGGTTCTCCAGGAGTATCACCCGGGGCTGCAATGATCAACATGACCTGGTTAAGTGTTACGTGCAGTACCTTCAAAATGGACCGATGGAAGAAAAGAGCCAAGAGCTGAATGAGATCATAAAGGACGTAGCCTTCTTTCTTCTCCACTCCTATGATATTCGGTGGGTGGAAAGGTTTATCTTTGTTCAATTCCACGTTCTTGTTCCAGGGAAAGAAGCCAAATTGGAAGAAATACTTGACCACAATTGCCACCTACATGCAGATGATGGAAATAAAAAAAAAAAAATCACTCCTTTTAAGAATGGTTCTATATGAAAAATAGTGATATAAAAGCTAAGAAAAAGATCATTTCACAGTTTTGGTGATAAGATCACACACAATGATGTGGAAAAATAACATTATCATTCGTACATGGACTTTAGACCAAGAGCGATATCTTACTGCTGCCAGGGCAGGACTGCAGATACATCAGAGCCGGCCAGGTTACTCACGGCACCTACTTATGATTTTTTCTATTTTTCAGGACTTGGCTAGTTTATGCTGATTTAATAAGGTTTAATTACTCAGCTATTAAGATATGGTAACGAGGACAAACTTGAACAAAAAGAATTCTATATTTTACATATTGCTTTCATTTGTAATCTTCCTGAGCATCTCAGACAGTTTTGATGCCTATTTTCATTTTCCTCTGACCTCTTTGTTCTCACCATTAAAACAATTTTTTTTTAATGTTTTATTTTATTTTTGAGAGGCAGAGGGGGTAGAGCGTGAGTGGGGGAGGGGCAGAGACCGAGGGAGACGCAGATTCTGAAGCAGGCTCCAGGCTCTGCACTGTCAGCAGAGTCCGATGCAGGGCTCGAACCCACAAACCGCGAGCTCATGACCTGTGCCGAAGTCAGATACTTAACCGAGTGAGCCACCCAGGTGCCCCTGTTCTCACCATTTAGTTGCTCCCTGGAAGTTCTCAAGAAGAAATAAAAAGAAATAAAAACTTGCCGGTTGTGGTGACTACTTAAGGGTACAAATGTTGGGGAGAAGCGGTCTGTGACAAAGACACATGAGAAAATTGACAGGCCTCATCTAAACATCCCTCTGACAGCTGGGTCACCGGGAATTAATTGCAATTCATGCAATTCATCCATAAAAAATATTTTTCGAAGTCCTCTTCTGACCTAGAGTCACTTTGCCCTCCTCCCGTCTCTCTCCTTCTTATAGCCAAGCTTCCGCAAAGAACAGTCCTGTGTTTCTTACCATGCTGAGCAGCACTGCCACAAACGGATGCCAGAGCAGATACCTGAAGACTATCTTTGCCTCTTTCCTTCTCACTCGCACCCCCAACCCGTTTGGGTCACTTACTAAAACTCCTCATTTACCCCATTCATCTTCAGCCTCGTGGCCATTGGGTCAGTTCACATCCCATGACCTCTCACAGTCTTTTTAATCTTTCATACCAAGGGGAGAAAGTCCTGAGCATACACCCTGTTGACATTCACAAGAGCCTGCTACCGTGCTGTCCACTCACGGCCTGCCTCCCAGCCATCACAAGCCATGTGTCATTCTGGGCACACGTCAGAGTGTCTATACCTTTGTTTGACCCTTTGCTTTTTGTCCTTTGATGACCTTACACTCTTCTGTTAAGACTCAGTTCTAAGTTGTCTTCTACTGAGAAGATGCTATGATGGCCTCTCTCCACACCACCCAGGCTGCACGAGGCACAGACCATATCCGTATTTCTCGTACGCTCTCTAATGCGGTTTTGTGTTGTACTGTAGGGCAATTCTTTGTTTACATCCTACGTGTTCACCATATTGGTTTGTGAGCCATTGAGAAACAGAAACAACTTTTTTTTTAAAAAAGTTTTTTATTAAATTTATTGTCCTCTTCTTATGCTTGGCATAGTTCCTGGGTTTTGGTGCATAGTCTAACTTGTAGAGTGAATTAACATCATCTTAATCTTCTACTTCCTCCCTTCTTGGTGTGACAGAGAAAATGGGGAACCCCAATTTAACTTAACTAGGAAGATTTCATTTTATGATGAAATAACGTAAGTAGCTCTTGTTCCCTTCTCTAAATTTTTAGAGAATTTCCTTCTTCCTTCACTTCTACATCAGAAACTCCCTTCCTTCACTTCTAGGTTAGAAACTCCCTCACCTCTGTACAGAGGTGGTACAGAGAATGGACCCATTCCCCAAATAGGGGGTCATTTATGTCCCGGATCACAAAGTTTATGTGATGGAAGTAAGACTTAAAAATGATTATTTTGGCAAGATCGTGACAGACAGTCTACTTAAAGTGATAGCTAGGTAGGTGGCTTTCCACCTTTTATAAGTATTTAAATATATTTAAATAATTACTATGGAAATAAGATACATACTTTACACTGATACTTTCAAGATGCTTTGATAAAAGCTTTGCTTCATTTTACTGGTGAATTACCTATAAACCTACAAAATTTCTGGAATCTCAATGTACATCCATCATGAATTCCATCCTTTAAGAAGCAACTACAGTACCAATGTTAGTGAAAACTTTCCTTTAGAGCCAGGTAAGAAAATTCGCCTTCTTCAAAGACCTCAGAACACAAAGAACTACAATAACCCAAGGAAAAAAAGTCTATTGAGCCTCCCTTTTAATTCCCAATTTTATCATTGTCATGGGAGTTTGTGACATTGCATATATTTGATGGGGAAGGATAGAAAAACAGGTTCGTATAATTGGGAAGAGTGTCTCCTGTCCCTCACACATGACGAAAATGAAATGGTAATTTACCCTCGTGTTACTCAGATTTTTAGGTAGGTGCTTATGTGACTTTGTGTTTTTGTGTGTTGAAACTGGCTTTAAGCTTAAAAATGGGAAATATGCATGTTGTATCAAACTATATTCAAATTGCTTACTGTGTTGTTTAATTGAGCATCCATTCACTGGACATCCACCGGCACGAGACACTAATTTCTGCATAAATAACACATTATTTCAGTAGTTCATATCATAGAACAGATGACCAGATTTCAAAAGCCTCCCCCATCACTTGCCAGTTGGGGCAGCCTGGGTCAGTTATTTCATCTCGCTAAAGCTGTTTCCTTTTATGTTAAACCAAACAATATTGGTGCCTATCTTGGTGTGGTGTGACCTGTGAAAAGACATGTACAATCGCCAGCACTAAATAACTGTTAGTTAATAGTCATTTGCCTATCTAAGAACATCCATTAACTTGAATGTCCTGCGTGAAACTGTCTGGGAGACAGGGCTGGCCTGCCTCGAGTGAATGCCGGAAGCGATTTATTAGCAATTCCCACTCGAGGCTTACCTCTGTGTAGACAATGGCCATCATCCAGAATCGTCTACTGGGCCTGGGCACAGACAGCATGGCCCAGAGGAAGATCAGAATGGGAAGCACAAGGGTGATCATGGAGGCAGAGACCACGTGGTTGAGGATGATCACAAAATAACACACCATTTCTGAGCGGGCCACCAGAGTGTTGTACATGGCATAGAACAACAGCAAGAACCGGGGTTGGCCAACGTAGAATTTTTCGGACTCTTCCAGCTCGTCATCATGGAACATCCTGTTCAAATAAACAACATGAGAATAAACTCGTCTTCATTTCTCCAAATCACTGATTTCTGCTTTGCATGATCCCTCTTGTCCCTCCCCTCCTTCCCATGTGGCCAGAGTTCTGGCGGAGTCAACCTAATAGCCTACTGGAGGAAGAAATGTGTGCACAAGTGTCTGTCACGGACGGCTTTGGCTAGTTCTGTGCTTCACGATGGGAGCACTGAACATTGGGTCTGTTTGCTCTGAATGTCCAGGTGGACGGTTGTCCACGGGAGTTTGTCTACCCACAACCTGCGGAACACCCCCCCCCCCCCCCCCCGCCCCCCACCCGCCCAGCACTCTTACTTGTTCAGCAGCAGCTCGCTGGCCGTCAGCTCGTGAGTCAGGGGCGGTAAGATGCTGGACTCGAGCCTGTCTGAGCGGCTCTCGTCAGGGCTCACGGCCATGTGGCTCTGGCCTGCAGAGTCGTCCCGCGAGCCAAAGGACAGGCGCTCGAAGCTGACCGCCTTGCTGTAGGAGGGAGGCGCCTCCACGTCCCCATCCTCGGTGGAGTAGTGCGGCAGCTCGGCATCTGGGGTGAGGCCGGCCTCCGAGGCCTCCACCGGCCCCAAGTCCGCGGCCTCCTCCCCTCCCTGATCAGCGTCTTTGGCCACCGCCTCGTCATCCTGCTCGGCCTCCACCTCCGCTATGGTTTCCGTGGTCCCCTGGCGAGAGTACAGCATGGTGCACTGCGTGGGCTCGCTGTCGGGAGAGAGGGAGGGCACACACCCCGCTCTTAGCATCCTCCCGATTCTCGAGACACCTTCCCAACACTCCCCAATACAAACGTCAAGGTGGGTGAGAAAATTACCACCCCGTTCCCTCCCTGCCCCCACCACCCCGCCCCCAACATTCCATCCACCTGCTTTGTTCCTTCAGAGTATTCATGTCTGGTCTGCAGAGACTGCAAACAGCAGCCTCAAAATGCGAAAGCCCACAGTGCACGCTCAGGGTTGAGACCCTGAACAAGTCACATGACATGGCTCAGACGTTGCTAAAGCCATCTATGCACAGAGGTTGTCTAAATCGTATCAAGATTTGCAGCCATGGTTTCCAGGGTTTCTTTTCAAATGGAGACAGTTAGCATAGCATACCTACCGCTATATTAAAGGATGGTGCCTATGGAGACGAAACTTTGCCAGTTTGGGTCCGTGGGTGTTGGCCAGGAAGTACTCTACTCCCAATTCTACGTAATGGGCCCCATCCTACCCATAAGGGGAGGATAGGAATGAGAAAATATTGGCTAAATTAAACAACCTGCATGCTTTATGGAAAAAATGCCTTATTTCTTGGATATCTGTTCCTCCTCCCTATTTTTCCATCCTTTACCTCTTTCTTACTGGTGCTTATTACATATGACTGAATTTTCACCATCTCTCTGGCTCCCAACATTCCCCGCTGGGTTCTTTGTGTTGCACATGGGAAGGCCTGCCATTTTGTCCTCCCCAGTGTTATGGACCCTCTCCAGTGCTATGGATCCTGCAGGCTGCACCCTCAGGGTGTACCCTTGCTATCTCTGTCCCCAGTGACTGCAACTTATCTTTTCTACTTGTTCCCCATGGAGTATTCATTCTCCCTAAGCTTCCCTACTTATCTCCACCCTCCAGTTTTGGCAACCTGGCCATCTCTCTTGTACCTCTCCTTCTCTGTCCTTTATCTCCTAACTTTCCCTGCCATGTCTGTGTAGGCGACTTTGGAAATGAAAATACAGCAGCCGTAACAGTGAAATTCATGGCCTGCCTGTTTTTATTGTCTACCCCAGCCCCTGAAGGGCAGAAAGGCAAAAATGTTTTGGAGATGTGGAATCTGGTAGATAGAGGACCATACTATGTTAGACTCTGAAATTGTACCGTTATCTGAATGGCATACGGTGAGCAGCTTGGGCCTACAAACACAGAGATTCTTAAATATACAGGTCGTACCCACTTTTCTTGTCATGGACGACAGTAGACATGTCAATAAGTGAGTGGATGGGTGGATGGATGGATGGATGGACAGATGAACAGGCCTTGGCAGAGCCTTCATGGCATCCTGAGACGGAAGAACATTTATGTGAACCCACATGCCCACTCATGTGTTTATGTTCCCAGGACCTTGGACTTCAGTACGGGACATCGCATAGAAAGCTCTTGGAATGCCAAGGCAAACTGGGTATTTTTCTAGGACTTACCTCCTAGGAAGGCCATGAAATTGATCACCCCAGGCAATTTTCAGAACAGTGGAGCCAACCCCACATCAAGTCTAACTTCCAGCTGGACTCTAACCAATTACAAGCACGTTCTTTATGGTTTTGGATCACGTCTGGCCCTGAAGGGAGTCAACGAGTCCTGGTACCTTCAGGACTCAACCGAGTGCAGTGGAAGAGAGTAAGTTAACACCCCTCTGATTTACCACCATGCACGGTCAAAACTGAAATTTGTCTTGGTTCGGGTGATTTTTCTGGTGTCACGAGAAGCGCAATGCAGCTGATGTTTCTGTGCCCCCGTGGACCATTCAAAAAGGCAATTCCACAAAGAGCTTTGGGACTGTATGTCAATCATTTCATTTCTAAATGAGTATTGTCTTACGGTAGGACTTAATGAGAAAACCCAAGCCCAAAGCAATAAGTTCCAGTCGGCAAAGGCTCTATATTCTACTGCACGATAATGTTCTTTACAAAAGCCAATGGTAAAGTATATTCTAAGTTCTGTAGATTTGGTCTTATCCACTAAAAACGACTCCTTGTGGCAGATTTTAATTTTCTTTTCTTCTATTGCATGTCTCTTTTGATGAAATCATGAGAAAAAGTCTTCTATATTTCCTGGCACATTTTCCTCTGTGAGGACTGCCCACATGAGCTCTCCATCAAGGAGGGAGCATGCTTATCTCTTTACACCTAGGAAGTGGAAAATACTTACAAAATGGAGGACAACGTTTGTAATAAGGATTTTTAAGAAACTCCTAACAGACAAAAAGCAAAGAGCGGTTAGTGTAAGAGAATGCTGTCCTGGGAGTGACCAGTCATGTCCCAGAATGAGCGGCGGTTATGCTTTTGGTTAGTCATGCAAATTCTTAAAACGAAAATTAAGAAACCAAAACCAAAACCAAACGGACAGCACAAGAGCTTATGTTTGCAATGACACGAAGGGGGAAAAGTGGTAACGTGAGGGAAAAAAACAAAGCATGCACGAGTTAAGCACCTTGATGCTAAACTGCCACTGTCAGCTGATGAGGAGGACATATCCATGCTGAACATTTTACGAAGCCTAGGTCGAGCACGCTCACTTGTTTTAGGAACAGTTTCTGGTCCATCTAAATCATCAAGGGTAGACTGCCTTGAGAACAGCATGGTTGCTTCAGTGTAGCAGCTAGCAGCGCAAACAGTTACAGAGACACAGTGTTAAAACACCAGCGGTACATCAGTTTACACACGGCTCAACTGACCAACACACGGTCATGCAGCAAATCACACACGACACCAATACTATGGACAACAAGTGCCACAGCGGGGCTCAGGGATGGGGAAGGACCTGTTCGGCCGGACGAGAAAACAGAGCAGTACTACGTTTTTATAAAAGTATCCCGGCTGGCAATAAATCACGAAACGTCACTCTCTGGGTGGGACAGAGAAATAGAAGAATTACAAGTCCCAGTATTTCTTTCGCAGAGTGGAATTCGTACTTCATGACTTTGTAGCTGAGTTTGGTTTTGTTTTTAAATTAGAGAAGATATGTTTTATTTGGAGCTCCCAATACTGAGTTCATTGAAACCATTTGGTAACCAAATGGCTTAAGCAGAAATACCTGCTTGGGTAATATTTATATAGAACATTTCGTTTTTAGAAAAAACATAACAGTCTCCAAGATGAGAGAGGGAGCGAGGCTCAGAAATGACCATGACAAACTGAATTATCCACCCCATTTTCTGAGTGGTATTCAGTGAAGCCAAACTAGATGCCTTGCGTGTGAAGGAGATGCTGGTTTGATCTGCAACCAGATATAAACCAACATCGGAAAAAAGAAAAAGAAAAAGAAAGAGAAAGAAAGAAAGAAAGAAAGAAAGAAAGAAAGAAAGAAAGAAAGAAAATGATACAAAGAAAACAACAGAGGAAGTCTAGCAATGGCAGGGTCATTTTGTCTGTTAACTTCTCATGTTGCCTAATGAATTTTTTTCTTCTGGATCACGTTTTAGGTCTTGGCAGATGTTATTTAGGGCGAGGACCCATGGGCTAAAATCCTCACTTCTTGTTACCCCACGGAGCAACACTGGGGGAGAGAAGGCTGGTTGATTCAGGACTGAGGACTGCGTGAGCGACTGAGGAAGAAGCAGACAGAGTTATGACGTGGGCAGAATTTCAGTGCTGACATATAGTTTAACCCAAAGGGGTACAGGCACCCGAAGAACCTATGCAGGAGACTACTGGAATGAAGAATCTTCTAACCTGAGCACTAATGACCTCGCTGACCCAGCGGGACAGGACTTTGTGACACAGGATGACTGATCCCCTGGCCGAACACCATTATCATGTGAGTGACTGAGGCCTACTGTGTGCCCAGCCCACACAGCCAGATGTGCTCAGTCAGACTTTGTGAGGCAGCAATGGAAACCATTCAGGAAGTGACAACGTCCAGGGCTCAGGGAGCGTAGGGATATCTGAGTCACTCACTCACGGAACCAGTTAAAGGGCTTTTCAAGTTCCGAGAGCTGTGGCACCAAGCCCCTGAGTGCTCGGTGGGGCCCCCCTGCAGTGCATGTAACATGCTGTGCCTGTGGTCAAGATGCAGGGCAGTGACAGAGGAGAGTTGGGGAACAACCAGATGGTCTCCAATAAGGCCAGAGCGACTGTTTTTTTTTTTTTTTTTTTTAAAGGCCCCAACTCCTCTAGATATCACCAAATCCTTTATACAATGAGGAGAGGAGGACAAGATCGAGTAGAAACGCACTGGCCAAGTGCAGTGAGGGCTGGGCTCAAGTCCCCACGCTGACAGGAACTGGCTCTGGGGGTTTAGAGAAATTCGTTCTCCTCTCTGAGCTCTCCCTCTCTCTCTCTCTCTCTCTCTCTAAGAATCAGAAGAGGTTTCATTATGGTGAAAATAACTACAGATATTATTGCTTATTTGATAAAGTTGTTCGGTAGAAATTTTTGACTTTAAGTTTATAGAATTGATCACATATAACCTGTTCTTTCTCATTTATAAGATGAGGGAAATGGATCTTTGAACTTCTGTATTTAATTTTCTAGTTTTAGGGGTGCACCCTTACCGCCATTTAGGGGTGAGCATGCAGGCAAAAAGATACCGTGTGCCCTCTCCTGTGGCCCTGCTCAGATTTTCTGCGTGGGAACCACTGTTCTAATCCCAACGTCGGCTTCATCTTGTTAATTCCTGGGTCCGCTGTCACACTGGCTGACCCTCAGACCCCACACCATCCCACCCAGTTTGGTTACTTGGAGTGAGACCAATCTGTCGTCCAATCCAGGGCATTTTAAAAGTGAAAGGGAAGATTGGGTGCTCTCTGATAACAGGCCCAGATGACAAAGGTGAAAGGGACAGTTGCTGTCACCTCCCTGATCAGCCCACGCCTTTTAGGTGACACATTTCAAGTGACGACCACTCCTTTGGTATCTAGGAATGCTCTTTAGAATGTCATCTAACGCTTCTCGCAGCTATTTAAAATAATTTATTTTCGAGGAATGTAGACGATACTGATTTCAGGAAACAACCATTAAAATAAGTGCCGTTTTACAGCCGGATTTGAAGGAAATCGTGACTTTTGCAATAAGTCAAGGGAATAGAAAGTCATTTGTTAGGCTTTTATCCCAATTCCGTCTGCAGTATGCCCAAAGGTGAAAACGGGTGACGTGGAAGCCAGAACACGTGTGGCAGGTGCGACAGCCCCATCCAGGCTGGGTCCTCTGCACGGGGAGGGAGGGCCATGCGCAGCCCCACTGGGGGACGATGTTAGACCCTGTCTAATGACACAGGTGTCTCAGAGTGACCTTCCACTCGGAATCCCTTCTAGGGAAGATGCCTGCCTTTCTAGTAATCAGCATGGCTTCCAGCAGACTTCAGTGTAGACAAATTTTGTCTGCAGATTGGATAGTTTCCTAAAGCAAAAAAAACCAGAAGGGGAGGTCAGCCACTAAGAAAAGGGCAGGTATATTAACTCATTTATTAACAACATAATGACCTCTACTGTGCCTCCCCTTTCTTTAGGTTGAAATAAAAAGTAAAAAATACATTAGGAACGAATTGTAATTCTTTTTTTTTATGCTTTTATTTTAGAGAGAGAGCGAGTGGGGAGAGGGACAGAGGGACAGCGAGAAAGAGAGAGAGAGAGAGAGAATCTTAGGCAGGCTGCACACTCAGTGCGGAGCCCAACACGGGGCTCAATCCCACGATCCTGGCATCACGACCTGAACCGAAATCAAGAGTCGGTCGCTTAAGCAACTGAGCCACCCTGGCACCCCAGGAACTAATTTCAAAGGTATCGTTTTCTACTAATAAATTTATTGACTGATTGACTGGTTTTAAGTTTGGAGGAGATTTTGCCAGTCTTTGTTAAAAAGCAGTCGATGGATTTAAATAATTCCTACCTCATGGTTTTTAATCACGGGAAAGGTTTTACACTTGTAATCTTGGGTCCAACTTAAAGGTAGTTTACTTGATTTCATTTTGATCAATCTTCCTCTTCCTTCTTTTAATCCCTCTTATGTTGTGATTTATAATATTAAGTTGAGTTCCTAACTGGGCATGTTGTCAATTATAATGCAGTTACAAGTTACTAATATAGGCATTACATGTTTATTTTATGGGCAACTCGTTGTCAGTCTACTCTCTAATTCTCTTTGATATATTTGATTCGGTTTGGTTCCTGAGGAGTTATTTTCCAACCAGGCCAGAAGGCCTGTAAAACCCTCGACAATTTATGGAAAAAAAATTATATTTCTGGGTAGTTTTCCCCGTTGGGAGATAGGACATAGCTTCATGAGACTTCAAAAGAAAAGCGGTTCATGAAAAATAATGTTGCCAATTACTAGCAGTGTCATTGCAAATTGTTGAAGGAAAGTTATTCCATCCATTCTCCTTTTTACTTGCCAAGCTTAGGGACCCAGGTAACAACAGCAACAACAACACCCTCTGTATTATGAAACTAGGCAAGGGAAGAGGTTAAGAAAACGTTCATTAGAAAAAAATAAGTCTTATTATGGGCATTATTAGTATTATTATTTAAGAACAGATGCAAATAAATATGCAATAACCACATTATATACCCTGGGTGGATGTTAAGTGTATTCTTCGCTATGTGGGAGGAAATCCTCCCAGTTGAATATGAATATGACTTTCTGTTAAGTTAACCAGAGCTGACTGAAGCCTTTTATTCTGGAATGCAGATAAGGGAAAACGGTTTGCGTCAGACCCAGTGTGCAATACAGAGCAGCGCTGTCCGAAGCTGAATGCCGCGGGACATTTGTACATGGTATGCAATAACTCACCAAGTAACTAAGATGTATCTTGAGAAGTATACATCTTACCATTCTCCTTTTTTTTTTTTTTTTTTAAACCAGTTGTTTGGTCATGAATAGGTTACAGAGTGTGGATCTGGAAACTGTGTGATCCCCCGGGGGCCTTCGTTGACCCCTCTCTCTAGAAAGTAACATCTGTCAGCATCCTGAATATTCACTACCTTCAAACAAATCTTGCCTCCCCCTGCCTCCCTGTTGACACATTGAATACTTTTGTACCCACGCTCATGCAGGCTTTATTTCTTATTATGGGAATAGCTACCACGAAGTAACGTGGGATATGTCAGAGCCTGGGTAGAAGGTAGACAGAAATGGATTTTCAGTTTTCGCATCAAAATGAATCGAGAGAAAATAATTCTGTTTAAATGACTGATTTGTAGATAGAAAACTGTTGCAACAAGAACAAATTTAAGAAAGTTGGAAGCTTCCAAATAGACGAGTTATTATGATTTGCAGAAAATGAAAATAAAATATAAACCATAATGATTTTTTGTCTCAGTGGAGTCTGTCCAAAGAGAATGAAGTTCCCCTTTCAAAAATGCTATTTTCCTGAAAGTGAAGACACACAAGGGGGCGCTGTCAGCACTTGCCAATCTAAGGACATGAAAACTAAATTTTCACGTTGTAACTTTGCTATTACTAATGGTTTCAAAAACTACTGATTGAGAAATGTGTGTATGCCTGGGTGGAAAGAGAATGAGAAAATTTTATTAGCATACCCACTGTTCTAACAAATATTTTATTCTAGAAATTAAAAGCATCTTGAACAGGATCTCAATTACAAATAAATGCTTTGACCTTGAAAAATTTTTTTAATTAAAAATTAATGTTTATTTATTTTTGAGAGAGAGAGAGAGAGACCGAGCATGAGTGGGGGAGGGGCAGAGCAAGAGAGGGACACAGAATCCAAAGCAATCCAAAATCCCAAAAGAAACCAGTTCCTGCCAGGGAACTTGCTTTCACCGAGCAAACACCCAACGCTGTGCTTCTGCGGATCCATCCCTCTGGCGGGTCTGACTCCCTCCTGGTGCCGCAGGGCCCCTCCTGAAGCGGATCTCCGAAGGAAAAGCGAGCTGAGCCTGCCCCTCCTGCCCCCATGCACCTTGCCGACCCACCCCAGCTAATACGCCAGATCCCCAGCACCACAAGCCTGGCAGTGTGCAAGTAGCCCAGACGGGCCACGCCACCCCACAGTGAATCCCGCCACTAGGAGAGGGGAAGAGAAGGCACACACCAGTCTGATTGTGGCCCCAGCAGTGGGCTGGGGGCAGACATCAGGTCTGACTGCGGCTCCGCCCACCAACGAAGTTATTCAAGACAGCACAGGGGAAGTGCCCCGCAGTCCCGCACTATCCAAAATGACGAAACCGAAGAATTCCCCTCAGAAAAATGTCCAGGAAATAACAACAGCTAACAAACTAATCAAAAATGATTTAAACAATATAACAGAAAGCGAATTTAGAAAAACAGTCATAAAATTATTCGCTGGGCTTGAAAACAGTATAGAGGACAGCAGAGAACCTATTGCTACAGAGATCAAGTGACTAATGAACAGCAGGAGGAGCTAAAAAATGCTATCAATGAGCTGCAAAATAAGATCGAGACGACCACAGCTCGGATTGAAGAGGCAGAGGAGAGAATAGATGAACTAGAAGATAAAACTATGGAAAAAGAAGAAGCTGAGAAAAAGAGAGATAAAAAAAATCCAGGAGTATGAGGGGAAAATTAGAGAACTAAGTGATGCACTAAAGAGAAATAATCTACGCATAATTGGTTTTCCAGAGGAGGAAGAGAGAGGGAAAGGTGCTGAAGGTGTACTTGAAGAAATCATAGCTGACAACTTCCCTGATCTGGGGAAGGAAAAAGGCACTGAAATCCAAGAGGCACAGAGAACTCTCTTCAGATGGAACTTGAATCGATTTTCTGCATGACATATAGTGAAACTGGCAAAATACAAGGATAAAGAGAAAATTCTGAAAGCAGCTAGGGATAAACGTGCTCTAACATATAAAGGGAGACCAATAAGACTCGTGACGGATCTCTTTACTGAAACTTGGCAGGCCAGAAAGGAATGGCACGAGATCTTCCATGTGATGAACAGAAAAACTATGCAGCCGAGAATCCTTTGTCCAGCAAGTCTGTCATTTAGAATAGAAGGAGAGATAAAGGTCTTCTCCAACAAACAAAAACTGAAGGAATTCATCACCACTAAACCACCCCTACAAGAGATCCTAAAGGGGATCTTGTGAGACAAAGTACCAGAGATATCACTACAAGCATGAAACCTACAGACATCACAATGACTCTAAACCCATATCTTTCTATAACACTGAATGTAAATGGACTAAATGCGCCAACCAAAAGGCATAGGGTATCAGAATGGATAAAAAAACAAGACCCATGTATTTGCTGTTTACAAGAGACTGATTTTAGACCTGAGGACACCTTCAGATTGAAAGTGAGGGGATGGAGAACTATCTATCATGCTACTGGAAGTCAAAAGAGAGCTGGAGTAGCCATACTTCTATCAGACAAACTAGACTTTAAATGAAAGGATGTAACAAGAGATGAAGAAGGGCATTATATAATAATGACAGGGTCTATCCATCAGGAAGAGCTAACAATTATAAATGTTTATGCACCGAATACAAGAGCCCCCAAATATATAAAACAATCACAGACATAAGCAACCTTATTGATAAGAATGTGGTAATTGCAGTGGAATTTAATACTGCACTTACAGAAATGGATAGATCATCTAGAAACATGGTCAATAAAGAAACAAGGGCCCTGAATGATACATTGGACCACATGGACTTGACAGATGTATTTAGAACTCTGCATCCCAAAGCAACAGAATATACTTTCTTCTCCAGGCACATGGAACATTCTCCAAGATAGATCACATACTGGGTCACAAAACAGCCCTTCATAAGTATACAAGAATTGAGATCATACCATGCATACATTCGGACCACAATGCTATGAAGCTTGAAATCAACCACAGGAAAAAGTCTGGACAACGTCCAAAAGCATGGAGGTTAAAGATCACCCTACTGAAGAATGAATGGGTCAACCAGGCAATTAGAGAAGAAATTAAAAAAACTATGGAAACAAACGAAAATGAAAATACAACAATCCAAACGCTTTGGGACGCAGCAAAGGTAGTCCTGAGAGGGTAATACATTGCAATCCAGGCCTATCTCAAGAAACAAGAAAAATCCCAAATACAAAATCTAACAGCACACCTAAAGCAGAACAGCAAAGACAGCCTAACTCTAGCAGAAGAAGAGAAATAATAAAGATGAGAGCAGAAATAAACAATATAGAATCTAAAAACACTGTGGAGCAGATCAATGAAACCAAGAGTTGGTTTTTTGAAAAAATAAACAAAATTGATAATCCTCTAGCCAGGCTAGAGAAACAGGAACCGTCTTGCACTGTTGGTGGGAAGGCAAACTGGTGCAGCCGCTCTGGAAAACAGTGTGGAGGTTCCTCAAAAAATTGAAAATAGATCTACCCTATGACCCAGCAGTAGCACTGCTAGGAATTTACCCAAGGGATACAGGAGTGCTGATACATAGGGGCACTTGTACCCCAATGTTTATAGCAGCACTCTCAACAGTAGCCAAATTGTGGAAAGAGCCTAAATGTCCATCAACTGATGAATGGATAAAGAAATTACAGTTTATATACACAATGGAGTACTACGTGGCAATGAGAAAGAATGAAATCTGGCCCTTTGTAGCAACGTGGATGGAACTGGAGAGTGTTATGCTAAGTGAAATAAGCCATACAGAGAAAGACAGATACCATATGGTTTCACTCTTAGGTGGATCCTGAGAAACTTAACAGAAACCCAGCGGGGAGGGGAAGGAAAAAAAAAAAAAAAGAGGTTAGAGTGGGAGAGAGCCAAAGCATAAGAGACTCTTAAAAACTGACAACAAACTGAGGGTTGATGAGGGGTGGGAGGGAGGGGAGGGTGGGTGATGGGTATTGAGGAGGGCACCTTTTGGGATGAGACTGGGTGTTGTACGGAAACCAATCTGACAGTAAATTTCATATATTAAAAAAAAAAAAAAAAAAAAAAAAGGCTCGAGGCTCCGATGGAGACAATCACCAGCGCGGGGCACGGTTGACAGTGTCTCAGGAAGTGAGCTAGTGCAGGGCGGGGCTGGTCCCGGGTGGGGCCGCGAGGATCCGGAGGCGGTTCTGAGTCAGTGGCAGTTGCGTGGAAGTGGTTGATGGGCGGGGCAGCCGTTGGAACCCCAAGGCAGTTATAAGAGGCGGTTCCAACGCCAGAAGCAGCCTGCGCGGAGCTGGGCTGGGCAGAGGCGGAGGGTAGAGTGTTGACTCTTCCTTCTTCGCGCTTTACAGTCTTTGACTCACAGTTTGTGTTGCAAGGACCGGAGAAAGAGCAGGGCTGGGGGCGGGGGCGGGGGGAGGGGCGGCGGGTGTGGGGGGAGGGGGGGCGGCGGGGAACCGGGAGCAGAGCATTCCTGCCACTGTCACAGGCTTGGGAGGAAGTTCCTCCTGGCCACGCAGCCGGCAGGGCTCGGGTGGGGTGAAGCCCTCAGAAGACAAGATTCCCCTCTTCTCTCACCTCTCACCATCAGGCCGGCTCTCTGCACCCCCAGCGCCGCTGGCCGGTGGAGTGAAGAGGCAGAGGAGCCATTTCTAGAGAGATTCTCGGCTTGGACAACAGCACCTGTTGGGTGTGTTGGACTCTAGCATTGGCCTCTATTCCCCATGAGGCTGGCCGAAAGGGAGCCAGAGCCACGGGGGTGATGCAAACCCACAGTTCCCTGATTCTCCCAGCCATCCCTGGGCTCTACGCATTTCTCTATGGGGATATACCTACTGCCTTTCTCTCTTGTTTTTTTTCCTGACTCCAATCTACTCTCTACAAAATAGTTTCAAAACTTAAAAAAAAAACCATCAAAAAGCAAACCAAAAAACCCAAGAAGCAGTCCTGGCATTTCCTATCAAATCTCTGTAACGTCCTCTTAGGCCCATGGGGCCTGTAGGCCAGGTCTGACGTGGCCCCCTGGCCCCAGCTCTGGTACGTTGCCCGGTGGTCTGGGGCTGTCCGCCACTGATGGAACCACCCCGCTGCTCTTGCCTCAGACCTCCCAAGTCTGCTGCCTTGTCCCGGAAACATTCCTTACCTCTGTCTGGGGCTCCTCACCCTTCGTCTGGGTCCCGGCAAAACCACCACTCCCTTCGAGGCTTCGTGACCGAGCTGGCAGCATCTCCCCGAGAAGCTCTGTCTCGGTGTCCTGTTAATTTGCTCTCAGCCCTCACCAGGTGTGCCATGTATTTGCTCAGTCTGTGTCCCTAGAGGCGGTGGCCGTCACACGGGATTTCTCAGCCAGCACTCAGCACGCAGCGTGCACGGTGTGTGCACCCGGACTCTTGGGTCTCCTGTTTACGTTACAACCTATGCATTCTGCCAGGAGGAAGGCTCCACTCCTGTGTTAGCTGAGTGCTTACAAGCGTTGGCAGCCTTGATTTTTACAGACTGAATCTGCAGCGTCTCAGTCAGGCTTGCAAGGGGTCCAGGCGTTTCTTCCCACTCTGGCCCGCTGGGCTGGGGAGAGGGGTGACATCTTCCCATCCCTCTCTGAACGAGCTAGCTCTTCTAGATCATGTCTTCTGGCGGTGCCTTTTCCATATTGAACTCCTGTCTGTCTTCCCTTGATAAGCCAGTTGCTTCTAAAATTTGCTCTCTGATGTCCTCTCCTCTGAATTATTTTAAGGATTCGTTTAGACCATTAACTTTGGTGGCCCAGTCACATATCACTTATTGATAACTATTTCTGTGACTGTGTGCTTTGTCTATCTTCCCTCCAGTACTTTTAAGTTTTTAAAGGGCAAAGGCTATGAATTTTGTACTTTTCACAGTGCCTTGCAAGCAAATCAAACCTCAATAAAACCTTGAATTTAGGAAAACAAAAAAAAAATGTGATTCCTACTGGACTATAAGAGCATGCGGTTGCATGAAAAAAATGATTTTCAAAACTGTTTTGATCACTCTTGTATCTTTGGAACCTTGAGTCGTGCCTGGTACACTAATAAGTATCGGTTGAATGAATTAATCTTTTAAAATGTGGTGGGGAACATATCCTTATCCCATAAAATGTTCATATTTTGTAATAATAAGAAATTAATATGGAAGTAACATTCCACAGTTTTGAGTTGTTTTGAATGTCCCTTCAATGTACCAGCTCATCTCGATCATGTCGAATCGGCTAACAGCGTTGCTTTGCCATTTCTGTCAAAAAGGACAATGAAAAAGTAGCATTTTGGTTATAGAAATTTGCTTTACAGTCCAACATTATAAGCCGATGGGCAAGTAGTGTGTAGCTAACACAATCTGATAGAGAGGGGGAGTGGGATTCGTGAGAAAGTACTGTGGTCTGAGTCAAGAGACCTGTCCCAGACTGAGTTCTGTGGTTAACCAGCTGTGTGACTTTGGACCAAGAACTTAATTTCTCTGGCATTCTCCTGCCTCATGAAGACGAGGGGGTTATGTTAGATTCTGTCTAGTTTTAACATTGGGGGGTTTATTTCTGGATCATATCAGCTGCTTCTGAAGGTGACCCTGTGGTAGTGGAAAAATATCTGGACTGAGATCCAGGACCCTTGAGACCGTGGGGTGACAGTAAGACATACCGGGACCTTAAGCTTAACCTCAGGGACTTAGAAGTACAGAAGTCCATAATGCACAGATAAGACATGAAGTTAGCCCTTGCTAACCTTAAAATTGAGTTTCTGGGCCTATATAGCTGATGGCCAGAACTTAGGCCTTGAGGTTCAACCAGGAGGTAGCAAAGATGAGGCCTCCAAAGATTTCGGGGAGATGAGCCATGTGCAGAATGGCACATAGTTAATTAAAACAATCTACAAAAGGCAGCAGGGAAAAAGAGGAATATAGTGTTTTAAATTTAATTCTTTACCCTGTGACAGGCCGCGCCCCAGTTTCACGATTATGTGTATGGCAATTAGAGTAGTTACTGGCGCAATTCACTCAGACATGACACTCTCGACCTCGTTTCCTGTAGAGTAAGGGAGTTGGAATAGCCGGCCTCAACCTCCCTTTCAGCTCTACTGATCTGTGATTTAATTTTGCATCCCTGAAATCCTAGGTAGCAGATGCATTTTGACCTGATCTTACCCTCTTTGGGATGGCGACTTGATACTCTTTGTTGGTGGCAGGCTCAGCGGAGGGTGAAGGGCCACCGCGCTGCAGAGCTAATGGTTGCATGAATGCTATTGGGCAGAGAAGCTCATCTCTCAGCCTAGGGCCTCCTTTATTGGTGATAGTTCGGAGAGAAATCTTTGTGCATCCAGAGTACTTGTCTGTTACTGATAGAACATACCGGCAGATATGATGCCCCACAGGTTCCCAAGCTTGCTTGGCCACCAATCCCCCTTTCATGCACAAGCAAAAGTGTCCTCATATAAAATCTGTCCTTTCCACGGAAGGACTGACTCCAGATCTTGCCTCTGTTCCTTCCTTCCTTTGGTGAGATGAAAGATGTTGTTTTTTCTTTGCCAAGTTTGAGGCATGATTTTTCTAATCATGCTCCCCTAATTTACCAAGACAACATTTCTAGTAACAATTCTATTAACAGGAAGGATTAAGGCCATTTATAATAACCGTAACATGGGGGTACAGTGGGCCCGGGGGGCACGCATCCACTGAGCAGGGGGCTCAGCCACTCCAAAGGCACAAGGACTATTAAATGGGAAGGGGGCGGGTCCCCAAATGGGGGTTGGGCAAAGTGGTTACATCCCTAGTTATAGAATTAATGAATCTGATGCCTCTTCTCAAACCCCCAGGAATGGGGGATACTCTTGCACCGTAGGTTATAGTTGCTTTGATATTTGAGGAGGAAGGCAGAGGTGCCCAAGGTTCCCGGATGGGCTTAACATCCTGTGGTCCCTCATGTGTTGCTTCAGGTGTTTTGTTCTCTCAGCTTCCAAAGTGTTTGTTGAGAAGCAACAAACCGTGGGACAGACATTCTTTGCAAGCGGGGTCAGTGCATTTTCTCGTAAATGTTTAAGAACAAGCTTGGTACCATTTTGTGTCCAAAGACTGCCCAGTGAAGCGGGGAAAGCCTGAGTTCTCGAGTCAGAAACCTGGGGGTCAAATTTAGGCCTCTGTTTTCACATCTGGGTAACTGCTACTTAGGCATTTCACCTCTCTTTCCCGACTGGTAAGATGGCGGTGGGCCCATCAGTCTCCTCTACGTGAGAGGGTTTTGTGGGGATCAAATGAGATTATGCATGGGACAATGCTTTCATAAAATCAAATAGTTACATGGATAAAGGTCATATATTTAAGAATTTAAACTAATATATAAATGGTATGCTCCCAAGTGTTTGTGTGAGTGAATGAACTTATCTTAAGTGTTTTAAATGTTTTGTCCACTTTATAAAGCCCACACCTGTGTTCAGTCAAGATATAACACCCTATTTTTGCTGCCCTAATAAGTTACCACATCATGATTCTGAGCAAGGCACAGAGTAGCCCATGCAGGTGAGGGAGCCCACAGGGATGACTGGGGGCTCTCAAAAGCTTCTCATCTTGGGTCTAGGCACCCCACCAGATCTAAAGCAGATGTGTGACAGGCCAAGGAGTCACTCATTGCTGGGGTGTGGGTGAGATGAGGACACCACTTCTATAAGAGACATGTGAATTCCAGAAACCTCAGTCAATTTCTCCATTTGGAGGGACCATTTAAAAAAGTTGTTTTTGGGGCACCTGGGTGGCTCAGTCGGTTAGGCGGCCGACTTCGGCTCAGGTCATGATCTCCCGGTCCATGAGTTTGGTCCGTGGGTTCGAGCCCCGCGTCGGGCTCTGTGCTGACAGCTCGGAGCCTGGAGCCTGTTTCACATTCTGTGTCTCCCTCTCTCTTGACCCTCCCCCGTTCATGCTCTGTCCCTCTCTGTCTCAAAAATAAATGAACGTTAAAAAATAAATAAATAAATAAAAAAGTTGTTTTCTAGAAGCAAAAGATTAACAGGTCATCTTGGTGAGGAGCTCTAAAGGATCCCACGGCACCAGTATGATATAAGGTCGTGTGGTGGCTGGATGGGTCAGAAGTCATCTGTGACTCTGTGACCTTCCCTGAGATTGGGACAGTCCTGGGGCACATACGCCCGTGGTAGTAAGAGCAGAATCAATATTCCTTGAACTGAACTGAAAAGGACAACCTTTCGTCCTTCATCTTACAATTGTATTAGAAGAATTTGTGGTCCTAAAACACCTGTATTTTGGGAGCTGTAATTTAGAACTAAAACTTATCTACCCCTTTGCTGCCACCTTGCTCCCCATCCTTCTAAAAGACAAAGGGGGTGGGATTCTTAACTTTCTAAGGAAGACATTAACGAAAACATTAGTCTGAATGAAAATAAGATCAGTTGTCAATTTCAGGACAATCCTTCAATGTCTCTTAAAAGAGAGACAGAATAGATCCCTATTTCAATTGCATGATTCTGTGGGAATATACTCCCACAGTTCCTACCGTAGGAAAATCATCCCCCTTGGGGTGGGGAAGTGTGTGGGTGCCCAACAACCGAAACCACAGGCAACGTGAGGGGCCTCAGTAGCAATTCATAAGCTGGCACCCCACCTGTCTACCCGAGCAGCACAGATGAGTTGGTTGATCCACAAAGTATGTTAAGAAAGTGTGAATTGGCTGAAGACATTTAAACGTTGGGGCATTCCACACAAAAATTTGTGTTTCTGACTTCCCTTGAAAAATCCAGAAGACCAGGAAGCCTGGGGCATGTATGTGCACAGGCCAAAAATGGACCTCTTTGCTGGGTGATGGCTGCCACGGGTAATGGCTGGACCCCTTTCCGTCTCTTGCCTGGCCCCGCAGTGATTTGAACTTGTGACTCTTGCTGCTAGGGTCTTTGAGGGAGGAAGGGAGGGGTAAACTAAGGATAAGTCATTAGGAATGTTGAAAGCTAAGCTTTCATGGTGAATAATCCAAGCAAGAATCAATGATTAGGTATTTCAGGGCAGGAAACCTAAACTTTATAAACTTGACATTTTTCGTTGATTTTCCAAGTGTATTCATATTATTAAAGTGCTTTAGAAAATTACCAGCGTTTACAGATGGGCTGAGGGTGAGGAAAAAAAAAAAAAAAGACCAAAAGTGCTGAGTTGGAGGGGAGGAGGAAAGTTGCCCTTTCACTGTGGCCTTGCAAGGCTCTGCTCTCTTGGTTCAGAAAGGCTCCAGGGAGCCGCCAGGGGGCGCCCCACACGACCTCCTTGCTCCCTGCCACTGGAGACTTGAGGGTCCACTTAGCCTCTCTTTTTCGTCAGTTTTCCTTTATTCACATTTGTCAGAGAGAAAAGCTGGTTGGTGGAGACTGGGGCAGAGAGGGATATAAAAGAAAGAAAGCCCGAAGGGACAATGGAAGCTCAGACGAACGGAGGCAAGAAGTTCCTTTTTTCGTATTCTTAGGAAGATTTTGAGACATCTTCTCAGAGGGGAGGAGTGTGTGTGCTGTGGTGGGAGCACTCCAAGCTTATTTAAAACTTTTTGGAAGAGAAGAGATTGGTAATATGGCTTGGGAATTCACTTCTCAGGGTGTAATGGTTTAATTTCGCGGTTCAGGAAGAAACTTGAAATCATTTTCTAGGTCAAGATTTGTCTTGTCCCCGGATGGACATTTAGTGACTGCTATTGAATCCTAGCTCAGTGCTTGTGTGGGTGAATTAATGGGTACCGGTGCCCATCCCAGGCAAACGCCACCCCACTTGTAGCCCGGTCCTGTTTGCTCAGGGACAGTTCCTGTTAGGGAAGCGCAAGGCCTCACCCTCCTTGCCTCCACTCTGCACCCGCTGCCCACCTTCAGGGCAGATCTGGCGTGTTCTTGCTTCTGCAGGACAAACATTTACTGAGCCAGATGAACCATCTGGCTCTTACTTAGGTTCTGAGGAGAAATGAAGGGACTCCCTCACTTCTAACACCCCTTTCTCTGTCCTGCTCTTTCTTAAATCCCTGTCACGCCTCTTCTGGGTCTTCTCCCCAAATGTTTTCTCCAAAGGCCCTTCAAGCCCACTCACTTTTCTTTCCTGTCTGACTTCTCGAAATCTCAACTTGCCTTTTGGTCAGGAGAAACAATAGAAAAATTTCCTGAACCCCGAAGGCCTGTTCCCTTCAGCAGACCCCTTGGGTTTGGAGTTGGAAGGCCTTGATTCCTCCTAGTTAGGAGAAGTGACCGTTAAATATGACTTGCCAAGTGATGATCTGACTGTTAGCCTTTGTGTGTTCTTCTGTAGCCATGGACCTCCACGTGCCGACTTGTTTTTTGGGCAAGAAATAAAGCGAACCCTGTATTTCTGCATATAAACAGAGGCAAAAATGGGATAATAAAAGTGAGAAGCTTTATTTGTAACGTAAGACCACAACTGCCTTGTGCGGAGGGGACCCCGGTGCGTCTTGCATGGACGGTGGGGTTTTCACGTGTGGCCCTGGGCTGAGGGAATGGGAAGGCTGGGGGGCTCTGCATTAGGGCTGGAAAGGGAAGACTTTGGAGCCTACCAGACTGGGGGCTGAGGGAATGAGAAGGGGCCTAGAACAAAGGCCTTGGGTTTCCTATCAAGATCGTACTCCCATGTTTACAGAGGAATAGTTTATGGAATCCATATGGCTCACCAAGGCTTTTGTGTAAGTTGGTTCTTTCAGGGCAGCTTGGGGAATATGTTCAGGTTCATGACTTGGGTTGGCGGGGTGTGGGGGGAAGGTGGGGTGACCCTGGGGGTGTGGGGACCACAGGGGCAGACAGCATGAGCACTCGCGAAGTAGGGGCTTGTCTGGGAGTCTCCACAGACGAGCGTTAGGAGGCTTAGGTTTCCAACCTGTGGTAGGTTTGAAGGGATGACGGGGACGGGATGTGGTTCCAGGTCTGTCTCGTGAGGTTGTCGTCTCAGAGAGGGCGTTGCAGATGTACGAAGTCGCCTTCTGCTAATGCTGGTCACATTTGCTCTTGATTTTCGGGGTTTGAAAGAATAAGGAAGTCAGGGTGGTTGTCGGCGAGGAAGCCGGGGAAGGGGGTCAAAGGTGGTCCAGTGTCCCCGCTACCCATGTCCTGTTGTCTGAAACCCTGTGGCAACACCAGCATATTGTAGAGGCTTTCTCCTCCCCTCGTTTAAAAGTAGAGTTTGGTGTCAGTCTCACCCACTGAGATTCTGCCAGTCGTCATCTTTGTTGAGGACAGTCCAAATGTGCTTTAGCTGTCAAACAGGCCCGGGGCCTGGCTCTTCCCGGGGCGAGGGCGGGGGGGGGGGGGGCTGCTGCTCTGGCCTCCTTCTTTGCCTGCAAACCACGAGTAAGGACAGGCTCTCTCTACCCCACAGGGTTGTTGTGAACAGCAAAGGGGACAATAAGTGCCAGGTGGTGCTTTAAAAAGAGTCCCGAGTGGCTGTGCAAAGTGTACTAGTTATTTGGGGACCCGCGCGAAGCGAGCAGTGGGATATTGCGGTGGTTGAGGGTGCGATGAACTGACTACCTGTGAGCTGCCTGAGCTCAGACCTCCTTGACTCCATCCTGAATCACAGCTCTGCTTCCTCGAGGCCCTCACTGACTCCATCCTGCCTCAGGTGGCCCAGTCGCCTCTGCGACGGCCACGATGATATCCGAACACACGTACCTCACCCCTCACGCCCAGGTGGATATTTCAGTGGAAACCTGGCTGTGGACTTTGGGCAGTGCACCCGCTTCTCGGGTTCACTACCACCTCCGCCCCCCGCCCCGCACACGGCCCCTCTGCTGAGTGTGCCTTTGCACACTCTCCTCACATTTTAGAAGGCTGCTTACCTCTTCTTCCCAAATGCAACCTCTTCCGGGTGGTACCACCTCTAACAAAAAGTGAAAATAATTATTCGACCTGTATATGTAAGTCCTGTATGTAGAGTTGAGAGGGGATCATAAAAAGCTGCCCTTCCTTGCCAAACCGGTAATAAATGCGTGTTGTACGTTGCAAAAGTCAGACAGGCATGTGCTTTACTTCCGATGCCTTTGGCTTTGCTCCCTGTGGCTGGAATCAGTGCCCTGTCGCCAGCCAGTCTGTCACCTCCACGTAGTCCCTCCCCTGAACGTGGCAGGTGCATTTGTCACGGTACATATGCTGGTTTCTATTCGGTTGACTTTGTGACTGTAGGGTCAGATGATGCCCTTTCCCCTACACAAAGTCCAAATTCCCTGCCTGGAGTTAAGGGCTCTGCATGGTCTGGTTTGTGCCTGACTCTTTGAGGTCAACTCAGACTCTTCTTCTCCTGGGTTACCTTCTCCTTTGGCCTTTGGCCTATATGTGGGCCATGCCAACCTGTGCCTCCTCATCCCTGGGAAAGCTCTGCCCTCAGGCTATTCCCCTTGTGGTTATGAGCTCCATGAACTCACACATCACACCTCAGAGGAGAGATGGTGTTCAGCACCCCAGTCTTTCGAGAGTGGTGCAGATGCTCTCCGCCACATCAGCCTTCATCATCTCTGCCTTGACCCGTCTTATTTGTCCGCTTTTGCCCCGTCTCCCCCGTTGTGGGGTGGCAAGCAGAGAGAGGTCTGGTTTAGTTCTCTCCAGCGGTGCCTGCATCAGTGCCTGGCACGTAATCACTCAGTAAACCCTATGGGACAAATGTCTTGCTTCTCCAACTAGATTGTAAGCTCTTGAGCACTGGAACAGCTTGCCCTTGCTTTGATTCCTTCTCCAAAGTGCCTGGAACACAGGCAGTGCCGGGTGAGCATGCATTCGTTCATAGGTTATCGAATGTGGTTGGCTCTCGTTTGGTGACACCAGTTGGTGGAGAGGAAGGCATCTGGGTAACAGGTTTCCCGGTGGTGCTGTGAATTTGCTCGTACACACTGCATACAGATTGGGAGCATGTGACACGGGGCAAGCTTTGACTTGGCTTCTAGTTCCATTGCTACCACTAAGCAGCTGTGCGTTCTTGAGGAAGTATTTTCATGTATTCTGCAAGGGAGTGAGCCTCCTAGCCTGACCCCCTCAGTTCTCATACCTCTGAACATGGGAATTAGGTGAGGGAGGATCTGGGCTCCCTCCCAGCTCTACATTCTGGCCTGCGTCCTTTGAGGCCAGCACGTCCCCTCATCAGGTCTCTTCCTCTTGGTTTTTTGAATATTCACTGATATTGGTAGCTCAATCCTATGCTGTGGGAAGCACCGTTCTTTCCAGGACAGAGAACAGGTACAAAGGCGAGAGGCATAGATATGTCACTGAGAAGTTGGGTCCGGAGGTGTAGGCAAGAGAAGAACCCCGTAGTGGGCGAGCAGAGGTGCCCGGCTGGGTCCTGCCCAGCTGTTCCGGGCTGGTTGCTCAAGTGAATGCTCTCAACGTGCCGCGTCGTTCATTTGTGAGAACTGACCTTGAAAAGCAACCTGGTGATGGAGGTGAGGAGGGCAACCGATGGGCAAAAGTTTAATTCTGCAAAGAAAGTTTAATTCTGAAAAAGAAAAGACAAAAGTAAAAGTTTAATTCCGGGCCACATTGTGGTGCACAATTTCAACACAGACTCCGTGGAGGGAAAGGAAAAGCTGATTCCCGAAACTGTTTGAACGAATGCTTCAGCCGATACCCTTCAAAAGCACGAATCGGATGCTTCCTAAGGGGGTGTGTGTGTGTGTGTTTCTGGATGGCTTTAAGGCGTATTCCTTGTGAACATGGATAGAAAGTAAGATGCGGGCACATGCCCAAAGTGCCTGGGGTTGGAAAAATGCCAGCGCGCCTTCCTCAGCTGCTCCCACCGGTGCCTCTGCTGGTTCTCACCTACTCATTCCTCTTCCTTCCGTTCCTGGCTGATCTTCCCCGGGGGCCCAGCTAGTGAGCGTGGTCTCAGGTCACAGCTGGGGGCTCTGAAACAGTCCTGGGGAGCCTTCTATCCAGGGTGCTGGGTGCTCCTCGCCCCCAGGTCAAGTCATGGCGTCTTGTTCAAGTAGGTTTCTCCTTCCGATTCCGTGTCTAGCGCATGCCGCTGGCCCCTGATCCTGATGCCCTGGCCTAACTTCTTGGTCCCCTTGGCAGGACAGTGCGGGCCCCTCCCTCTGGTTGCGGTCAGAGTCCAGCCACGAGTGCCGTTTGTGTAAACAACAGCGCTGCCACCGCGCCCCCCCCCCCCCCCCCCCAATGCAGTGGTCCTTTCCTGACAGATGCAGCCAACCAGTTCTGCGACGGCAAGCCTGAGGGCCCACGACCTTTGGGCTTCCTTTTGTACACGTCTTAGGTGGATGAATCTGTCTGTCCCGGCGGAGGCTGGGGTGGGGGGGTGGGGGCGTGGGGGAGGGGGGTGGGAGAGGGTGGGGGGTGGGTCGGCTTCGTGGCCGCCAGCGCACTCTCAGGATTCGTTGCCTTTCCCTTCCCCCAAGTTCAAGGCGCTGAGGCTACGTGGCAACTGTCCTCGCATCCACACCGTGCTTCAGGGCGAACCTTCCCTGGGAAAGGAAATTAACCTCACGTTTGAAAGCGATCCCAAACGTCTCACTAGTCGTAGGGGAGGTTGACTTGAACTTTATCGTTTGACGGTCCGGGGCCTGAGACAAACGAACTTAAAAATGAAATGAATTGGCGACTTTAGGATTGTTAAATTGAAAAAAAAAGAAAAAAAGTTGAATTGTTACCACCCCATCAGCCAGTGGGGTGGTCAGGATCCTGTTTTTTAGATGGATTGTGCATGTTTATGCCAGTTGGGAGTGTTTGGGAAACTATGTGTGCTTTTCATTATTTTAAAGTCTGGATCTTTCGGCCATTATACTTTTACTTGGGCCCGCGGTAAGCACGAATATTTGTGGAAAACATCCAGCTCTGTGGATAAGGTTTGCAAACCAAAGAGCTGTTTATCCACACTGTCTCGAACCACATAAACGTGGGAGATAATTTTTTACTCGATACAGAACCACGGGGCTCTCGGGGAGGAAGGCAGTTAGACGTTTGCCCAGACCTACCTGGTGCTGAAATTCCCTTCTGGTGTTCTGTCTGAGGACACTTCTGATGGCAGAGAACTCATTACCTCTGAAGAAAGACAGGCTTAAGCTTGGTGTTAGGCCGGTCTTTTACTCAGCCCAAATGCATCTTCTCATACTTGGCTCTCTCCCTGCTGTTTGAATTTAATTCTTCCCTTTGGGGCACCGTGGAAATAGCCTGGGTTCTCTAGAGATCAAAGCTGGACACAGAAGGAAGAGGGGCTGGGGATAAAGAGGAATGAGGCAAGGGAGTCCGTAGCCGGGAACTTGTTCTTGATCATGACTGATGTCCCAGTCCACAGGACCATGCTTTTGAGGGGCTACGCCAGCCAAGCCCTAGGATGTTCCGTTGGCAATGACAAAGGGGGAGAATCCACGCATTGGTTTGGGTCTCCTACTGGGGGGATAGCTCCCTTACACTCTGGGCGCCACCCACTCATGTGTTGGTGTGGACGCGTGGTGGTATAGAACAGTGACCTCTCCAGGGTTGGGGACAAGAGGCATGTGGGCAGCACTGTCAGGTTGTGCCTGCATCGAGATGGTTGGTGTACTGCTGATCAGTAAAGGTCAGACCAGGAACCCCTTTGAAAGTGAAAAGGGACACAATAATTATGTCAGAACAACAGGCACACACTGGGATTGTTCTGGGCAAACTGGGATGCATGCCCATCCTCCTCAGAGCCCATGAAGAGCAGGATCCAGGACTCATGAGGTCTCGAGGCTCTGAAGAGGTGCCTAAGAGGCTCTGCTGTGACTCTCATCCACATGATAGTGTGAGTTGAGGGTTCATGCATTCATTTCCACAAATATTTATTGAGTGTCTTCTAATCCCAGCACTGCACTGGGCCCTAGGGAGACAGGAGTGAGCAAAGCCATGCACAGGTTTCTGCTTTCCTGGAGTCTGCAGTTTAAGAGAGCACATACCCACTTCGCAATTATTAAGTGACTATTTAATTACCCGTCTGGTGCTGTGGAGAAATGCTGTAAATACATAGAAGGTTATAAAGTCTTCTGGGGCTAGCGGCAATCAGGAAAATGTCCCTATGGGAGTAATGTTAAAGGCGAGACACTAAAGTGTGAGCAGAATTGGCCAGGCTGGGCTGGGCAGAGGAGGAAAGCATGAAGGAGGGAGAAGGGAAGGGGCAGGGCAGGAGAGAAGAGTGTCTTGGGCAGGGCAGGTGTCATGGCAGAAGACTCCTGGCTGCGAGGAATTCGGTGTCCAAGACGATAGGAAGTGCAGCCGTGAGCCTGGGGCCCGGCATCCAAGGGGAGGGTTAGATGGGGGTGAGAGCACGTGGAGGCTGGGGCCAGGTTGCTCCCGGCACCAGGCTAAGGATCACGTCTTCGGTGATTTAAACGGAAGCTGTGTTCTCACTACCATCTGCTGTGTGGCGGCACGTGCACAGGGGAAAATCCCTAGGAGGTTTTTGGGAGTGTCGTACAGTGAAAGTTGCAGGTGCTTTGGGTAGGACGGAGGGGGCGGAAATGGAGAAAAGTCGATGGGTCGGGGATATTTAGAAGACAGGACTGGCAGAGCTCAACGACCTGACCTGTTGGGTGCAAGTGGGGAGGGACAGGGAAGGGTCAAGGATGAGCTCCAGGTTTTAGCGCGAAGGGCTTCAGCGCCGAGTTGCCATTTCATGGAGGTGAGCAGGGCAGAGAGGGAGGAGCTGTTTGTGTGCAAGGAAGAGACCCAGCCATGTGTGCGTTCTGGATTTGCAGAGGCTGGGGCGATGTGCAATCCTCCCGTGGAGAGGTAAATTAGGTAGCTCATGGGGCGGACTGGAAATGGAGCAGAGATCTGGCCTGGAGTTAGGGATCGGGACATTATGAATCTCTGAAGCCACGGAAGTGGTTCGACCTTCGAAGGAGAGCCCCTAGAGAGAAGGGAGTCTAGGACAGCATCTCGGTGAACTCCGATGTTTAAAGCTTTGGAGGAGAAGGAAGAGCTCTCAAGAGGAAACTCAGAAACACTGGCCGGAGATTCAGAAGGGAAACAAAGAGAGTGGTCACTCAGGAAGCCGGGGGAAGAGTGTTTCAAGAAGGAACAAAATGGTTAACGGTGCCCAAGGCTTCTGAGAGGTCCAGAAGATCGAGACCCTCCAGGCAGCAGGTTTATCAAGAGGCAAAGTCATTGCTGACCTAAAGGAGAGCTTTAGCGGAGGGCAGGCTGACTGGGGAGGGCAGGAGAAGTAGTGGGGGCTGAGGAAAAGCAAATGGGGAGTGGGCATGAATCAGAGGGAGGCTGAGACAGGAGAGATGGGGATGTCGCACTGGCGGCAGGGGCCACTGGGGAGGCTCACGGCGAGAGACAGAAGACTGTCCGCAGGCTGCTGGGAAGAGAGCTCGCAAGGAGAGGCTGAGGGTGTACAAGAAATGGCCGCACTTTGGTTCAGATAAGGTGGTGGGCAGGATCTGATGGAGTTCCTGACTGGTGGCCTCCGATGAAACGTCTGAGATAAGTTCACCCACTACATGGTGGCAAGAAATGCTGGAGGGGTGGGGGGACATTTGGAGGTATTTACTAGGTTCCATGATACAAAGATGGCCCAGAGGAGTTAGCCAGCTCCTAAATGTTCCCTGAGAAGTAGGCCACTTCAACCAGCAGCACAGACAGTGGTCACTTTCTCAAGAGCCTGTGCAGATATTTGAGGCACAATGTTCCTGCCTTGTCACCGAAAGTCGTTCTGGGCTCAAGTATACTAATGAGCATCTGAGACACTGTTCCCACCTTCTTAGCTTTTCCGTTCAAAACGTTTTCACAAACTACTTTTCTCTGCCCCCTGGTGAGAGATCTCAAATTTGGCTTAAAAAAAAGAAATCGCTTTCTGGGAATGCCCATGACCTCATAGCTGAAGCGACAAAGCCCATACCCTTTATTTTTTATTTATTTTTAATTTTTAAAAAATGTTCATCTTTGAGAGAGACACACACACACACAGAGACAGAAAGAAATAGAGATTGTGAGTGGAGGAGGGGCAGAGAGAAAGGAAGATACAGAATCCGAAACAGGCTCCAGACTCTGAGCTGTCAGCACAGCTTGAACAGCATGGCTTGAACCCATGAAAGGTGAGATCATGACCTGAGCCGAAGGCAGATGCTTAACTGAGCCACCCAGGCGCCCCCATACCCTTTAGAACAAAGTACATTTTCTTGTTTTTTGTAGTTGTACATTGGGATGGGGGTGGGGAGGGGTGGGAGGCAGAGCTCGATTTCATTGGCACAGGAAGGCCCCAAATGCATGCATATCAGAGGGGGAAACTGTCCTGTCTCTTGTCTGTGCTCCTTTGTTGTAGAAAAGATGGTAACATTCTCTGGGCCACATCTGGAGGCTTGAGTTTGCTAAATGTGCTCTCTAGCTGGACAAACCACAGACAATTTTTCCTCCAAATTTCTATTTAAATTCCAGTTGGTTAACATACAGTGTAATGTCAGTTTCAGGTCTACAACATAGTGATTCATCATTCCATACATCTCCTTGGGCTCATCACAACAAGTGCCATCCTTAAAGCCCATCACCTATTTCACCCATTCCCACCCCGCCCCCCTACCTGGTAACCATCAGTTTGTTCTCTACAATTAAGAGTCTTTGGTGTGCCTCTTTCCCCTTCCCCCACCCCCTTGCGTTCATTTACTGTTTCTTAAATTCAAAGAAGTGGTATATATACACTGGAAAACTAGTCAGCTGCAAAAATGAATGAAGTCTTGCCATTCACAGACAGCTTTCTATGAGAAGCTATTTAAGGGACACTGGCCCTCCTGGGAATGCCACAGAGATTCAAGGGATTTAAAAGTCTGGAATAAAATCTGTCGCAAACCACTCTATTGGTGAACGGCCTAGTTTTGAGCTGTGTCTGGTTGAGATGCCCCACTAGTGGGCCCGAAGCCCTTGTGGGAGGGAGTAGTGTTGATCCGGAAGCTGTGGTTTAGTGCTGTGGGACTTCCAGTGAATTCATTTATGAGGGATATAAACTTTGTGCCTCGGAGTTACGATTAGGGATTAGATAGAAGGATAATAGTTATTCATAAACACGATCACTGCTGCAGGCTCCCTCTTGACTTCCGACTCCTCACCACGGGGCTGGTCTCACCTCTGATTCCTGGCAGGGAAACTTCCACTCTAGCTCTGCAGAGTAGATGAGGCAGAATCCCCTTGAACTGCCCTCAGGAGCACTCTGGACCCCATGTCTTCTTTCCCCTTGACGTCCTCAGTTCCTTGAAGAGTGGGACGATGCCTCCTATGTGTTTGTATTCCCAGGGTTTCCCACTGAGTCCTTTCTGGATGTACGAAACTCCTCGGATTTTCAGAAGAGTTGCTCAACTGTAAAGACCAGACACTGAACTTGCTAACAAAATTTCCCTTTTACTGTGACATCAGCAAATTCTCTTTTCTATCAGCTTTTAGTAGGCAAAGAGCAGCACCCTCGTAATTTCCCCGTTGTCCAGACCCAGCTCGCCCGTTCTCCTCTTCTCCTCTCCATCACCTTTCTACTGTTGAATTAATAAGAGGTGAGCCAAGAAGTGCGATCCATCTGTATGAAGCGTGACCCATGCCACGGGAATGATTTCATCCTGGAGGAAAACAGGTGCTGGCAAGGTAATACACAGCGGTGTAGAGCGCCCTCTGCTGGCTTCACTCAGAACCGCAGAGAGGGTTGGTTTAACCCGCTCTGTGTCCCATTAATGGAAGAAGAAATGGCTTCTCGTGAATCTAGACTTAGCCTCTTGGGAATGCGAAGACGTAGGTTAATGTCCCTTGGGCCGCCTCTCCAAAGCTGTAGGTTTCATTTTAGTAAGTCGCTTAGCATGACTGGGGGAGGCCGTGTTGCTTTAGAAATCAAATGGTATTTCTGCTTTACAATTTTACCAGACCCAGGCACTCAGCGAAGGTGTCCTTTGAAAAGCCACACTTACCTAGAAGCCAAAGCAGGGGCAGTGTGCCCTGAGGGAAACGGGGGTGGCTGGTGCTGAGGAAAGGGCGCTGGGCTTAGTAGTGGGGAGGTCAGCCTTGGATTGCTGGCTCCTTCCCTAAGCTAGGTTTTTCCTTGTGAAAAATAGTCGTTTGACTAGATGATTTCTAAGGACCCTTCCAGCTCTGTGTCTATTGGAGGCAGCACCATCCCTGCCTTCCAGGAATTTATAATCCAAGTAGCACATTTACTGGACCTACTGTGGTAAAGCACGTGCATGGCCTGGCATGGCTGGTTGGGTGAAGTGATCTGACGTGATGGATGGATGGCCACCTCTGTGACTGAACACATACACACACACGCGCGCGCACACGTGCTTCCTTCCTGGTCACTGACCCTATAGACTCAACGTTGGCTGAGGTCACCTGGGCATCCAGCACTCCTTCCCAATTCCTGTGTGCATCCCTACACAGCGTTCCCTTCCATTGAGCAAGAGAGCTCTTTCAAAGCTTCCCCGCCCCAGTCCTTTGATCCTGTCGCCTGTTACCATACTCTTCACAGACGAATCTGCCTCCTTCCGGCTTCACAGAGGAAGACAGAAGCTATTGGTAAAGAATGCCCCCACACTGCCAGCCTCCCTCTCATGGCTGGCCTGCTCCCACTAGTATTGAACTTATTCATGTCTGCCCCATCCAAAAAAATAATAAGCCTCTCCCTGGAGGACACACCCCCATTCTGCATCTTCCGTGTCCTCACGTTCATAGCCAAATGTCTTGAAAGCACTGTCTACATTCACCGTCTCTCTGAGGGCCTTTTCCCCACTCACCCCCTGTTCAGTGTGGTTTTCTCCCTCCATTCCACTCCCCTGAAACTGTCCCCTCTGACCTCCATGTTGCTAAGGCCAGTGGATACTTGGCATTTCTTGTCTTCTCAAGGCTAGATGGTTCCGCTCTCCCTCCGCAAGCCTCTCTCTCCTCGCTTGACTAATGGTTCCACTGGATGCTACCGGTTTCTCTCCTCTCTCTTTGGCTGTTTATTTCTGGTGTTTGGGGTCCTGCCACCTTCGTCTTTCCTTTGGGTTCTGTCCTAGATGCTTTTCTGTTTTGCTCCACACCCTCTCCTGTTGAGACGGGGACAGAAGGAGGGGGAAGCAAGAGCAGAGAGGAAGGTGTCTTGGGTAGGTTGGCTGTAAAAAGCAAGAGTGGAGGGAACTTGGCCTTGTTTTCAGTTCCAAACTGTAGGTGGAGGGTCGGGGGACATTTATTAGGGTGGATGGAACGGTGTATGAATAGGAAAAGCACCAGTCGGCATGCCTGCACCCCGTCAACTCCTGTGTGGCCTAGGGGGCTGGGGCCCAGACATGCACCCACATCCACAGAGGCATGACGGCTGCCAAAGTGGGGGTGGTGAAGGGGCCCTGTAGATGAAGGTGGCTGGGTGAGTTGCCTGGAGAAGGGATGGGGTGGGGGTTGTACCATAATTGTGACAGGGGACCCCAAGGGGCCCCTAGTGCCCGCAAGGGCTGAGCAGGGGTGTATCAGCATGAGCCAGTGGACAGGCCCTTTGAGAGGAATGCCCACGCTGAAGGAAAGGCTCATTTTCCCAGCTGGATGCTAGGGGCCAGACCAGCCCACCCTGCTAAGTGACCCCCGCAATGTGCACCCCAGCCAGCACGTCCAGTCCAAGGTGGAGTCCGAGGTGAAGGCATGGGCAGGCCTCCGATGCCATGAGGGCACCAGGACCCCTCCAAGTGCTGACTCCCTCTTGGATAGGAGCAAGGGAGTGGGAGAACATGGGCACTCTTATACACCCCCAAAAGTCACCCACAAGAGCTCATTTCATTGGGCAGGGACTGTGGCGACATAAATTGTCAGGTTGAAAGTTGTCCCTGTTCTCACGGAGGTGTAGGGTCTTGAGAATATTCAAGTACTTTCAGAAGATTAAAAAAACCCCACATCTTCTTTGCACATGTCAGTGTGATGTGAGAAATTTATATATTTTACAAGACACTTGAAGGGGCCTTTAAAATACTTGAAAATATACATTCATGATAACAATAAATATAGTCTGTGGATCAACACAAAAAACCTATGGGATGTGATATTAAGTGAGCAAAGAATACACATTGTATGTTTGATTTTAACCACTGAAAATTATATGCATTTGAGTAAAAATCTGGCAAGAAGCACAAGGAGATGAAACTACCAGTGCCATAGTCACATAGACAGATTTTTGCAAAGTTTGTATTACTGATAAAATGAAACTATTAACGGATTCATTTTATTAATTATGGTATGTTTAAGGTGATGAGTGAAAGTCCTATTTCCATTTTGTTTTCTGGTAGGGCCTCCCACTCCACACTTCCTTTCTTCTTTCTCTGGAGCAAGTGTTTCCGTTTGCAAACCACCCAGAATATAATTTTCAGTGGCCGTTCCTTCAAAAATTGCTTTCTTAAAAAACATACAACTGACGTAGCATTTCCTTCTCCTCTGAAAAATCATAGAAGCTTCAGGTGCACGCTAGGCTACAGAATAGAAAAATGCAGTTTGACCTTATTTGTGTAAAACAAGTCTCCAACCCACGTGCCCCGTCTCTGTTACTGATTCCCGACTCTATTCGACGTCTCCCTTGCATTGCAGTAAACCTATTCTCTTGTAAAATGATTCCTATGAGATGTATTATCTGTCGCTGCGTGAAAAATCACCCCAATGCTCAGTGGCTTTAAACAATGCTCAGGGGTGTATTTATTGTCTGACACTGATTTGCGAGGAGGGGTCAGGGATTTGGGAGTGGCTTAGCTTGAAATTGCTCACAAGGTTGTAGTCAAGGCCTGGGCCAGCCCTGCAGTTGTCAGAAAGCTTTGTGGAGGGGGTGGAGGACCCAGCTTCTGCCTACTGCCAAATCCACAGCTGCCCCTGCATCTTAGGTTTTTGTTTCTGTAGTGCGCTACTACTGAGTTCCAAAGTCTATCAGTTATCTATGACTGTGTAAGAAGTTACCCCCAAACTTAGATGCTTACAACAACAAGGTGTCTCACTTGCATGACCGGGAGGTGGGGGCTGGCTGTTGGCTGGAGCCCTTAGCTGCTTGCTCTATGGGCCCCCCTTCAGGGGTGCTTGCGTGTTTTGATGGCATGGTCATTAGCTTCCCTCAAAATGAGGGTTACAGGAGAGCTCAGGGGAACTCAAGATTGTCTTTGATGACCTAGTCTTGGAAGGCATATGCTGTGATTTCTATTGGTTCCACACACAGGGCCTGCTCGCTGTGAAATGGGAAGACACAAGGGCATGAATACCAGGAGTTGAGGAGCACTGGGGGCCATCTTGGAGGCTGGCCACCGAAGTTGACCCTCTGGCCTCCCAATGTTACTCATGTCCTTTGCACATGCAATATACTCCTCTCTTCTCAAGGTCCCCTAAGGGTTTCATCCCACCCAAGGATCTCCTCCAAGAACCCAGGGTCTCATTATCCAAATGAGGCCCAGTTCCTCACAGCCTGAAGATCTGTGAAGTAAAGAGACAAGTTATTTGCCTCTCACACCCAACATTCAGTGATGGGGCAGCAGGCGCAGGATAACTGCTATAGACATTCCTGCCCAGAAACCGGGGAGAAGGGGGCTATATGGGAGTCACTGGCCCATAGCAATTCTGAAATCCATCGGGATACATTTAAAAAACTTCTAGGACTCAGTCCTCCTCCTGCCTTGGAATGAGTCTCCTTGCCTTTTGGCTTTGCCTTCTGGTCCTTATTTCTACCTTGAATCGTCCTTCCTTTCCCGTGAGAGGAGGCCTTTGCTTGCAACCAAGTAGTGTCCCAGTCTTCCTGTCTGTAGCTGTTTGAGGCCCAAAGTCTGCTTTTCATTTTGAACTTCCGTTGTTCTTTTCAGTCCAAACTGGTGGTGTTTCTGCCAAAGCAATTCTCTTAAAGTTTTTGTGGGTTTCCTACCACAGTGGGTCTATCCCATTGGACAAAAGCCACGCCCACAAACCTCTTCAAGACTTTATCCCCACCTTAGGCTGCTGTCGATTGAGACACCTGAAAGGCAACACCTTCAAAGTACTTAGAAGTCCCAGACAGTGAGGGGCTGAACGGTTTGAGGTTATAACCAAGGATTTTTCAGTTACACTCTCAGCTTCACCTTTAGACCATGTTTTCTTGGGAGGGCCCTGGATTTGACTTTTGCTATGAGCCATTTCTTAATTTTAGCATGCTTTGCTGTCTGGAGAGAGACTGGGGGTTTTCAAACGCAACCATTCCTGGATCCCTCCTGTTTAATAGTCCTTCTACTGGCTTATCTCTGCCCTGTTGCATTTTAGTATAAGCAGTAAGAAGAAAAAAACCCCAGCGCACCTTCAGAATTCAGTTACGTCACTCAGCTCATTAGGTGCACTCAATATGTCCCACATTCTGTAGATGACAGTGTTGATAAACTTTCTGCCACTATGCAGTCCCTTATTTCCAATAATAGTCTCCTCCGCTTCCTTGAAGCCCTCACAGGAAGCTTCCTCAAATGTCACTGAGCTTTTGCTAATGTTTGTTCCAAGTCCTCTAGGGTCTCGTTAACCCTTAAAGCCCTGCCAGCTGCTGCCCGCTGCCGGGCTCACAACTGCTCCCACATTGTAGGGCCTTGCTCCCATGGTCCCAGATCTATGAGTTATCCACTGCGGCATAACAAACCACCCCAACACTTCGATGTTGTAAGGCAATAATGACCATTTGTTATCTCGCCCATTTTCTGTGGGTCAGGAATAAGACGACTTAGCTGGTGGTCCTGCCTCAGGGTCTCTCATCTCATGGAGTGGCCGTTAAAATGTCAGCTGGAGCTGCAGTCTTTTGAAGGCTTTCCCGGGACTGGCAGATCCAATTGCAATGTGTCCCACGCACATGGCTGGCGAGTTCGTTGCTGGCTGTTGGCAGGAGGCCGTGTTCCTTACTGCAAGGATCCCCTGGTAAGGTTGAGGTTCCTCACAATGTGACTGCTGGTTTCTCTCAGATGGGTGAGAATTTACTTATGACCAAGACGTGGAAACCACCCCCTGTCATTTCTGCAATGATAGCTGGCTGTGCTTATTGTGGGGGAGAGGACATGCAGTGGGGTGCCAATGCCAGATAGCAAGACCGGGGAGGCCATCTTGGAGGCTGGCTACCGCACAAGATATGTGCACAAAGCAACGTAGAGAAACATACGTGTATTCACGCAGAGGAAAAAAAGAAACAGCCCCAAACCAAAGAGCGCATGCGGGTGTACGCACACACACAAATATGTTTAGAATAAAAGAACAATAACGTGAGAAATATGTACTCTCAGACAAGTAGGAGAAATGGAACACTATCAGTAGCCTTCACTTTCAAGCCTTTGTTCCTTTTCTGTAATGGCAAGGAATTGAAATTTGTGGTTATATTGTAATCCTCAGCCTTTCTCAGAGGTTTTTGGAGGGGTAATATTCAAAATATTTAACAACCAGTATGATGTGGGCACTGATAACTGGGATGTGGCCTTAGATGTTATGTACTGGCTAATACCATTCTTGGTGCTGGTATCTCTGTACAACATGTTGTTTCTTTTTGGATGTTTTTTTAGAGATTTGCTTGTTGTTTTTTTCATTGACTGCTTTATTTCTGGGATTCATTCATGCGGAACCATGCAGCCATAGTTCATTTTCACTGCTATATAATGTTCCACCGTGTGACCACACCTTATTGTATTTACTTTCTCTCCCGACTATGCCCATTATCCTCTTTGCAGTTTTTTTTTTCCTGCCATTAAGACAATGCTGGTATGAAATTATACATTTCTGCTGATACACTTGTACAAGAATTGCTCTGGGGACATAGCTAGCAGAACAATTCCTGGGTCTCAGGAGATGTATGTGTTCAACTTTAGAGGGTCCTGTCAAACCGTTTTTCCAAGTGGATATAGGCATTTATATTCTGACTACCATTTCAAAGAGTTTTCTCTGCTCCGCGCTTTGGTATCGTTAACTTTATTACATTTTTGTCTGCTGTTAAACGGTAAGTTAGGTTTTCTTTAATTTCTGTTTCTTGATTAGGAAGGAGGATGCTGATCTTTGTGTATGCTGGGTTTTGAATCATTCCTGTTTCTCCTCTTCTGAATCTCCGCTCCTGTCTTTTGTCTCCTTTTCTATTGGGTTGCTTCTGTTTCCCACTCTCCCCCCACCTCCCAGACTATATATGTTTTGCTGATTCAGATTATTGGCATTCAAATTCAGTGATTTAGTGATATCACTAAAGACGTGGAGGGCTGTTCTGGTCAGCCCTGCCTGCCTTCTGTCCTGGCAGGGTTTACAGCATTCGGAGGGGTCTCCTTCAGGGTACCTGCGTAGTTACTATGGACATGTCAGAGAGCGCAAGGATTGAGGCCAGGGATTATCGCCTGTCTGGTCAAAGATGTGTTTTCTGTCCTTAACACTCCTGGCACATTGTGGGCCCTCAGGAAATACATGTTGCAGGAATGAGCAGCAATTGCTTTCTTCCTAGGAGACCCCGCCAAACTTGCCCAGCTGCCTCACTGATCACAAGTGCATCTTATGCTGCTTTCCGAGCAGTCACGTGGCCAAGAAACGCCTTGTGTGGCCAAGTGCAAGCTTGATGAGTTGGGTGGATACAATTTTTGCCTTAGAGCTATTGGGGTTTTCAGTTGCCAGACTCCATAAAAGAGGGAGGTGGGTCACTGTGGAATCTGTTCCAGGGAGAGAGCCGTTCTATCCCTGTGAGCAGTCTTGCGTTCCATTTACAACAGAAATACAATGAGAACCTCTCCAAGGGGACCCCACCAACCCTGTCTTCTTTTTGTACTGATGGGTCTACTGTGCTCTGACTGTGGTGGGAGCCAGTGCTGATGCTGGGTGAGGTTGATGGCAGCAGGGCAGAGGGAGGATGGAGCAGTGGACAGTTTTGCATGGTACCCTGCACAGGTCTCTGGACTGATTGGTGTTTTCAGCAGAATGTTTTCCTGTTCTATCTAGTCATTTCCATTTTACCGCTCTACACTCTTTGTGAGGATCTGCTTTCTCTCCAGCTCTGGAAGTCAAATATCGTTTCACCAGATCCACAGCTTGCCTCAATCTACTTTCACACCAGACAGGGTTTGTAAGCTCTGAGTGTCTCAAGGAGCAGGTCCTCCCCAGACGCAAGATGAATCTCAAGGCCAAGACAAAGGAAGTTCCTAGCTTACGTAGAAGAGATCCTTCAGGTGTGCATGTCGGATAGTCTCTCTTTTTGGTTTTTGTCACTTCTGAAGATGGATCGCAATTGTATTGAAAAACACGGAGAGTAAATTGGAACAAGGAACATTTTTCCTAAAGAAACACACATTTCTTCTGAGTGTGATCTGACATGATCAAGGAAATAGTTTACGGCGATGGCACACCTAGTCAAGATGAACTATAATCTTTGTTGCTCGTTTCCCCCAGTTTCACTGAGGTGTAATTATATAAAATATACTGCACCTACCTTAAGTGTATAATTCTATGAATTTTAACATATGCATAGACCCATGATACCATTGCCACAATCAGAAATAAGGAAGAGATTTCACCACCATCAAAAGTTTCTCCATGTCTTTGTAATCCATTCTCCGGTAACCACTAAACTGGTTTCTATCGCTATCGATCACTTTGCGTTGTCCAGAATTTCATAAAAATGGAATTGTAAAGTAGGACTCTTTTTGTCTGCCTTCTTTCACTCAGCATAATTATTTTGAGATCCATCCATCATTGCTTGTATCAATACTTTGTATCCTTATTTACTGCTGGGTAGTATTCCATCTTCTGGATGGAATAATTTCTTGATTCACCTGGTAGTGGGCATTTTGTTATTTTCCAGATTTTGGCAATTACAAAGAAAGCTGCCATAAACGTTCATGTCTTAGTCTTTGTGAGCATGCTTGCATTTTTCTTGGTTAAATACTTAGGAGTGGAATAGCTGAGCCAGAGAGTAGACGTTATGTTTCACCTTTTAAGAGACTGCCCAACTGTTTTCCAAATTGGTTGTGCCATTTTGCATTCCCACAAGCAGTGTAAGGGAGTTCCAACTGACCCAAATTCTTGCCATCTTTTAGGGTAGTCAGTCTGCTCAATTTTAGCCATGCTAGTGGGTATGTCATGGTATCTCATTGGGGTTTTAGTTTGCATTTTCTTAATGACTAATGATGCTTAGAGTCTTGTTGTGTGTGTCACGTTATTCATATATTTTCTTTGGGAAAGTGCCTGTTAAAATATTTGGGCAGTTAAAAAATCAAGCTATTTTGGCTTATCACTGAGCTGTAAGAGTTCTTTATATATTCTAGATACAAGTCCTTTGTTGCATATATGCTTTGGAAATATACTCTCCCGGTCGTTGGGTTCTCTTTTCATTTTCGTAATGTTGTATTTTGAAGCTCAAATGGCTTGAATTCTGATGAAGTCCATTTCATCCATTGTCTTCTGTTACAGTTCCTGCTTATGATGCTTTGTTTAAGAAATCTATGTTAAACACAGGTTACTAAGTATTTCTTTTCTGTTTTCTCCTGGAAGTTCTTACTTTTGCATTTAGGTGTTTGATAATTTTGAGTTAAATTTTGTGTATGGTGTTAAGTAAGGGTCAAGAGTCATTTTACTTATTTATTTTTTTTAAGTTTATTTATTTTGAGAGAGTGGGCACGCTCGTGCCCAGAGCAAGTGGGGGGTGGGGAGGGGCAGAGAGAGAGGGTGAGAGAAAGAATCCCAAGCATGGTCTGCACTGTCAGCACAGAGCCCGGTGGCAGGGCTTAAACTCAAGAACAGTGATATCGTGACATGAGTGGAAATCAAGAGTTGGACGCTTAATCGACTGAACCACCCCAGGTGCCCCTCATTTTACTTATTTTTGTACATGGCTTTCCTATCAATCCAGCATTTATTAGATCGTTGTTTTTCCCACTGCTATTCCCCATGTTTCTGTTTGATCAATCTACATGACCCATTGTGTTTGACTGATCTACGTGTTTATCTTTACACCAATAATACACTCTCTTTTCACTGAGTCCTGCTCTTTATTGTTTTTCCCTTGATTGTTTGGATTTAATTTACCGTGGTTTCTTCTGATGGCCACTTAGCCCATTGACTTGACATTCCAATCTTTTTTCCCTAATAGAAGTGTTTAGTGCTGTTCATTTCCCATTAAGCACTGCGTTAGCCGAATTATGAAATCTCTCACATGTTGCATGTTCATTTTCATGCAGCTCAGAGTACTTTTAAAATTTCCTTTTGATTTCTTCTTTGATCCACGGGTTATATAGAGCGTGTTTATTTTCCAAATGTTTGGGGATTTTCCACATACCTTTCTGTTACAGATTTTCAATTTAATTTCACTGTGGCTAGAAAATGTTCTTTGCTCGATTTGGTTTCTTCAAAATTGAGACTTATTTTATGGCCCAGAATACAGTTCGTCTTGGTAAATGTTCCCTATACACTTAAAAAAAGTGTATCTCTTTTTCTACAGTCTCCATTATATTTCATTGATCTTTGTTTATCTTCATGCCAATAGTGTGTTGTCTTTTCATTGATTTCTACCTGTGTCTTTATTACCGATTTTCTTCTGATTATGTTTGGATCTAATTTATTCTTGATTCTTCTGATTTAGTTTGCTCTTATTTCTGCCGTTGTTTGACGGGTTGTTCTACAAATGTCAATTAGTTCAGGTTGTTTGAGAGTGTGGTTTAAAAGCCTTCTATATTCTTATTTTTTTTTAATTTATTTTTGCGAGAGAGGGAGAGAGACAGAACATGAGCAGGGGGAGGGGCAGAGAGAGGGAGACACAGAATCCTAAGCAGGCTCCAGGCTCTGAGCTGTCAGCACAGAGCCTGACGTGGGGCTCAAACTCATGAGCCATGAGATCATGACCAGAATCAAAAGTCAGACACTCAACCAACTGAGCCATTCAGGCGCCCTGTATATTCTTATTTTCTTCCTACTTGTTCTTTCATTTATTGAGAGTGGAATGGTAAGTCTCCCAACTGTAATAGTGGATTTGTTTATTTCTCTTTTTGGTTTTATCAGTTCTTGCCCCATGTATTTGACTGTTATTGTATTTAGAATTGCTATGTCCTGATGAAGTGATACATTTATCATTATGAATCCTTGGTCATATTCTCTGATACAAAATCTACTTGTCTGACAGTAATATAACCATTATAGCTTCCTTTTTAGTAACATAAGCAGAGTGGTATATATTTTTTCCTTTTCCTTTTATTCTATTTATATTTTTATATGAAAATTGAGTTTCTTGTAGATAGCACATAGATCATGACAATGTCAGACCATTCTGACAATATGTGAATTTAATTGGGTGTTTAGACCATCTACATTTCATACAATGAATGACTTGATTGGGTTTAAGTCTTTTATCTTCTTTTTGATTTTGTTTGTCCCATCTATTCATAGTTTCCTCCCTTCTTGTCTTCTTTTGGTTTAACTGAGTACGTTTTTTGTGATTCTATTTTTTTTCCAATATTGTCTTACTAACAGTACTCTTTATAGTGTTTGCTTTAGGGTTTACAGGGTACATCTTTAAAACAGTCTATCTTCAAATAATATAAAAGCTTTGTGTATAGTATAACAATGATTATGTTTGGAATGGTTGTGTTCCCCCCTCCCCTGGCCCCAACTAAATTCATATGTTGAAGCCCTAATCCTCAGTGTAATGGGAGGTAATCAGGGTTAGATGATGGCATTGGTGCCCTTATAAGAAGAGACACCAGGAGCTCTCTACACACCCATACACATGTACATGCACCAAAGAAAGGCCATGCGAGCATAGTGAGAAGGCCACCATCTGCAAGCCAGAAAGAGAATTCTCATCAGAACTTGACCGTGCTGGCACCCTGATCTCAGACTACCAGTCTCCAGAACTGTGAGAAAATAAATTTGTTTTGTTTAAGCCACCTGATCTGTTGCATTTTTTACAGCAGCTCAAGCAGATTAAGACCATAATCTTACGATTAAATATTTTCATTTCCCCTGTCCTAGTCCTTGTACTAGTATATACATTTTATTCCCAAATACGTTATAAACTCTACAATGCATTATTATTTTTTCTCCTTTAATCATTCGATTTTTTTTTTTAAGTAAGCTTCATGCCCAGTGTGCAGCCCAACACGGGACTTGAACTCACGACCCTGAGATCAAGACCTGAGCTGAAAGCAAGAGTCGGATGCTTAACGGACTAAGCCACCCAGGTGCTCCTCATTCAATTATTTAGCAGCTCAAGAAATGTTGCCATATTTGCTCACATTTTAACAATGTAGTGTGGTCTTCATTCTCTGTAGATTCAGATTTCCATCTGGTATCATTTCCCTTCTGCCTGAAGACTTTACCTTTTCCTATAATGTTGTTCTGGTGATGGTGAATTCTTTCAGCTTGTGTATGTATGAAAAAATTATTAATTTTGCCTTTGCTTTTGAAAGACTTCCTCCTCAGAGCAGAAATCTAGGTTAACTATTTTGTCCTTAACATGTTTTAAGGATGTTGCTCTACTATATTCTGGCCTACATTGTTTCTGCCAAGAAGTCTCCTGTCATTCAAATCTTTTTTCCCCTGTAGGTAGGTCTGGTTGCTTTTAAGATTTTCTCTTTAGTAAAGAGATTTAAAAAAAATTTTTTTTAATGTTTATTTATTTTTGAGACAGAGAGAGACAGAGTATGAATGGGGGAGGGGCAGAGAGAGAGGGAGACACAGAATCGGAAGCAGGCTCCAGGCTCTGAGCCATCAGCCCGACGTGGGGCTTGAACTCACGGACCGCGAGATCGTGACCTGAGCCGAAGTCGGATGCTTAACCGACTGAGCCACCCAGGCGCCCCTACTACTGATTTTAAACAAGTTGATTGTGATGTGCTATGGTGCATGGGGAGGTGAGGGTTTATTGAGATTTTTGCAACAGTGGGCTACTAGTTTTATTGAATTTGGAAAGTTTTTAGCCATTATTTCCTGACATACTGTTTTATGTCCTTACTAATTGCTGCTCTTTTTTGGGGACTACGGTTATGTTATTTAAAGTTGACCTGCAGTTAACTGGTACTCTGTTTAATTTTTTAAAATCTTTTTTCCTTGTGTCCCCTTTTGAGTAGTTTCTAATTGTTGATGTATTCAAATTCACCAATCTTATTTTCTGTAGTGCTTTCTCTGCTGTTAATCCCACCCAGTGTATAATTTTAGTGGAAAATTCTATTCACGTAATTGTTGCATGCAGTTGTATTATTTGCCTGATTTTCACCAAAGTTAACACTTGGCAAAATTATTGTGTAATATCACAACCAGGATATTGGCATAGATACAATCTACCAACATTATTTAGATGCCCCCAGTGTTACTGGTGCTCTATGCGTGTGTGTGTGTGTGTGTGTGTGTGTGTGTGTGTGTGTGTAACATTCTGTGCAATCTTATCACTTGTGTAGGTTCATGTATTCACCATCACAGTCAAAATACTGAATAGTTCCAATACTACAAGGATCTTTAATGCTGCCCTTTTATAAGCACGTCCACCTCTCTTCTGCCCCTCTACATGTGTTCCATCCCTAAGCCCTGGTAACCACCAATCCATCCTCTCATTTGTGAATTTTCACCATTTCAAAATGTACATCAGTGGAATCATACAGTTATCTTTTGTGACTAGCTTTTTCACTTAGCATAATTCCCTGAATCTTCAGGGAGATTTGCTGTCCAGTGTATTTTAATCGTAGACATTGTATTTTTCATCTCTAGAAGTTTGAGTCTTTTTAAATATATCTTTTATATTTCTTACCTTGTACATGCTTTTCTCTACCAGCTTGAACATATGGTACATATTTATAGTAGCCATTTTAATGTCCTTATCTAGAAATTCTGTGTCATTTCTGTGTCTGTTTCTATTGACTGATTTATATTTTCATGCTGGATCACTTTTTTTAACCTGTATATTTGCATCCTTGCTAATTTTTTATTGCGTTATAAACATTGTCAATTTTATGCTCTTGGGTGCTGGATTTACTGAGTCTGTATTCTTCTGAATGTTTTGGAACATTGTCCTGTGATGCAGTCAACTTACCTAGAAATAATGTGACCCCAGAGATTTTTAAGCTCTGTTAGGTGAACCCAAACAACCTTATTTCATGGGTAATTTAACTTTCTACTGAGGTAGCACATTCTGTGTTAAGTTTTTCTACCTGGGCTGGTAGATAGATGAAATATGCTTGCTTCTGTGTGAACCTTAGTAATTGTTCTGCTTGCTTTTTTCCAGAATTCCCTCTCCCTACCCCCGTCTTAAATCAGTATAGCTTTATAATAAATCTTGATATGAGAAGGTTCTACGTACTCCTACTTTGTTTTTATTGTTCTTTTGGGATGTCTTTGCTGTATTTTTGTCATTTTACTCTTCACAATAAAATGTCCAATCAGCGAATAGACTTTTTATTGTCATTAGTCTTAATTGGAACTAGACTAAATTTATAAATTAATTTTGGGATAGTTAATTTTTTACATTGAGCCTGTCCAATGACAAGATGTATCATTCCATATAATTACTTTCCTTTAATACCTTTCTTCTTTTTATATATGAAATTTATTGTCAAATTGGTTTCCATACAACACCCAGTGCTCATCCCAAAGATGCCCTCTTCAATATCCATCACCTACCCTCCCTGCCCTCCCACCTCCCATCAACCCTCAGTTTGTTCTCAGTTTTTATTTTATTTTTTTATTTTATTTATTTTTTTCTTCAATATATGAAATTTATTGTTAAATTGGTTTCCATACAACACCCAGTGCCCATCCCAAAAGGTTCCCTCCTCAATGGCCATCACCCACCCTCCCCTCCCTCCCACCCCCATCAACCCTCAGTTTGTTCTCAGTTTTTAAGAGTCTCTTATGCTTTGGCTCTCTCTCCCACTCTAACCTCTTTTATTTTTTCCTGCCCCTCCCCCATGGGTTTCTGTTAAGTTTCTCAGGATCCACATAAGAGTGAACACATATGGTATCTGTCTTTCTCTGTATGGTTTATTTCACTTAGCATCACACTCTCCAGTTCCATCCACGTTGCCACAAAGGGCCATATTTCATTCTTTCTCATTGCCACGTAGTAGTCCATTGTGTATATAAACCACAATTTCTTTATCCATTCGTCAGTTGATGGACATTTAGGCTCTTTCCATAATTTGGCTATTGTTGAGAGTGCTGCTATAAACATTGGGGTACAAGTGCCCCTCTGCATCAGTATTCCTGTATCCCTTGGGTAAATTCCTAGCAGTGCTATTGCTGGGTCATAGGGTAGGTCTATTTTTAATTTTTTGAGGAACCTCCACACTGTTTTCAGAGCGGCTGCACCAGTTTGCATTCCCACCAGCAGTGCCAGAGGGTTCCCATTTCTCCACATCCTCTTCAGCATCTATAGTCTCCTGATTTGTTCATTTTGGCCACTCTGACTGGCGTGAGGTGGTATCTGAGTGTGGTTTTGATTTGTATTTCCCTGATGAGGAGCGACGTTGAGCATCTTTTCATGTGCCTGTTGTCCATCTGGATGTCTTCTTTAGAGAAGTGTCTATTCATGTTTTCTGCCCGTTTCTTCACTGGATTATTTGTTTTTCAGGTGTGGAGTTTGGTGAGCTCTTTATAGATTTTGGATACTAGCCCTTTGTCCGATATGTCCTCTGCAAATATCTTTTCCTATTCCATTGGTTGCCTTTGAGTTTTGTTGATTGTTTCCTTTGCTGTGCAGAAGCTTTTTATCTTCAAGAGGTCCCAATAGTTCATTTTTGCTTTTAATTCCCTTGCTTTGGGGATGTGTCAAGTAAGAAATTGCTACGGCTGAAGTCAGAGAAGTCTTCTCCTGTTTTCTCCTCTAGGGTTTTGATGGTTTCCTGTCTCACATTCAGGTTCTTTATCCATTTTGAGTTCATTTTTGTGAATGGTGTGAGAAAGTGGTCTAGTTTCAATCTTCTGCATGTTGCTGTCCAGTTCTCCCAGCACCATTTGTGAAAGAGACTGTCTTTTTTCCATTGGATATTCTTTCCTGCTTTGTCAAAGATGAGTTGGCCGTACTTTTGTGGGTCTAGTTCTGGGGTTTCTATTCTATTCCATTGGTCTATGTGTCTGTTTTTATGCCAATACCATACTGTCTTGATGATGACAGCTTTGTAGTAGAGGCTAAAGTCTGGGATTGTGATGCCTCCTGCTTTGGTCTTCTTCTTCAAAATTACTTTGGCTATTTGAGGCCTTTTGTGGTTCCATACAAATTTTAAGATTGCTTGTTCTAGCTTTGAGAAGAATGCTGGTGCAATTTTGATTGGGATTGCATTGAATGTGTAGATAGCTTTGGGTAGTGTTGACA